>NC_052357.1:81834034-81901682 GCF_009727055.1 Benincasa hispida
ATGTATGTCATAGATTCGCACGGTGTTGATTTTTGAATGTTGAGACTGTGGGAATGTCCTCACTAATTAGTTAGATGCTCACCAGTTTGTGTTTCCTTCGAGATTCACCAGTTTGTGTTTCCTTCAGGATTCACCAATTTTGTGTTTCCTTCGGAATTCACCAGTTTGTGTTTCCTTCGGGATTCACCAGTTTGTGTTTCCTTCGGGATTCACCAGTTTTGTGTTTCCTTCGGGATTCACCAGTTTGTGTTTCCTTCGGGATTCACCAGTTTGTGTCTCCTTCGGGATTCACCAGTTGTGTTTCCTACGGGATTCACCAAAGGTAGTGGGCATACTTAACTACAGTAGGATAGGACTCAGTCTCTTACCTGTTTCATATGAGTATATGTGCCATAGGTGGATATCTAGAGAACATAGATGCCTAGCCTGACCCTAGTGGTGGGGTTACTTACTGAGTATTTCATGCTCATTCTTTCTTATGTTGATGTTTTAGGTAAGGGTAGAGATGCACCGGCGATGGCGCAGCGAAATTCGTGATCGTGCCACTAGGACTAGTTTTTACGCTTATGCATCATGATATTTAGAGTCCTTATTTTCCCCTTAATATTTAGTTTTATTGTTGAAATTTATTTCTAAGGATTATCTCTTTTACATACTTTTGTTAGTCTTTAAAAATTTGGGTACCTTATTATTGTTTTAACAATTGCATTTAATAAATGTCTTTTAAACTTCTCTTGTTTAAGTAGCATTTATTTCAAACAAATTGAGCGTCGTTTTAAATTATGTGCATGCATTTATTTTAGTAACGGCCTTACCTAAGTCCTAGGGGGTCGGGTCGTTACAAGGGATATTGAAACCCGATAGAACTATGAAATGTTATGCACTTATGACATGAAAGAAAGAAATGGATGTATTTGGTTAAGCTATAGAATAAGGTAGGTGAATTGGAAATTCACTAGGGAATAATATTAAGTTTTGCATTACGAGAATAAAATTAGTGGTGCTACAAGGAACTTTATCACAAGGCACACGTTCTTAGTTACGAGATTAAAGTTTCTTTATAAGGTAAGAAAGAGGTGAAGAAAAAACTATAAATTCTATTAAGGATTACTAGATGTTAAATTCAAAATGTTCCAACAAAATTTTTGAGATGAATAATAGGTCATGATCACTTTCATGGTGTCGAAATTGGTGGACCGAATAAGGCGATAGTATGAGGAACTCTTTACAAGATCTAGGTAAGATGAATTGGTCAAGAAATGCCAAGATGGTTGAAATTATAGTTACCTTTAGATGGGAGAAAACGAGTTATTGGATTGAAAAATTCTTAAAGTGCTTGGGTTTGAACTATGTATTTGTTGCAATGAAAAGGTTCAAGTTTAATTAACCATACCAAGAGGAAGGATAAATGTTTTGAAGTTTAAAAGCAATGTTATCTTGTGGGGATACCCTACTATAGTTCCAAGTTTGGAATGGAATTTTAGATTTATGGAAAAGATTATAAAGGGTCATATATCTTGTTTTAGGGATTATGTTTCACTTTTGAAGTGAAAAGTGCACCTTCAAGTTGTTGGGTTAAGCAAGGATAAATGTGAAGAAAATAATAGTATTTAAGGAAAGGTTTTATTCATTTGGGGAGATAAATGGAAATTAATGTGTTCGAGATTCTAAAATAGTTAAGAAAGGTTTGGATTTTAAGACATGATATGAGTGGATACAAGACATGGTTTGGTCTAAAATAGGAATCTCTTATTACCATTTGGAACTTCGGACTGTAGTAGGCATTATTCGAAAAGAAAATATAGCTTGCTTAGGTTGTTGGATTGTAGGCTGTGAAAGGGGATTCGAATAGTCACATGTTTTGGTACAGATATACTTCACTAGGAAAGTGAAAAAGAGCCTCTTGGATTTATTGGTCTTGGAAAAGATAAGGAGAGATGAAAGGATTTGAGAAATATTTTGTTGTTTTGAGAAGGTAATGGGAATTAATGTTTTGAGATTAAAAACAAAGGTTTGGTTTGGTTTCCAAGATAGGAAGTATGTGTTTACGAACCTTTAGAGTTGGTATGAACAATCTTGTTACTATTTGGAACTATAGATCTTAGTATTTGTTGGTTAAATGGTTATCCTGCCTAAGCTATCTGTCATGGAACACAATTTTAGCATGAGAATTTGATCAAGCTAGACTATCACATGTTAGAAGAGTGCTTAGCAGTCTTCTTCAAATTATAGTGGAGTTGGAGGAAATAATGTTTTATGAAAGGATGTTTAGTAGCAATAGTTACTAGAAATTATGGAAATGGAATCGGTAAGATCTCGTTAAAGAGGGGGAAGACGTCAAAAGGTATTAGCAAGGTTTAGGGGTTTTGATTATGGACACGAATATCTAGAACAAGGAATTAATGAAGCCATTGATTTTATTTGAAGGTGAAAGTAATCTAGTTCCAAGTAAGAAACAAGCTATATGAGTATTAAGGTTGAGTAAATTTGACCTTCTAGAATGACCTCTAGTACTAGAGATGAACTTGAGTTGAGAGCAACTACTATCCTTAAGGATCCTCATAGAAGGACTGTAGTAGAGTTGGAATAGCCTAAATCACTGATACAAGAACCATTTAGCAAAGTATTTCTTATGTTCCTTAATGTTTTGCCTTGGAGCACACCGACTTTGTTTATTAGGAAAGAAAGATGATTCACACAATTTTGTATCAACTATTACGGATTGAATATGATAGCATATCTAGGTTGCAAGGGATTGTCAGGGCAATTAGGTGCCAAATCTGAATTCTGAATCTTGGACTTGAGATGCCATGAGAGATATGTTTTTTATTGCATGGACACTGAGGTGACCCACTCTATGGAGTGTGAGCATTCTCAATATAGATGTATGCAATCATGAAGGTCTTTATCTTAGAAACTGGCATCAAGTAATGGTTATAGCTATTATAAGGTTATGGTGATGTATTTTGGAATGATGCTCTACAGTATATGGGGACTTCAAGAGCCTCATTTAAGTGAGATTTTAGACTCGTGCATAGGATGGTCTAAATGGTGATATGTGTTTGTTTTAAGATTAAAGAATAATATGATATTGTCTCAGATAAGTTATACAATTCATGGTAGGAGGTGAAGACTTTCTGAAACGTGGAGTTAGCGCTAATTAAAAGTTCTTTGGCATTATTATCAGTCTGAAGAAACAATTAGAACACATGAGGATGAGACAAGAACTAAGTATCACGAGCCTTAGGACTTGAACTTGAGAGGACGAAAGTCACTTAAGGAGGGAAGAATGTAATATCCCGAATTTTTTGGAAAATTTAAGTTAATTATCTAAAATTATTGAGTTTAAATTTCCCTTTCATTTGAGAAATTGGAATTAAATTGAAATAATTGAAAAACTTTTATTGGTTAAATTGAATTTAATTGATTAGATATTCGAACTAATTATCTTGAAAATATTGAATTTTGCTTCCCATTGATTTTGGATTTTAGGGCCAACTTAAAAAAAAATTAAACTAAGGAGATAATTAATTTTATGTGGCTTTGAATTGATTTAAATATTTGGAAAGATTTAATTTGTATCAAATTGATGGACTTATGCCATTTAATTTTGGTTTTTAAAGCCTAAATTAAGATAATTCGAAAAATTAATTGATTATTAATTTAATAGAATTTTTAGAGATTTTGGAGATATTGTGATAAAATATTTTATTTGTCTTTTAAAAATTCAAAAAAATAAAAGAATTGAGATTTTTTCGAAATTAAATGAGAGTGAAAAGAGGCAAAAAACTAGGGAGAAAGCAATTCAGTTTTTCAGCAACACCTTCCACAAAATTGTCAATTTTTGGAGTTTGAACCGTTGGATTGTGCTCAAATTTTGAAGTTTGTTCGAGACGTATAGAGTTTCATTTGGAACGGTTGGATCATTATTTGAAGCTCTAGGTTGTTCGTAATCGTTGCTATATAAAATCTGTAAAATTAAAAATTCCTCTTCTCTCTCACTCTCGCAAACTCTCCTCATGCAAGACCCTCACTACCAGCTGCTAGCCTAAACAATTTATACTGTCCGACAACAACACCCGCTACCTATCTATGGTAGCCATGAGCCGACGCGCCATCAGCCGTCACTGCCCGATCTTTGCCGAAATCTTGAGAAAAACCTTGGGTAAGACTTATTTTCCTTATAATTTGGGAGGTGAAAATTAACCCATTTGATTTTGGGTTAAATTAGTAACCTCTCTTTTGTGTGAAACTTAGATTCAAGATTTGGAAGTTTTGAGGCATTGACCATCAAGCTAGAGACCATTTTTTTCGTTTTGCAGAAAATTGGTAAAGATCGATTGACTAATTAAATAAAGTTTTGGAATTTGTCTTGGACCAAGCCACAACTTTGGGTTGATTCAAGTTTTCCAAAGGTTTTAAGGAATTATTTGCGTGGACTTTCGTGACCAAGTTGAGATAAATGGTACTATTACCGATGCCTTTGTGCCAAGCGACCTAGATTAGATCTATAAAGTTAATTAATGGACTCTAAAAGCATGATATTGTCGTTATGATATACTTGTTGCATGAAAATTATGAGTATTATAAGCATGTTCGAATATCTAATTAGTACTAAAATTATGTATGTGATGCATGAATAGACCAATAGGACAGTTTCCCATCTCGCCTTGACGTATATTTTATTTTAGAGGATCGACGGGTCTAGTTTAATATTTGACGGTGTGCCTATGGGCCGCTAGACATGCGTGAGTCGACAGGTTCACGTTCATATTATTTTTCTTGTTTGACGGTGTGCCTACGGGTCGTTAAACATACGTGACTCGACAGATTAACGTTCATGTTATTTTTCATGTTTGACGGTGTACCTACGGGCCGCTAGACATGTGTGAGTCGATAGGTTCACGTTCATGTTATTTTTCATGTTTGACGGTGTGCCTAAAGCCGCTAGACATGCGTAAGTCGACAGGTTCACGTTCATGTTATGTTCCATGTTTGACGGTGTGCTTACGGGCCATTAGACATGCGTGACTCAACAGGTTCACGTTCATGTTATTTTTTCATGTTTGACGTTGTGTCATCAGGCCACTAGACATGCGAGTCAAGGCAAGACTGTACATCCTTTGGTTTTTTTTCATCATCTAAAATCGATGTAGTTGTTTGAGCCACAGGCCATCATTCTTTGCTCGTGGATGCATAGCCTGATCCCGGTAATGGGATCACTTACTGAGTATTTTATACTCTACATTTCTTAATTTGTGTTTTTCAGGTAAGGATAGGAATAGACCGGCAGGTGATGAGAGGGACCTGTGATCGTGTCATATGGGACATGTAAATCGCTTCCGCTCAATTTACGTTTTCAAGCTATTTAAAAGTTTTGATTTGAAACTTGATGTTGGTCAAAATTTATCTGTTTAAGTTATTTTTTTCTTCATTATTTTAGAGGCCCCGAACAAAAGTTTTACTTATTTTTTATTTCTTTTGGAAAACTAATGAAATTTATTCTCCTCAATGGTAAAAATATTTTGATGTAAATGTGTAATTATGAGTAACGAACCTTATCAGAGTACAAAAAAAGGTCGGGTTGTTACATATTTGTTCGAAATTATTCTTTGATCTGCATAGGTGAGAATAGTCCAACAGCACTGCACAATAAGCCTCCCATTTGGGGATAAGATCGGATAGATAGCTGGGGACATAGCTTTGCAAGATGGAATTCACTCCTACCCAACTTAGAGTTAGCAGATAAGTTGTTCTCTTAAGCATTGATGCCTAGTCTTGAACAATAGGGCTCTGCCCTCTCATGATTGAGAGAGTTATGATTTATAAGTTGGAGCTTAAGAAGCAAGATGTATTTACTGGGTAAAATGGTAATTTTGACCTAGCTATAAATATGAACGACCTGTGAAGGATCAACTTATTGATTATGGTTAACATGGACAGAAATATATCTATAGTGAAGAGAGTGCAACTATCGAGCTATAGTGGTATGTCTTGGTAGTTAACGAATAGTGATTAATTTAGTTTAAAGAGTTTAACCAATTAATTACAAATCGTTGGAGCTCATGATCTGTAGGTTCATAAGGTCCCTCTACTAGCTCATAATTTGGATTAGTAAATTGAGTAAATTTGATGCGATTCAAAATTAGGGTTTAGAATTTGAAATGTTCAAATTTGATTAGGGTTTCTATTACTTGTATTAGATACAATTGAAACGTTTAATTTTATCGAAATTGAACAAAATTGAAGAGTTCAAAATATTTAAATATTGATTCAGATTTTTTCTGTTGCATGTTAGTTTACTCTATTAATTTGTATCTTACATCGATGTGTTTAATTCTCTCATGATGAACTTGATCCTTGACTAGGCATATTGCACTCAAACTATCACAACATACAATAGCTTGGTCATGATGCAAACCAAGATCACCAACTAACCCCCTCAACCATATTTCCTCTTTAGTAGCTTCTATTAAGACCATGTACTCTACTTCAATAATAGACAAAGTAACTGTAGGTTGTAAGATTGACTTCCAACTAACAACAGAACCACCCATAGTGAACACATAGCCAGTCATAGACCTCTTACTGTCAACATCTCCAACATAGTTAGAATCAGAATAATCGGTCACCAAATACTTTGTGTCATTCCCATAAACGAGACTGACATCAGACATACCTCTAAGGTAACGAAAAATACTTTTACTAGCTTGCTCCCAGGTTGACCCATGAACTTGTTGACAACACTAACAACATGAGCTAGATTAGACCTAGTACAGTCCATAGGATACATTAAACTTCCCACTGCACTAGCATAAGTAACTCGAAACATGTACTTCTTCCCAGCTTCAGATTGTGGTGAAAGCATAGATGACAAACGAGCATTTGCAACATTTGGAGTATCTGTAGGCTTAGTTGATGACATACCAAACTTGGATAATATTTTCTGAATATAGCCTTTCTTTGACAAGAAGAGTGATAGCTTGTAGAAATATAAGTTATTACAGCCTTTTACTTAGAATAATGAGGGACAACGAGCAGAACATGCATTGATATTGCTAAGAATTCATGTGAAATAATGAACTTGCATTGATCTGCACGAAAAATCCCCGTTAACCTCATATCATATGTTATCTTGCACTAAAATGTCTATTTTGTAATTATCGCAGGAAGCAACCACATGCGTTGTTCTTAACGAAGAAAAGTTAGTCGTATGCGCTACCGTAACTACAAAATGATAACCATGATAGAAGTATGATCGAAAAGAGTGGGTTGAATGCGTTGATCTTTCATAAGAAAAGAATATGAACGCATACCTCGGGATGTCTGAGCTACTCAACAGACCTTCTAAAAAGCGGTAAGTGTGGGGTTTTATGTCCTAAAACTCGCAGTTTGTAAAAGATAAACATATTTTATAATCAATAAACTTATTGTTGGTTCTATAAATTGCATACGAAAAAGTCTAAATCTAATAAACTAAGATCCCTGTCTATTATATGAATACTTGAACTTTATGTAGAGACATAGAGATGGATCAAGTTCAAGTAAATAGCTAAAATGATCTATACATGATTAAGGTTGGGTATCTTATTCTGATTGTTGGGATTGGTGTCCTAAATCTCCCAGAGTCTCGTTGTTTTATAAAGATACATATTGTTTAATGAATAAAATAAGTGTTATTTAATTCTGGTTTTTACTTATATCCAATAAACAAATCTCCTTGGTTATTTTTTGTGAACCTAAGCATGTATATGTGATATACAAATGGATCATGCCTTAAGTGATAACCTAAATAGGTATGTAGTATAAGGATTAAGGTGGGATACCTAATCCTGGTGACACTATGGATACGACCCGCTTTGTAAAGGTTTGCAAGTGTTGTAAACTACTACAGATGGTAGATCCTAACTATTCATGTGGAGACGTGCGAGTGAAGGTGTCCTATACAAAAAGTTTGTATAAGACCTGGACCACGAGATGACTAGACTCTTTATATAACACCGTTGATACTAGAAACTTACATCTCATCTAAATGACCATAGGTGACACGACCTTAATCCTAAGTGTTTTGGAAACTCTTGCCTTTGAGGGCGGTCCTTTGATTAGTATGGATGAGAGTAGCCAGATTGCCAACTCAACATGCCTACCTTTTTGGGGACTTATCTGATCTGGGAGATGGGAACTCAATCTACAAGATGGAATTCACTCCTTTCCCGAAGCAGGGATAAGTAGAGAGATTGCTCCCTTAAGGGCTGATTCCGAGGCTTGAACATAGTGGCCACAGCTTCTCTTTGGAAGTGAAGACTCAATCATAGTAGGACCATGACTTATGTTCATTAGACGGATCAGTGGTACTTTTAGGAGACAGATGTAAATATAGGGGCATAACAGTTATTGGCCCAGCTGTACTTACGAGCGATCTGTGAAGTGTTGTCGCATTGTTGATTGGTTAAGATGGACTCATAATATATTTGTGGTAAGGAGAGTTCAGCTATCAGTCTTTAGTAGAGTGCCTGATAGTTAATGGATGGTGGATCCTGTGACTAAAGAGTTTAGTCAGTTATTCACGTACCGTTGAAGCTTCGAGGTACAGGTCCATGAGGTCTCCTTGGTAGCTCAATGGATTAAGATGAGGATCAGTTCTTGATGGTGATTTGAAATGTTCAAATTGACAAGAGGTATTTTGATTATACATTATATAATCGATATGATTGAGATACATCTAGTGGAGGATTGATGTAAATGAGATTTATATTAAGTACTATGGAATAGAAAAAGAACTATGGTTTATATATTCCATGAGATGAAATATTAAAACTATAGGTTGTAAATATAGTATGATAAGTTGGATATCATTTATATTTATAATAATATTAATTATTGGATAATTAATTATTTTTCTTTTAATAACCAAATTAATGGGTGGTTATTGGATTCATGGTAACCGTGAGTTTAAAAGGAAAGTGGTTTTCCTATTTTTTTAAAAAAATGATTTACAAACTGTTGATAAAAGTTTTTGAATTTTCTCTCTCGCATAAAAAGAAACTCACGTAGTCGTCAAATAAATTCGGATTTACTAAACGACGACTGGGCGAGCTAAACGATCGTGCAGTATTTACTAAACGATTGCATAGTTTTGCTAGATGATCGCTTGACCAAAGCAAACGATCGTGTAGTGTCTGTAGGCGACAGACAGAGTTAAATGATAGGCTAAACGATCGCATAGCTTTTTCTAGACAATCATATAGCTTTATCTAAATTATTGGGCATCGACCTATACGATAGGTCTCCGCCATCTCCTACTTGCCCAAACGAGTACACGATCGGTGTTTCCTCCTTCGTCTACCTCATACCAAGTCCAAACAGAGCCCACCCTCTGGATTTTCACACCGAGAAGACCAAAGTAGCCTTATTGATGGTGTTAAACTCAACTTGACACCGTCGAAGTTTTCTGGAGGCCGTTCGTGGTGCTAGGGCGGCCGTTCGTGTTGCTGAGGAGTTCGTGGTCAAGGAAATCGTTGAGGATGAGCACGGTGTTCGTGTTGCGGTGTTGCGATCGTGTAGATCGAGCGTTCGAAGTTGCTGTTGTTTGAGCAGTCGTGTGCATCGGAGCGTGGAGACGCTTCTGCAAATGTTCATAAGTTTTTCCCTTTGTGCATTTGTAGTTTTTCATGCTGTAATTTCTTTGTTAATTGCATAACCAGTTGTATTGAAGTCGACTGTAAATGTATTGTCTATTCATGATTGTAATTTGGAATTATCTTGTTTTGCTGCTCATGGAAATCGTGAATCCGATTTCCTTCACTGATAACACTATTGGATGCAGCCTACTCTGTAGTTGTTACAAAAAGTTGTAAAGATACTACAAACGAAGTGATCTAGATTCGTTCATGTATTAACATGAGGAGTGGGGGCGTCCTATGCAATGAATTTGCATAAGATCAGACCAAGAAATAAGTCACTCTTACTTTATAACGCTGTGTACTATATAAGACTAACTATTTCACTTAGATGATCTATGTAATTCAATCTTAATCCTGAGCTAACTATGAACTTCTGTTTATTCGGGATTATCCTTAGATTTTCATAGGTGAGGGTTGGTTTAATAGCGCCGGCTCAATATATCTTCCATTTCAGGGGTAAGATCGGGTAGATAGTTGGGGACATAAGGTGCAAGACGAAATTCACGCATACCCGTTTTAGGGATAAGAGAAAGGTTGTTCTCTTAAGTATTGAATCCAGGTCTTGAACAAGGGGCCCCACCCTCTCACTAGGCTGAGAGGGATTTGGTTTAGTGACTGAATCACAAACCAATTGTTCATTGGAGGATCAGTAGGAACTTAATGAACAAGACGTAATCTCGAGGGTAAAATAGACATTTGACCCAGTCGTTATTACGAACAATTTATGAAGGGTCGACTTACTAATTATGGTTAAATCATATGGACATAATATATCTGCAGTGAGCAGAGTGCAACTATGGGTTTTAGTGGAGTGACCCATTAGTTAACGAATGAGGATTAATTCTTTGCAAAGAGTTTAACCAATTAATCTTTGATCGTTGGAGCCCATGATCTGTAGGTCCGTGAGGTTCCCCTACTAGCTCGTAAATGGATTAACTTTAGAGTAGCGTGATAAGTTTATTTGAAACGTTCAAATTAGAATTAAACAGAAGAGGAGAATTAATTAATATTTAAATATGATTTAAATATTAAATTTATGAAGGTGGATTCGTGTAAAATCTATTTAATATTTGATATTAAATTAATTAGAATTAATTAAATTGTTTAAATAATTATTTATTAATTTTATTAGAAAAATAATTTATGAAATTAATTTTGGAAAATTAATTATATTTTCGTTTTTTAAATCATTTGGTAAAATTGAAAAGTTTGAAAAGCACAAAATGGAATTATGGATTTTTTCATTAACACCTTCAACTAGCTCACACTAAACCCACTTAAGTTTGGCTTCAATAACTACAAGCATGAGCTGCATCTCATGCCACCATTTTCTTTGCATGAAAGTCCTGCAATAAATATAGAAGATTTGAGTGGAATTGAGGTATGCATCAATAGTGTTTCAGCTGAAAAATTCGAGTTGAAGAAGTTGTTCTTCAAGTTGGTTGTTACAGTGAGTTCTTCTCCAAGTTCCCTTTTGTTCAAGCTTATGTTGAGTCCCACAACTCAATCTAAAGCTTCAAGAGAATAGTGGGGAAGATCTTGAGGTGGTTCGCAACGAGATTTGGAGAATTTTTGCAGCTGAGAAATGAGATTCAAGAAGTTCTACAAAGGTATTATTTGAAACCCTCTTAGTATTGTATGAGCATGCTTTATTTATAGCCAATATTAATGAATTAGAATACTTATTGATCCTTGTTGCTTCTACTGCATGCTGATATATTCCTTTAGTCAGACCATGATGTAGCGCTGACATTTTCACCCACCGTGTCAGTTATGGCGGTGGTTCAGAGTGGGATTATCAAAGTTGTCAGCATTTGGCTCTATAAATAGAGCCTTAGAGTCCAAGATCAAGCATCTGGGACTTCTGCCTTAGGCAGATTCCTGTGATCACAGACAAGAGTATGAGTAAGAAATTCGTTTAGAGTTCTTCATTTCCACAACTTCCTTCGATTGACGACTGGAGCTTCACTGGAGATAGAGCTCGAGAGAGACTAGTCCACCGCCCATTNAGAGTTCTTCATTTCCACAACTTCCTTCGATTGACGACTGGAGCTTCACTGGAGATAGAGCTCGAGAGAGACTAGTCCACCGCCCATTCATTGCACGACCAACAGCCTTGACACACATCTGATGGAAGCAAGAGATTGCCTACATCTAACCTTCCACCTCTCTCTTCTCACCTCTATATTGTATTACATTTTGGCTTAAGACATTAATACATTTTGTAATCAATGCATATCTTTAGTTTTTTCAAAATCATTTTCATTATCTTCTTCCACTCCATCTCTTACTTTCACTACCATGGGCGGTGTTGGGATTGTTGTCCTAATTCTCTCGGTGGTCTCCTAGTTTGTAAACATTTGACATATATTGTTATTAATAAAATAAATATTATTTTATAAGCATTTACTCAAATTCAATAAACTAAGATCCGTGGTTATTTCATGTAACTTAAGCATGTATGTGAGACATACAAGTGGATCATGTCTTAAGTAATAACCTAAATGGTTTGTAGTAGATGGATAAAGGAAGGATACCTTATCCTGTTGACATTACGGATACGATCCGCTTTGTAGATGTTTATAAGTATTGTAAAGTGCTATAAATGGTCTTGCCCTGACCATTCATGTGGAGAAATACGAGCGAGGTGTCCTATACAAAGAGTTTGTATAAGACCGGACCACGAGATGATTCGTCTCTTTATATAATGCCGTTGATAATTGAGACTTACATCTCACTTAAACGACCATAGGTTACATGACCTTAATCTTGAGTGTTTTGGGAACTTTTGCCTTTGAGGGCAATCCTTTGATTTGTATGGGTAAGACTGACCAGGTTGCCAACTCAACAAGCCTACCATTTTAGGGATTTGTCTGATTGGGAGCTGGGAACTCAACTACACAAAACGAAATTCACTCCTTCTCCGAAGCATGGGTAAGTAGATAATTTGCTCCCTTAAGGACTGATTCCAGGTTTTGAACATAGTGGCCACACCCTCTCTTGGGAAGAGAGGACTCAGTCATAGTAGGACTATGACTTATTGTTCATTAGAGGAATCAGTGGTACTTAAAAAGTTAGATGTAACTACGGGGGCAAAACGGTAAATTGGCCCAACTGTACTTACGAGCGATTTGTGAAGGGTCATCGTACTGTTTATTGGTCATATGGACACAAATATATTTGTAGTGCGAAGAGTGCAACTGTCGATCTTTACTAGAGTGACCAACAGTTAATGAATGGTGAATCTTGTGATTAAAGAGTTTAATCAGTTATTCATGTATCATTGCTTCAAGTTACAAGTCCATGAGGTCCCCTTGATAACTCAATGGGTTCAAGTTGAGAATCAGATTTTGGGTTGATTTGAAGTGTTCAAGTTAACAAGAAGAAATTCAATTATATGTGATATAATTGATATGATATATTAGATACATTAATTGGAGGAATTAATATAAATATGATTTATATTAAATACCATAAAATAGAAAAAGAACTATCGTTTATATGTTTCATATGATGAAATATTAAAACTATAGGTTATAAATATAATATGATATGTTGGTTATTATATTTATTTATAACATATTAATTATATGATAATTAATTATTCTTTTTCTCTAATAACCAAATTGAGTGGAAGGTTATTGGAAGTTTTATAGTAACTGTAGATAAAAAGGAAGATGGTTTTACAAAATTAAGTTGTTTTTTTCATTCAGATTAATCTCACGAAAAAGGCTATCAAGTAAATTTTTTTTACTGAGCGATAGCATAGAGAGCATACACGATCGAGCTGACTATACGATAGTTACTCGTTTACTTTTTTCTACACGATCGAGTAGCAAAGTCTATACGATAGACTTCATCTTCTAAACGATCGAGTATATCATCAGTACAATAGACAGTATTCATCTCCCACTTACTCGATCTTCTACCTCTTGTTTTCCCCAATCCAAAATTATACAGAGCCCACAACTCCTGGATTCACACACTGATAATACCAAGGTAACACTTGTAGTAGTGTTCCTGTTCAGTTTGAGGATCGAGTTGGACTCGATTGGGATTGAGGCTCATTCAGACATTTGTTGAGATGATGTTCTGTTCATTGCATTCGAGTGCTTTTTTGAACGCATTGGAAATTGATCGAGGGATACTAGAAGAATAGTTCTTCAAAGATTTGCATACTCTATCCTTTGTATCTTTATTTTTATGTAGCATGCTGTAATTTCTAATTATGCATAATCTGTTTGTTTCTGTTTAGATTGTAAATGTTTATGTTCATTCTCAATTAGATTTGGAACAATCCACTTTCACTTCTCACAGGATCTCTATTTAGATTTCCTACAATTGGTATCAGAGCTAGGTTGTTCTGATATTCCAAATTTCATTGCTGTATTGAACTTCTTTTAAAGTCGTGGTGGGTTTTAAGTTTTCTACAATGCGTTTAAGAGTTAAATGTGTTTACAAAGTGTTAATTTGTAAGAGCCTCGGCGTTTTTGGGCATAATTAACAACCAATCGAGTCTGTATTCAAAGTGTTTGAAGTTTTTTGAGTCGTTCGTGATGAAGTTTCGAAGCATGGTGATGTTGTTCTCATGAGGAAAAAGACCAAAGGTTGATTGCATCGTGTAGCCCAGGCTAAACGGTCATTCAGATTTGGCTAAACGATCGTGTAATATTTATTAAACGATCGTATAGCTGATGCTAAATGATTGAGTAAAGAGTTTACCTGCCCTATCACTGGTCCGATAGGAACTTGGTTTATGGTAGAACCATAAACAGATTGTTCATTAGAGGGATCAGTGGTACTTAAGGAGTAAGAGGTAATTACAGGGATAAAACGGTAATTTGTCCCCGCTGTAATTACGAACTATTCATAAATGATCGACTTACTATATTGGTTAAATCCATGGACATAGAAATATTCTATAGTGTGAAGAGTGTAGTTGTGGGTCTTTAGTGAAGTGACCCATACTTAATGAATGTTCATTAACATAATTAAATAGTTTAACTAGTTAATGTAAATCATTGGAGCCTTTAATATATAGGTTCACTAGGTCCCCCTACTAGCTCACAATGGGTAAACAAAGACAAATAGTTTTGAAAGAATTTGAATTGTTCAAATTATTTAAGGGAATAACGTTAATTGTATATGATACAATTAATATAACGTATTTAGATACATTATAATATAAATTTATTTTGAACTAAATTCAAAATTAAACTATGTAATAAAAGAAGATTTAACATATTCGAATATAATTCAAATATTAAGTTAATATGAATACAATTCACATTAAAACTATAGGTTATGAAAAAGATGTACATTTGAATATGATTTAAATGTGCATGTAATTAAATATGAGATATTTAATTAAAATTAAAAAATTAATTTATTAATTTGATTAATTAATTATTTAAGTTAATTAAATGAATTTTATTTCATTTTAATTAATAATAAATTAAATTAAAACTGTTTTAAATTAAATAAAGGGAGTAGAAGTTATTCTTCCACTTTATGTATTAAAGGAGTGGGAGGTTTTTTTTAAGGGTTGGCTATTGGAGAGATGTATCTTGGTTCTGCCACCCAACTCCCAATCCATCCGTCTCTCAAGATCTTCATAGAAAAGGTGTTCACTATGAAGAAGTCCTCCAAAACTAAAAATTTCATTCTCTTTCAAAAAAGGTTACTACAAATTAGCTCCTTGCTAGAGACATAATGGGGAACACCCTATAGAGGTGTCGCTGTTCATGAGATCTATTCTTTGGGAAAAAAGAAGGATTTTTGGAGAAGCTTAAAGAATGGTTTTTCAAAGGTAATATGTTCTTCAACCCAATTATATGTTTAACCTTAAATTAATTATAGCATGTTGACATGTGTTTTAATTTTTAATTTTCTATAATTTCATCTTCTCAAAATCAAAACAAAAGCGTTCATACGCTTTCGATATGGGATCCAATCCATTCATCTTCATCGTCGACCGTATGGTGTCGCATCCCCATCTGTTTTCATCTTCATCTTTGTTTATCTTCGCGTCTGTCAGCTAACTTTGTTGTTGCCTTTAGCTTCAATTTTGTCTGTCCCTCTTTTGGATCGTTCGACTTCCAACATCATCTTTGCGTTAACATTATGAGGCACCTTTTTGGTTTTTTTTAACCCAAAAATTTCTTTTAACTCTTTTCTAATTTGACCATTTGTTCTATGTCTAAGGTGTGGGGTTGAAGTCCTAAATCTCGTGGGCTTCTAGTTTATAAATTTGTACACTAATTATTTACTTAATAAAATAAAATGTTATTTTATTTGAAATTTAATCTACATTAACCCAAATCCAATAAACTAAGATTCAAGGTTATTTAATGTAACTTAAACATGTACGTGATTGACATACAAGTGGATCATGTTTAAGTTATAACCTGAATGGTTTGTAGTACATGGATAAAGTTGGGTACCTTATCCTGATGACACTAAAGATATGACTCACTTTGTAATTGTTACCATTTTTGTGAAGTGTTACAAATGATCTGATCCTGATTGTTCATGTGGAAACATGTGAGTTAGGATATTCTATACAAATAGTTTGTATAAGACCGGGCCACAAAATGTCTAGTCTCTCTTATAACACTATTACTTGAAGAGACATACATTTCATTAGGATGACCATAGGCAACTGGACCTTAATCCTGAGTGAGTTGTGAACTCCTACCTATAAGGGTGATCCTTTGATCTGTATGGATGAGAGTGGCCAAATTTTTCTACTCAATATGACTACCATTTTGGGGATTCGTCCCTATAGGGAATTGAGAACATAGCTTCACAAAATGAAACTCACTTCATCCCCTTTTGAAGAAAAGTAGATGAATTGCTCCCTTAAGGGCTGATTCCGAGTCTTGAACAATGAGTCACCTCACCCTCTCACTAGCCATAGAGGGGTCTAATTTATAGTTAGACTATAACTAATTGTTTATTAAAGGAATCAATAGTACTTAAAGAGTTAGATGTAACTACAAGGGTAAAACAGTAATTTGACCCAGTTCTAGTTACGAGCGATACGTGAAGGGTCAACTTACTGTTGATTGATTATATCCGTGGATACAGAAATATATATATAGTACAAAGAGTATGGTTGTCGATCTCTAGTGGAGTGACTAACAGTTAATAAATGTTGATTAATTTAATTAAAGAGTTTAATTAATTAATCTCGTATCATTAGAGCTTTCAATCTATAGGTCCATAAGGTTCCCTTGCTAGCTCATTGAGAATAAAACAAGAATAATGCTTTGGAATAATTTTAATTGTTCAAATTCTTTAAGGGAAATAAGGGTATTGATTATATTAATAAGATTAAAATAATGTATAATGTATAGTGGCATATTATGGTATATAGTTAGTTATAAATATGATTTATAATTAAAACTATACAGTACGTATGAGTTAAATATTTGGATAAGATTCATATATTAATTATATGAATGAAATTCATATTAAAACGATAGGTTTTAAGAGAGATTCACATTTTAATGTGATTTATATTATATGATTGATTAAATAAGAGTTAGTTAGTTAATCATCTTAATTATATTATATTAATATAATATAATTAATCTTAATTCTCCATCACGTGGGAGTTATTCTCATGGCGGATGGAGAGTTATTGTAACTCCCTTTCTCCTCTTCTTTATTTGTGTAATCAAAACATAGAAAAGTGGTTGGTTGTTGCTGTGAAAAAGATCTCTCTCAAGAAAAAACTAAGTGGTTGGTTGTTGCTGTGAAAAAGATCTCTCTCAAGAAAATTAGTTTCTCTCCAAAAAGTTCTCTCTGTTGTTCCCTTCCTTCTCCTAAAACATTAAATAAATCCCACCATATCATTCCTTTTCGGAGAATAGTAGGATCGATGAGTGGTAGTGTTCATCAGATTTGCTATTTGTCATGTTCGTGAGTTCAGGAAGATTTCTTGTTGTTCGTGAGAAAAAGAGATTGTGATCTCAAGGAGAGGATTATACGTGAAGAGAAGTGTTCTATAAGGTTGAGTTTTTTCTTCTTCTTCCTCTCTCTAAAAAAGTATGCTTAGAGTTTAAATTGTTTATCCTTAAAAATTTGTATGTTTAATTCTCTGTATTTTGGAGTTTTCAAAATTGAATATCGATGGCGCGATGTTCGCATGCTTCCGCAGTGAATTCAATTCCTTCGTGAGAATGTTTTAATGTATGAAGTTTAATGCCTTCTATGTCTTGTGTTTGCTTTCTTTTTTTTCCTTTTTTCTTTTGTGCTTTTATGTTGAGTATTGTTTTCAACAGTTGATATTTGAAGTTTTTATTTGTTGAGTTTTGATAATTCTTATGGGGGCAGGGATGATTATGTTGGGGTTTATGCCCTAAATCTAGTGGGTCCTGTTGTTTGTAATTGTAATGTATAAACAATTTTATTTATTTTATAAAATATGAGATATTTTATTCGACATTTAGTAGTATTAACGTACAATATCCAAGGTTATCTTCTGTAGTTTAATCATGTATGTAGAGACATACATGTGGATGATGTTTAAGTAATAACCTAAATGGTCTATAGTAGATGGATAAGGTTGGATAATTTATCCTTGTGAAACTACAAATATGGCCCGCATTGTAGATGTTACAATTGTTGTAAAATGCTACAAATGATCTGATCCTGATCATTCGTATAGAGACATGTAAGCGGGGTTTTCTATACAAAAGAGTTTGTATAAAACTGGACCACGAAATGAATAGTCTCTTTATGTAATACAATTAATAGTAAAGATTTACATTCACCATGATGGCCATATGTGACATGACATGAATCCTGAGTGAGTTGTGAACTTTGTCTATGAAAGCGGTCCTTTGATTTGTATGGTTGAGAGTGGTCAGATCGCCGACTCAATAAGCCTACCATTTTGGGGATTCATCTGATTGGGGAGCTGAGAACACAACTACACAAGATGGAATTTACTCATTCCCTAATGTCGGGGTAAGTAAATAAATTTCTCCCTTAAGAACTGATTTCGGGGCTTGAACAATATGACATCACAACCTCTCTTTGCTTGAGAGGGTTTGGTCATAGATGGACTATGACTTATTGTTCATTAGAGAGATCAGTGATACTTAAGGAGTTAGATATAACTATAGGGCCAAAATGGTAATTTTGATCCAACTATACTTACGAGTAATTTGTGAAAGGTCATCGCACTGTTGACTAGTAATATTTAATGGACACATAAATATATCTGTAGTGCGAAGAGTGCAACTGTCGGTCTTTAATGGAGTGACTGGCAGTTAATGGATGTTGAGTAATTTAATTAAAGAATTTTAATTAATTATTCAAGTACCATTGGAGCTTTAATCTACAGGTCCATAAGGTTCCCTCTGTAACTCAACTGGGATTATTGAGAATTAATTTTGTATTGATTTGAATGGTTCAAATTAATGGAGGGGATTAATTATATATGATATAATTAATATAATGTATTTGATACATTACAAAATAAAGTTTATTAAGAGAGGAATTGAGTATTTGAATATGATTCAAATACTAATTATATGGATGAGATTCATATAATTATGTTTAGTATAAATGTGTTTTATATTAAATACTATGCATTAATGAGAGAATTAAAAATCATAGGTTATATTGTATTTGATACAATATAAAAACTATAGGTTATGTGTTATATACACATATGATAAGTTAGGTTATGTGTGATTATTATTTAAATTAAATTATTTTTAATTTAATTTTAAGTTTTAAAATTAAAGGAAGTGAAATAACTTCCCTCCCCTTAATTCTCTCAAATCATGTGGAGAAGGGGAGTTGGTTTTTTGACGTATTATTCATCTTCTTCCCAAGAAAGAACAAAGTGCTCGGTAAGTTTTTACCAAAATTCATCCCTGTGAAATTTTCTCTCTAATTTTTTATTCTCCTTCTCCAAAACTCAGTGCCCATACGTTCCTGAGAATTCTCTACCCAAAAGAGAATACATAAGGCTCCGGTTGATGGTGTCCAGTACGAATTGTTCAGGACTGGTTCAAGGGATTATCTAAAGTTTTTCGATTCTTCAATGGTATGTAATTTTTAATCTTAATTCCTTCTATTTGTAGTCTGTAAAATTAGTCTGTGAATTGCATAATTTTTCCTCTGTTTTTTTTTTTTTAATTTTATAAAAATTTGGAATTGGAAATGATCTCTACTTCTGTAGTGGACCTCACGGCTCTTTCAGATTGTTACTTCGAGTTTATACTTGTTTGATGTGCCCATTTTTCTCATATCTCACTTCCTTCTAGTTTGACCATTCTTTTAATAGAATGTTTGATCCCGACTTCTTGTAGTGAAGCCGAATTTGTCTTGTGATTTGTGGAACTATGTTCTTTTCTTTTCGTATGGAGTCACTGTCAAGTAGCTGTATTTTTTTTTTAACTTGAATTTCATTAATAGAAAATTTACTTATAGAGAATTCAAAAAAAGAATATACAATTTTTTTATCCAATTATTTCTTTCATCGAATTATTTAAAACAATAATCTTCTCTTTAGAGGCACCTAAATGTTTTGGCATGATCTGGTAAAAATTTACATGTTCTTAAGAAAAAAATTACTTTCATAAGCATCCATAAGCCTTATTTATTCATCAAGATTTGATTGAGGGGTCACCTGAGTGAGTTTATTATTATCTTGTTATGTTTTTCTTTCGGTAATTATTATGTTTATGAAGTTTGAAGGTTGTGTGAGGTTGGTTGAGAATTTTTCTTAGTTTAATCTTAATATAATAATGTACGCTAATGTCTCAACGTAATTGAATTGTAGGTAAACTTGATGTTGTGGAGGTGCTTTTTGGAGTCACAAGCTCACAACACATGTCAATCAAACTTTCTCCTATATGTTCCAGAGGACATATTTTTTGTGGACCACTATGTCATATATGTAAACATTATTCTCTAGCATACTTCTCTCTTTTATGTAGCGAAAATTTATGTGAATTTATTCATATATGAAAACTTTGTTTGCTTTGAATTTATGTAAAAACTTTTGATTTGCTTAATTATTATGTTCTAAATTTTAGGTGATTGAGATCAAAATTTAAAAATAAAAAATAAAAAACAATAATGTAAAAAATAAAAAAAAAATGTTCTTAATCAAACTCCCATGGTACAATACACCATTGGGAGAAACATTCACTCCTGACGGTTTTTTGATGTAGTCGGGAGTCCCTCTCCTGACGACGTATATTTCACTGGGAGTTCTCATGATCTCCCGGCGCTAAGGTTGCATGCGTCAAGACATTAACTCCCGCCGATGCCGACTATTCTCCTAACAACGCCAACGACATCAGGAGATGAACACCCGACGCGTTTTTAGCTATTTTTTAACGATTTTAGGCGTCGAAAACTATTGATTTCTTGTAGTGAATAACCACATCTTACTACAGTAAATACTATTTTATAGTCCCCAATTAGTTACCGTCAACACTTTCAAAACTCTCATTTACTACAGCATTTACTATTTGCTACCGTTTTACTATTTTGCATTCACCATTTGTTTATTCTTTGCTAAATTGTTTACTATTTCCTTCTCAAACTAAAATAATTTATACCTTAAACACATACTACTATAACCTATATTAAAATGATCTACACCACAAAACACAAACTATTATAACCTAACTCTAATAAGTTAGGACTATAATAACCAAATCATTGCCTCAAACACCTACTTAATCAATTGGGCTATATTTAATAAAAACAAAATAGTCTAATATTAGTTTACTATTGTGGACTAAAATTAGGTTATTTGTTTTTTTAAATGAAAATGAATGAAAAATCCCCAAAAGATTGATTTACATTAGTAGCCTGCATTGTCCAAGGTGACAGCCCTAAAGAGCGGGAAAGCAATCGGCTATTTTGGGACCAAATATCGAGGCTGACAAACTGGGCCGAAATCCCTACTTTAGGTCCATAAAGTTTCTGGGCTTTTCCGCAGCTACTCTTTAATCTAAAGCCTAGTTTCATTTTATCCCCAAACTTCAATAATGCTCACAACAGCAAATTTTAAAGTTTCATTTGAAAAAATAGTAAAAAAGTTTCAAAATTATAAAAATAGCAAAACGAATTTATATAATAAAAATACTAATTAGAAAATGACAAAACTACCATAAAACAACACAAATACCATAAATACACTCCACCTAGACATTCTAGAACCACAAATACATAAACATTCCAAAAACAAAATTAAAAATCACCCAATATAGTTCTTTATGCAAGGGAAGATGACGAGATGGGATCATTAGAAACTTATGGATGTATACAACAATGGACTTCCTCTCATCCAAGGTGAGAAAGAGCAAAGTTGATTTTACCAGTAAAGTTGTTGTTGGCAAGTGAATATGTTAAAGAATTGCAACTTCGTGACGATGTGACCATTGGAATTATGATTGCATTTGAACCAAATTAGTTGTAGGAAGTCTCATCATCTTCATTCCATATGATCATTTTGCTCATTGGATATTAAAAACCAACTTTAAACCTATCAATCCCAGAACATCAATGTTGAAAATGATGTTCAAAATAGAAACAAAGCAAAAAAAATGTGTACAAACGAAAAAAAGTCGGCAACCTAGTGAGGGTGGTCGTTAAAAGCTAGCCAAGATGATGAAATTCAATAAATAGTTGCTGAACCAACTATCGAAGACATGAGATTGCAAAGGAGAATATGAGATCTTGGGGGCGGCTAAATGAAAAGATGAAGAATATGAGATTTAGGATTTTTTTGTTATTTTCTTTTAGTAAATTATTATTATTATTATTATTATTATGATGATGATGATGATGATGATGATGATGATGATGATGATGATGATGATGATGATGATGATGATGATGATGATGATGATGATAAAATTGAAAAATATATATATCACACCCACATGTTTCAAACATTTAAAATTTAATTCCAATTTATATGTTTCTTTTTAGGTTCAACAAGTCATTTTTACATTTCGTATATGAAAAATTGAAGACATCGAACATATAAAGAAAAAAAATCAAATTAATTTGATAACAATATGTATAAAATAACAATAAAAAATATTTAGATACAATTGAATTTGTAACAAACATATAAATAAATAAAAAATTAGTTGGATATAATCAAATTTGATAATAAAAAATAAATTCAAATATAAATTGGATAGAAAAATAGTAAGTTTTTGTTTATTCTGATTAAAAAAATCGATAAGTAGTTAGATAAAATCTAATTTGATAATAAAATACAAATTCAAATATAATTCGGAAGAAAAATCAAGAAGGAAGTTCGTTTATTTATAATTACACTGTATTCATAATTCCGTTTTCATAAGCTTCAACAATCATACTGTATTTATAAATTCATCAACCACAAAAACCTATGAAAAACCTAACTCGATCGTTGAAGAGGCATAGCAAAAACAACAAAATTGCAAAAGTGAATACTTATTTGTTTGTCAAAAAGACAAATTAATAATATAATAATATAATAAGATGATAATATGTATAAAATATTCTGTAAAATCTTAATTAAAATAAAAAATAATCTGAATTTAGAATAATAAAAAATAAATAAAATAATATAAAATTTAAAGATATATCATAAATTAAAATTCAAATGGTGATAAATAAAGTATTGATTAATTTTAAATATTTTCGAAAAGTGGTTAAATCAAATCAAAACAAATAGTTAATTTGAATCACTAGGGGAGAAATATGAATGAAGTAGTTATCAAAATCTAATTTTTATATTAAAAATAAATTTCAATTTCAAAAGAGGGAAAAATGTGGAAGATATTGGTTTATTTTAAATCAAATCCTAATAAAGTTATAGCAAAAACAGTACAAGAAACTCCAGAAAAAACATGGCAATAAATGGAGCAACAATCAAATTGATTCTTTGTGCAATCAACGCATGATCATTTTTTAGGAAGTGATATTTCTTTTCCCAAAAATGATTCTCGTGCAATCAACATATATCCATTTTTTAGAGAGTGATATTTCTTTTCCCAAAACGTTAAAATAATATAAAAAATAGCATATACAACTAATTTATTAAAAATGTGAGAAATATACAATTAATTCATTAAAAATGTATGTATACCGTTATGAAAAAAAATATAGAGATTTGAATAAAATATATGAATAAAAGAAGTTTTAATAATATATGGATATTTCAAATATAAATTTGATAGAAAAATTTGGATATTTTATTAAGGTGACATAAATTCGAAAAGTTGTTAAATAGAATCTCAAATAATAATAAAATATAGAGATTATGTTAATACATGATCAAAATTAGGAGCGTAGTTATATTTGACAAATATCAACAATTACCCTATATATATACCTCAACCATGTTTTCTACTTTGGAATTATGTTTCATCAACAACAAACAAGACAAGGGCAAATCAGTCATTTAGAAATTTGTGGCCATGTGTATGTCAATGTGTTACCATAATTCTTATTATTGAACGATTTTACCATTTTTAGAGTGAAACCTCAAATTTGATTGTATACTCCAATTCTCCATTAAAAATTAATTAAAATTTCACCAATTTTCTCGATTCCAAATTAAAAATTTCCACTCTTTTTCTTTTCAGAAATTAAAAATTCTCCTATTGATCATTAGAAAGTTTCTCACACTTACATTTTTTTTCTTTTAAAAAAAGGTTTTTACATTTATTAATAATTTAAACCCCCAAAAAAATCAATGAATGGGTATATATTTTAACTTGTGTATTAACATTTTTTTAGAACAAAATTTATAATAATGTAAATGCGCCAAAAAGTAATAAAATAATGGTTAAACGAATAGAATCCATAGATGGTAAATGTCTGTCATTTTATTTTTCCTTTTCTTAAGGTCATTCTTAGATCCCTGTCTTTTAATCCAAATAATTTTAATTTTTTTTTTAAAAAAATACCAGATACATTGATTATGTAACCAATCAAACACCGACTTTGGAATTTGGGTTTGGCTATCCAACCTGTAAACAACCAACTCCTTTATTATATGATTAAATCTTAAGGGTTGACTAATTTAACCTAAAAAAGGAGCTTTCAAGAAAATCTTAAGAACATTTTTCCACTGTCTTTTAATTTAATTTATTTATTTTAAGAGGGAGAATATGAAGTTTTGATGTTGGAGTCTTTTCAAATCTTTTGTTGACACAAGATCTCCTTTCCTCTGCCTTTTCTCTTCTTCTTTGTTATGTAGTGGTTGTTGAAATGTCTATATATGCTTCATGTGGTTGGTTTGAAAACTTTTTTTTTTTATATAATTTATAATAATATTACAAGTTTTAGTGCAAGGGAGATGAAAAATATACGATGGATAATATTTGGGTGCATCTTAATATGCATTTATCTCTATGTATCTCTTTTCGTCGGTCTCACCAAAAAAGAATTAGAATTTTTTTTTTTAAAGGAAGAATTTATCACATGACAAATTATGATTGACAACTTAGGAAGATGCACAAAGATAGGTACTACCTAAGATGCACCTAAATATTTTTTATATATGATCAGTTGAGTGTATATATGTAGTTCAAGTGTTTAAATACTAGTAGAACTTTAAAATAAAGTTAGGTTTGAATTATTTTTTCGGTTAAAAAGAATTCAAAAGATTATTTAAGAAAAGAAAAAAAAAATATGGTTCTAAGTTATGTTGCCACAAGGGAAAAAAGGTAAAAAATGTAAGGAGTATCATTAATATTTATTCATTATCAGACTAATCAGCTTGTTTTTAATTGGTAGGTAAATTGTTGTCATAAACTTTTTACTTTAGTTCTTCAGTTTTTGAAAGGTTTGTTTTCGTATTAAAACGGTAGGAAAGAATTCGGTTAGAAAAAAAATATATATATTATTGACTTCTATTTTCTATGTCTAATAAATATCATTAGACTTCTATCCGCCTCTATCGACCTCTATTAAAGGAAATCAAAATCTTATTATTTTGTGTAAATAATTTTCTTTATTTTTCTATTTTTGAAAATCTCCCTTGTTTTTAATTAATTAATAGAAATTGACAACAATGATTAAATGTGAGTATTTAATGAAAAATTGGGGTTAAAAATATAAATATTGAAACTTAGAGATTAACTTGAAACAAAACTCAAATCTAAGTATAAAATTATCACATTTTAAAATTTAGGGACTAAATTGAAACAAAACTTAAAACTTAAGGACTGAATGTGTAACATTTGGAAATCTATGGATCAAATAGAAGCTATACCCAAAACTTATGGACCATTGATATATTTTTTTTCTTTTTTTAAAGAGAATAATACATTTTTGGTCCTTAGATTTTGGTTCTACTTTCTATTTGATTTTTAGGTTTTAAAATGTTACATATTTAGTCCTTAAATTTTGAGTTTTTGTTTTAATTTAGTCCCTAAGTTTCACAATGTTACAATTTTACCATTAAAATTTGAGTTTTGTTTCAATTTAGTTCCTGAATTTCAAATTTTAATAATGTTACAAAAGTCAGTCTTTTGTCTCGTAAGGTTGTGTTCATTTCTTTCTTTTGTTTCGTGAGTAACTTCACAAGATAAATTTATAACTTACGAGACAAACTACAAACTATCTCGTTTGTTTCGTAATGTTGTAAGTTTGTCTTGTGAAGTTACTTTACGAGACAAAAGACTTATAAACTCAACTTTACGAGACAAACAACTACTTTTCAACATTAAAAAAATAATAATAAAAGACTAATTTTCAACATATGTGCCTCTTTTGGAACTCTAAAAAAGGAAAGAAATTGTTCCTCTAAACTTAGGACCATTTAAAAAGGATTATTTCTCTAAAGTTGGACCCCCACATAAAACATTTTTATCTTGAAAACAAAATGTGAAACTGAAAGATTGAAGTTTCTAATTTAAGATATGTGAGTTAAGTAAGTTTGGTGATTTCATATTCAAAGCAATTGAATGATAATTTATTGAAAGACAAAATGATATTTTTCACATAGTGGGTCCCCCCACTTAAAGACAGAAAGGATGGGAAAGAGATTAAGAAAAAGTATATTTTAAAAATGAGATTAATTTTGAATTGAAAATTTTTTGTGTGTCAAAATCGGTAATTTTTCCTATATATGCTTAGTTTGGTTGCTCATTTTAACATTGTAAATTAACTTATAAAAAAAACCATACAACCCTATTTACTATTTCTTGGTTGATTTCGTAAAATCATATTAAATATTTACTATTTAAAATAAATGAAAAATATTCATTTCGTTATTCAAATTTTACCCTCAAAATTTATGTTCTAAAAAATTATGATCATATGCATCGCACGTACTTTTTATCTAATTACTTAAAAGAGTCAAAATGAGTACACTCCATGTACTAACGTTTGAGATAAGAAGTGAAATTGTTTAGTCGTGAGACCTCTCGTAAATCTACAACTCTTTCCCAAACAAATTCACTCTAATCTATCCAAATCTCCTGAACGTGAAAGTTATTTTTTCTCTCCTTTTTCTTTTACTTCTAATTTCAAACATCCTAAGTTTAAAAATAATGGAGATGGCAGTTGGTCACTCGTGCAGAAATAGCAGTTACACACGTGGGAATCGCACAAATGAGACCCACTTGGCATTTATTTCAAGTGTTTACACAAAGAAAGCAAAATAGTGATGACCCCATTCCTCCAATAATCCAACAAATTATGGTAAAAGTGGGATTTCAAATACTCAAAAAATCCCCTTCCATTTTTGCTTTTAAACAGCACAAACACAACATTATGCAAACCAGTTGTCTTTTTCTTTTCTTTTTTTGCTGTTAATTCCCAGAATAAGCCAAAATCTTCTTCCCTTGATGAAACTTTTGTTTGAAAATCTTTGGTTGGATAAAGAAAAGTGAAAGTGTCGACTTTGTGTGACCTTTAACCAAAGCCTCAGGTTAAAAAAAAAAAATACAAACAAACACCACCACCAAAGCAGGAATGGCTATGATGATGGGTCTGCAGATTGAGAGACACAGAAAAGAAAGAAGGAAAAAAGATATCCGAGTAAAAATATGGATTTTTTTGGGTCAAAGCCATGGCCTATTTGCAACTTTGCATTATTGGCAATGGCTCTTAGCTGGATTTGTACTTCCTATTTAAAAAAAGATTAGTAAGAAAAGAGAACACATGGAATGCTGAATTGATGATTTTAGTTTGTAAGTTATAATAGTCTATGTTAGGGGTGCCAACTTTGTTAATCTTGAATTATAATTGTCTATGTTTGAGATATATACTATTTTAGACTGGATAGATAAAAAATAATAAATATTGTAACAAAGACGAATTAAAAATAGTTAGTCCTTTCAAACTGTGCAAAATCTTTCAGAATTTTGAGACAAAAGATTTGTTGAAAACAAGGTGGATTGGATTGGATTTGGATTAGAATTCATTACATGTTTCTAAACATTGAAAAGAAAACATGGAAAGAAGCTGTCTCATGCATCATTCCAAACAGGCAAAGAAATAAGAGCAGGCCTCATTTGGGGTGGTGATGGAAGCCAATTACTTCCATTGCTTCCAAATGGGGCTTTTGCAAATAACACCGAGGATGAAGCATTTGATTTATCAGGACTCGTTTCCCTTGAGCTGCTCAGGCTGCTCACTACAGAGGAAGCATTGGGGAAGTGAGCCTTGTACTTTCTTGAATCATTCACCATTTCCTGATTACAACTTTCGGTTTCGACCACTCCTACTACATGATTCATGTATCCGCTTGATGTCATGGACTTTTGGTCTATGGCTTCGACAGTTTCGCTTGGATCAAGCAGCAGGTTGTTGTGGAATACCGTCCTCCAATCTAAGTTGTTTGATATCTCTGAGGGGTCTTCAGTTTGAGCGATGTTCTGTTTTGGTTCTTTATGTTCGATGGTGTTGGTTGGTTTTTGTTCTTTGTTTCGTCTCGCAAACTCTCCCGAAAGGAGGCTACTGCTTGTTATGATCCTTTCTACATCGTACCTTGACGTGTCAAAGTTTGTAACGGCGTTTGCACCGCGGAACTTGATAGCTGCTATGTCATATGCTTCTGCAGCTTCCTCTTGTGTGCCTGGACATCATTGTAATGAAAATAAGCTAAATAGGATAAACAAAGCTGCTATAGAAATTGGATTGGTAAAGATAACAAAAAAAAAGAGCGAAACACTATGCATCATCAGTACATTCAAGACATATTAGATGAAAAGTGTCAACATATTAGAAATTAGATTTAACAGCCTGAAACTTAATAGCAATAGCAACATACCAAATGTTCCAAGATAGAGGTCTTTATTCCCAGCAACTCTCCCGATCCGAGCTTGCCATCTCCCATGCTGATGATGTCTGAAAAAGCAGTCAAAAGATTCTAGTAAACAAAATGATGCAGATTTAGCAGAAAGAAAAGTAGTGTAGAGCATTGATTGAATCTTATAAACACACACCTAGTTACTCCTCTGTATATGGAAGCTCCCCTGGAGAATCCACTGCTTTTCCTGTCAAAACCAAAAACCAGAAAATGATACTATCAACAAAGAGATATGAAGAGCGAACGTTATGGCAACAAACTGAAACAATAATGTCGAACTTTCAAATACCTTCTCAGGTGCGCGACATATTCTTGGCGGTTCATGTTCTTCATTTCCTCAATTTCAAGTTGATAGTTCTTTAACTGTAGAATGACCATTAACATAAGGATTCTGAAGACCAAAACTGGTTGATAGCACTATAATCATATCATACCGGGAAGTTTAAATGTGTGGAGGGTCCCCAGTACTTGAGAGCTGCAAGATCATAAGCTCTTGCTGCTTTCTCCTCCATATCATAGCCACCTGAAATTCAAATTAACTACCAATGAACTTCAATGTGATTGACTTCCTACCGCAAAGTTCTTCGGCAAAGGCTTACCGAGATAAACTGATGTCCACACAATTGAATTAGACAGCATCCATAAGGAAGTTGAACATGACAGACAACAAGGAAATGGTTTGAAGTTAGAACATTGATTTGAAGAAGAGGGAAAAACATTGTCTAAAATCTGACTAACCTTGTCTTCCTTTCCTGGTTTGACCTTCTTTCTTACAACTATTATCCCACAAATGAGCCTCATATCTACCAGTCCATCTATGCCTGATAAGAAAGAACAACCAAAATATTATTAACATTGAAAACAAAAGCACAAACTTTGAATGACTTCTGTTAGAACAAACATAACATATTAGAAACTTTAGAACAACCTCGTAACACCTCTGTACTGTGAAGTTCTTTGTCCGAACGTGTCGATCGACTTCCGATAGACCGGCTGCTTTTGACTGGCCAGACCCCTTTTCTTTGTTTCCATGGTGGCTGGTCCAGGTTGAGAAATTTGGCTTGGAGCAGTAACACAACTAGACTGAGAACCAGGACTCATGGACAATCTAAGTGGCTGCAAGTCTTGGGAATTCATCCCTACAAAGCAGCAGCCATTGATCCGCTGCTCCATATCTTGTCGAATTTCAGAACAAGAGCATGCAATGTGAGACTTCTTGTTGGGATCCTCAGCAGGATAATGGAACGTTCCAGAATAATATAGCTGAGAATGAAAAAGAATATGTTGTTGTTCTTGTTGCTTAAAAAGATTCAAAGAATGTTGTCTCTCTGAATCAGTCTCGGCATTTTGATTGTAATATATGCTGTCTAAGCTTAGTGCTGTGGCCTCTTTTCCATGAGTTACACCACCAAGAAAATCCTCCAGTTTTGGTGAGATATCTGGCAATATTTCTAAGCATCAAAAAGTAAAAATATTTTCTTTAAAACAGCTTCATAACAATAAAGCTTTTGACAGAACAGAGGAAGAAAGAAACAAACCTTCAGATTGTGATGTGCTGATTGATTCCATGATACAAAGAGACCCATCTGACTTGAGTGGCATTACAGACAAAGGAGAAAGAAAATCTCCATTGTAATGGTGAGAAGCTAAGAAGCTATTTGACATGGTATTAGAGACAGCTACTGCTGAAATTGCCTGGCTTTGGTGCTGGTAGTGAGAATGTTGTTGAGGCTCAGAACTAGTTTCCATGTCCATTTCTCTTACTAACTCTAGTTGTCTACTTATGTAAAAGTTTCTTGTGTTTTTGCTGCAAGTTGATAATGAAGCAAAGCAACTCAATCATTGGATATGAAATAAGCTCATGATTTAAGTTTTGCATAGTTCATTGAAAGAAATGGGATGTTTCTAAATGAAATGAAAAATGCATATACTCTCACAATCTCTGTGCATATGAAACAAACAAAAATGAAAATTTTTCAAAAAACTAAGGGAGAAAATACCCCCTATGCATAGGGATCCGTGTATATAAAGAAACAATACATGCATATTGGACTGTGATTAAATTACTCTTCAAGTCTCCAACTACAGAATCCCCAAATAAAAAAATTCAGAAAGAATTCACAGAGGAGTGTTGTGTAATCACACATTTACTGTTCTAAAAAGCACCCAATTTCCCCTTAATGCTGAAGAGTTTTGAAACATTATTGGCCACCTTCAATGGCTTTTGAGACTCTCTCTCTCCAATTACAGAAGGTTGCTAAATCTAGGAGTTTATGAAGGGCAGAGAGGGAGGCAAGCGAGGGTCAGTTAACCAAAATTGGAATTATGTCTTTATTGTAGCCATTGATTTGGTTTTGGGTTACATTGTTTCTTTGGTTCTTTTTTTTTTTTTTTGTTGCTTTAATCAGAGGGTCAGTACAGAGCAGGTCTGATGGATTTGACGAGCAGAGAGGTCTGAGATTGGTGTCTTTTCGTACAGTACTATGGTGTGCAGAGTTTTGTGTTGTGTTCTTCTCGTTGCAGTCCAAAGGATCAAATCTATTTTCATCTTTAAAGTTGAAACAGAACTGTGTTTTTGAATGTTGATGGGTGTAATTTATTTGATTTCCAACTTGAAACCCAACAGGGAAAAGTGTCAACAGAAAATCCAACAAGAACAAAGATATAGGCGTGTCACAAACACTGTTTTTATACGATGGCTATGGGATTTGGACAAAAACAAAAGTTGTCCTTTTGGTATTGTGGGGGGATGGGGCCATGGCCATCCCATTCCGCCATTCCTGACTTTCAGCCTTGACGTTCGGAGGCAGAGTAGCTTACTGTGCTGTCTACTGAGTACAAACATGTTTATATACTAGACTTTCTGGTGTGTGAAAATTTAAATGTATATCAAATGTGTGAAAAAAGTGAAAAAGATTCCAATTGAGGTTAGTTTTGTATTGAATTATGTTGGAATGTCTTGAATTTGTCATATCATAAAAAACAACGCGTCCTATTCAAGTTTCGTTAAAGAACCACTGAAATTACACTTGAACACACTGTCCTCGAGAATTCTATACCTAGATGACTTTGATACTACTTGTTGAGACAATGAACCTCCACACATCTTGCATGATGTTATCTATCTTGGATATAAACTCTCGTGGTTTTTAAATGACTTTATATCATTATAGATAGTTATCTTATTTTATATACTCATAATCATCATCTTATTAGCTCATATGAAACTTTAACCGCCTCCTCAACAAATTCAGGGTGGTTATTGGTTATTATTATTATGATGAGATTTTAGAGTGTAGAGTGCTGCACAACATGCTGTACCAAGGTTTTTTTCCTATTTATTATTGGCATGCATCAATGTCCATGAAGAACTCCATCCAACTATTTAAAAATATAGTTACCTAGATGGTTTAAAAATTTATATATTTTAATAAAAAAAAAGTTAAGAAAATCTTATATTATAATTTCATAATATTATAAGACGAGTACACCCAAATTTCACCTATCTCTATGCATTTCCTTAAATTATGAATAAGAAAAAAATATCTTCTTTTTTTAAAAAAAGACAAATTTATCATGTAACAATGTGAGAGTAGACACTTGATTGGCTATAAAGACGAGTGTAGCTTAAAATCAAAATATTTTTCTTATACAGATAATTATCTTGGATTTAGTTTTAGTCTAACATCAAAAGTAAAGAATATTATAGGTCTACTTTATAGTCCTTTGAGCATTCAAGTGGAGGAGGAATTAAAAGTGGAACAAATTAAATGAGTTATTTTGAAAGCATAATAACTAAATAGTTTTACATTTAGAAACTATTGATATAATTATGGAACAAATTAAGTGAAATAATTATGGAACAAATTAAGTGAAAGTTCTACTGAAAATTTTCCATTTAAGGAAAATGTCTTAAAATTTTCTCATAGACACAAAATAATAACACACACGAAATTAATAGATTATGAAAATGTCTTAAAATTTTCTCATAGACACAAAATAATAACACACACGAAATTAATAGATTATGAAATATAGTTGAAATATTCTTCCCTGTACCCTATTTCTCCGTCAGAAAAAAATATCTGACAATACTTATTTAAAAATCAATCAAATTATATCTTCTTTTTATTTAACCTTTTTTTTCTCATTTCCGTAAGTCACATGACATCATTTTCTTGGAAATAAAGAATAATTAATGTAATTCTTAAATATAATTTTATACAAAAAAAAGGATTTTTTTTAGTTTTAATTACATGCATATTTTGCTTAAAAAATAATATAAGTAAACAAAATTACGAGTACGTTTGCATTATAATTATACATATTTTGTTATATCATGTATGTAGAAAAGAATAGAAATGAAGTAAAAGGTGTAAAGAGAAATGTTGAAGAATTGGACTTAAGCTACATTAAAAAGGCCAGACAAGGCATGTATCTTTAACCTCAAATGGCAATAAAGCTGTCACTCCCTTTTCAAAAGTTGGTTGTTGAGTAGCCATTAGCCAACAACTGTCTCTATAAAGACTATAAATTAAAGCCCTAATACCACCATTTTCTAATAATTTAGGACATTATTTATTTGATAACAAAATATAATTATACCACCATTTTCTATTTATTTGATAACAAAATATAATTATCTAGCGATAGATATTTAACAATAAAGTACGAACTACGATATCATGAACTATCAGTGATACATTTTACTATATTTATAAATAAATTAATTCATTTTTATTTATTGAAAACAACCAAACAAAACTAAGGATTAAAAAATTATCAATGTTTTAGTTCTCCGGCATGCAATTCATTGAATATGCCTAGTCTTTTACCTGCCTTGTTAATATGCCTAGTCTTTTACCTGCCTTGTTTGTCATCTTCCCTTTGTCACCACACTGTCTCTGTCATTATCTTCTTGGTGATATGTCCAAATCTCAACTCTATAAATTTTTGTGAATATATTGAAGCAAACAAATGAATTTGAATCGTAGCAGTAAGACCACATTGCCAATTACAATATCCTATTGCTTATTTAAGTCATCTGCAATTATAATATCCTATTGCGTATTTAAGTCATCTGCAAAGCATCACTCGATGAGAATTACATTATCCGGTAGCCACCGCATCTCATCCATCATGAGGGCTTAGCCAACGACACGTGTCTTTTCGGAGTCAAAACCTTTTCTTTTTAAAAAATGCTAAGAAATAAATTAAAAAAAAAAAAAAAAAGTATATGGCAAATAGTTCAAAAAAAAAAAAAAAAAAAAAACTAAACTGAACTAATTCCTATTGATAACTACTCAATATTTCACAAGCCCATAATGAAACAATAACTAAGGTGCACCATATTCCAAGTGATCATTGCCTTGGCCCACAAGAATTATTCGCAAGCATTGCCAAACCTCAAAATAGAGATTCATGTATCCTGTATCCTGTTTAGGAAGCCAACGATTAAATCTATAACTCCTTTATATATAGATTCATTTATCAGTCATTTACAAGACGGATAACCCAAATTCCTAACAGAAGATTGAATCATGAAAACAATTATATTACAAAGATTAAAATTCTACGAATGGATCATGGAGTCAGCACCATAGAAAGTTAGGAAAAAAAACTAAAAAAAGCATTAGGAGAGTTTTGAAATTGAAGAGAATGATAGAAAGAATGAGACATAGATCTAATTCTATCCATGACAGAATTTACAAATCAAATGCCCTTATGTAAGATGCAAATCCAATAACAAATACTTATCAACTAAGTTTCCATGTCTTTAAGAATCCCTTCAAGTTCTGTCTTTGATCTGAAATGGCACCGCATCAGCTGACATAATTCGTTTTCCAGTAGTGTTCTGCTTTATCTCCCCATTTCTTCTTGTATCAACCATTCCATTTCCAGTCCCTGTATCTGAGAGCCCCTTGCTTGAGTATATTGGAGGAATTAGAGAATTTCTATAAGGTGGAGGAAAAATCCCAACACCAAAAAAATTAGGTCCATACCACGTGCCCTCCGAAGCCATGTTACCAAAGCTAGGGGGAAACCAATTCCCATACAAGTGAGAGCCATACAAATCAACTCCTGGTCCTCCATAATGTGGAAAAGGTGTAAAACCAGGATAAACTGGATAACTAGAACCATAATAAGGGTAAGGGAAAGGAACATTCCTATTACTATTAGGAAGAGGGCTTTTTCCTCCCTGTGTTCTAGCATTGGGAATATGACCACCATTGTAGTTTCCCTTTTTCGGGATAGCTCTCTTCACCTCCACACGTCTACCATTCAGCTCATGAAAGTTACTCTGCAGAACAGAGTCAACAGATTCTACAGATTCAAATGTGATGAATCCAAATCCTCTAGGGCGGTTGGTTACACTATCATGCATCACAACGACATCAGTTATCTTACCAAACTTTTCAAAGTAATTTTTGAACTCATCCTCAGTCAATTCGGCTGATAAGCCCCCAACAAAAATCTTTCTGCCCCTACACTGATCGTTGTTATTTTCCATCCTAGTAGTACTCATAATCATCTGTTGCTAACTCGGTATGACTGTTTTCGGTTTAACCTACAATTCTGGACGAAAACATTATAAATCAATCATCAAGATATAAGAGTAAAAGCCAAGACTTTATACGTGGGGTTTCCATAATAACCTTCAATCACCAATAAAGAATCAAAACCTAAGGTATAAAACCAAAAGAAAATAAAGGGATTTGTATACATCATCAAAATAAGCTTCATGTCTACCAGGAATTCATCCAATAAAGAATTAAACCTAAAACCCTAAATGCAGACAAAACCCTAAAGATGGGATTCGACAAAACGATAACAGTGGTTCAAACGAACAGAAGAAATTAAAGAAAAGTAGTATAGAATGTGGGAACTTACTTTTTACGGCATTGACATTACAGAGATCAGGAGATTTTCAGCAAAAACACAAGGTGCCATGTCGAACGCTGGTTACATAGGTCAAATAATCGGTATTTAAGTATAGCATTATTGCTTTTTTTGGGTTGGGCTAATGAGCCCATTATTGTTCTTGGGCCTGCAATTCTAAATTTTAAAAAATCCAAAAGCCGAAGTTTATTTATATATATGTTTTATATAATATTTAGACATAAAATTTTAATATGATAGATAATTAAATAAAAATTTTATTTTATTAAGTTAAAAATAATATTAAAAGATTCAACACACAAGAGTCACAACTTAATTGCATTACAAAATAGTAATAATAAGAGCTAAATCTAATTTAAATAATCATTTCACACTCACATATTTGGTTTTTTTTTTAAAAAAAGGAGAATATCTCACTCATTTCTAAACTATATTCTAAAAAAAAAAAAAAAAAAAAATCAGATGGACAATACTTGAGTGCATCTTTAGTAGGAAGAGTTTTTTCGGAATAATGAAGGTGGATGCACTTAATATGTTTCAATATATAATGTTTACTTAGGGGTGTTTGAGTCGATGGATCGGGTAATTATAGCTCAATCCATATTTAAGACTCCAGTTATATAATAGTTGATGTTTCCAACTATTATAATCTACCATATTACTATTTCGAATCTCACTTTGGCAAAATGTTTACTATTTGTTGCAATTTTTACTATTACTATTTCAAATGAATTTTGCTACAATGTTTATTATTTTTTACTCATACTAAAATAGTATATACCCCAAATACAGATTATTGTAACTAGAATAATGCCCACAAACACAAACTATTATAAACTACATGCTATTATAAATATAAAAACAATTGAGTATAATAACTAACTCGACCCCCAAACGGCCCTAGGTTTTGATTTTAATTTTGTTAAAGGTTTCCATCTTATTTCATATGTATTTAATATTTTTTAATTAAATTATTAGGAAAAAAAAACACGATTATTTGAAAATATACATCGATAAGATTAGATACATTTATAAGGTGACTACTTAATTAAATGTCTCCTTTTTTTAGGATAAAACCAATTAATATAATTGTGCTAGGATGTTTTTCGGAATTGTTTGTGAAGGAATAGGGAAGTTCTATTGTGGAAGTGGGGATCGTCCCAATTTTTAATTTTTCACTGAATTGAGAATTTTACAGAACCAAAATATAATTATACATTAGCACAAAAATTTACAGCATGCATGAGAAGGAAAAAAAAAATAGAATTAGAGTTAAAGAAGATCTTACCCTTGAAGAATTCATTGCCTTCACGGATTTACTCCTTTTCAGTCACTAACAATCTCGAACCCTTGAACAAAGAATTGAAAAAGTGGACACCACTACAATTTTTTTCTCTTTATTCTCCTTAGGATATGGTGAAAATATCTGAAGTGTGTAGGCTCTGAAAAGTTTGGGAAAAAGGATTGAAGATTTTTTAGAGATAATTTTCTCAGAGAAAAACATAATCACACACACTACAGAGAGTCTGAAAAAAAAATTGTAAAGAGGAAGAAGAAGAAGATATCATCTCCCATAACCACTTCCCACATCACTACGTTTCTCCCAGAGAGAATAAGGGGAGGGAAGTGAAGGAATTCTAATTGTAGAGGACTTTTGAGCGGAAGCGGATCATCCAAACTCCATGTGAAGGAGGAACTCATACATTTACAATCATATAGAACAAATTATGCATTATAAACTAAATTATAGCATGCTTTGAATAAAATACAAAAGATCAAGAAACTATACCTTTGAAGAACCTTTCTTCAAGTATATCGCTCGATCAAACACGAATGCAACGAGCAAGACGATCTCCCTCGAACGACAACGAGCAGTAACTCGATCCTCGAACAAACCGGACACTACCACTAGATTACCTTGGTATTCTCGATGTGAGAATCCAAGAGTGGTGGGCTCTGACTTATTTTGGTTAGAGGGAAGATTTAGAGTGGAGGAGGAGACGATCAAGTAAACGATAACACGATCATGTAGAAGAAGAAGTCTATCACATAGACTCAATGCTCGATCGTCTAGATAAGAAAGCTATCGTATAGTCTCCCAATGCTATCGTGTAGTAACTCGATTGCTAATAATATGAGATATGTGAGATTTTGAAATCAAATTTCATTTTATCCCAAAATTTCCATAAAACCATACAACTACCCACTAAGGGTGGTTATTGTGAAAAAGATTTTTAATTATCAAATAATTAATAAATATAAATAAATATGATAACTAACTTATCATATTATATTTATAACCTATAGTTTTGATATTGCATCATATACAATATATAAACCATAGTTATTTTTCCTTATTTTATAGCATTTAATATAAATCATATTTATATTAAATTTAATAACTATGAATTTTATTCATAGAATTTATATTTGAATCATATTTAAATATTAGTTCCTCCAATCAAACAATAATGTATCAAATACATTATATCAATTATATCATATATAATTGAATTAATTTAATTATATCATATATAATCAAATTCCCTCTTATTAATTTGAATATTTTTAATTAACCCAAAAACTGATTCTCAACTTGAATTCATTAAGCTACCAGGGGGTCCTTATGGATCTATAGCTTGAAGCTTCAATGGTACGTGAATAACTGACTAAACTCTTTAATTACTTTATTCACTATCCGCTAACTATCGGGCACTCCACTAAAGACCAACAGCTGCACTCTTCGCACTACAGATATATTTCTGTGTCCATTGGATATAACCAATCAACAGTATGATGACCCTTCACAAATCGCTTGTAAGTACAGTTAGGCCAAATTACCGTTTTGTCCCTGTAGTTACATCTAACTCCTTAAGTACCACTGATCTCTCTAATGAATAATAGATCATAGTCTCACTATGACTAAACTCCGCTCGGGCCAAGAGAAGGTGTGGTGCCACATTGTTCAAGACTTGAAATCAGCTCTTAAAGGAGCGATTTATCTACTTACCCCTACTTCGGGGAAGGAGTGAATTCCATCTTGTGTAGCTGAGTTCCCAACTCCCCAATCAGACGAATCCCCAAAATGGTAGGCTTGTTAAGTCGCCGATTTGGCCACTCTCACCCATGCAAATCAAAAGACCGCTCTTATATGCAAGAGTTCACAACTCACTCAGGATTAAGGTCATGTTACCTATGGTCATCCTAGTGAAATGAAAGTCTTAATTATGAATGACGTTATATAACAAGACTAAACATTTCATGGTTTAGTCTTATACAAACTTCTTTCTATAGAATATCTTCGTTCACATGTCTAATACATGAATGATCAGCATCAGATCATTTATAGCAGTTTACAACATTTGTAACACCAACAAAGCGGGTCATTCTCGTAGTGTCACTAGGATAAGGTATCCAGCCTTATCCATATACTACAAACCATTTAGGTTATCACTTAAAACACGATCCACTTGTTTGTCTCCACATACATGTTTAAGTTACAACAATAATCATGGATCTTAGTTTATTGGTTTGTGGTTAATGCAACTAAAATATCAAATATTTCATAGACAATATGAATAAAATATCATATATTATAAATCACAAAATATTTGCTCATACAAGTGTTTACAAACTACAGGGCCCTACGAGATTTAGGGCATCAACCCTAATAGGAAGTTATTTCCCTCCCTTTAATTTGAAAAAAAAAAAGTTAAAATTAAAAATAATTTTAATTTAAATAACAATTATATATATATAATAACTAACTTATTATATGTATATATAACTATATGTTATATCATATATGACATATAACCTATAGTTTTTATATTGTTTCAAATACAATATCTCCTATAGTTTTAGTCATCTCAATCATTTGTGATATTTAATATAAATCACATTTATATTAAGTTTAATTATATGAATCCAATTCACATAATTAATATTTGAATCATATTCAAATATTTATTTCCTCTCAAATAAACTTTATATTATAATGTATCAAATACATTGTATTAATTATATCATATTAATTAAGTTAAGTGAATTATATCACATATAATTAATTTCCTCAATTAATTTAAACAATTCAAATTATGCCAAAATTGATTCTCATAAATCCCTGTTGAGTAGCAGAAGGGACCTTATAGAACTGTAGATGGAAGCTCCAATAGTATTTGAATAATTAATTAAACTCTTTTAATTAAATTATTCAACAACCATTAACTGTCAGTCTATTAGACCTCCCATTATTAATACATATAAAAGAAGGGGTAGAGGGAGAATTACACCAAAGATAGGGAATGAAAGGGGCATAACCGTATAGAGGGAAGAATTACAGGGAAAATGGAAATAACAGAATGGAGAGAGAAGGAGGGAAAATGGAAATAACAGAATGGATAGAGAAGAAAGAAGGGGACCACTAAGTCTCTTTAAAAGCAGGGATGATGAAAGCAAAGGAAGGGAGATTTTGGGGGGAGCCAAAGTTGAGGTACTCGTGAAGGAGAGAATTCCAGCCCTCTCGAATAGACTGGGTAACTGTTGTTGGGAATGGTATCCTAAATCTCCTTGTAGTCTCGTAGTTTGTAAACTTTATATAAACATATTGTTATTAATAAAATAAGTGTTATTTTATAAGCATTTACTCAATCCAATAAACTAAGATCCAAGGTTATTTTATGTAAATTTAAACAAGTATGTAGAGACAAACAGGTGGATCTTGTTTAAATAATAACCTAAATGGTCTATAGTAGATGGATAAGGTTGGGTGCCTCATCCTAGCGACACTATGGATACGACCCGCTTTGTAGGTGTTACGAGTGTTGTAAAGTGCTACAAATGATCTGATCCTGATTATTCATGTGGAGACATACGAGCGGGGGTATCCTGTACAAAGAGTTTGTATAAGACCAGACCACAACATGATTAATCTCTTTATATAACATCGTTGATAATAGAGACTTACATTCAACTAGGATGACCATAGGTGACATGATCTGAATCCTGAGTGAGTTGGGAACTCCTGATCATGAAGGTGGTCCTTTGATTTATATGGGTGAGAGTAGCCAGATTGCCAACTCAACAAGCTTACCATTTTAGGAATTCATCTGATTGGGGAGCTGGGAAATCAACTTCACAAGACGTTATTCACTTCTTCCCCGATGCAGGGATAAATAGATAAATTGCTCTTTTAAAGGCTGATTCCAGATCTTGAACATAGTGGCCATACCCTTTCTTGGGAAGAGAGGACTTAGTCATAGTGGGACATTGACTTATTGTACATTAGAGAAATCAGTGGTACTTAAGGAGTTAGATGTAACTATAGGGGCAAAACAGTAATTTGGTCCATCTGTACTTACGAGCAGTTTGTAAAGGGTCATCACATTGTTGATTGATTATATCCAATGACACAGAATTATATCTGTAGTACGAATAGTACAGTTGTCGGTCTTTAGTGGAGTGCCCGACAGTTAATGGATGGTGGATATTGTGATTAAAGAGTTTAGTGAGTTATTCACGTACTGTTGAAGCTTCAAGCTACAGGTCCATAAGGTCCCCTTGGTAGCTCAATGGATTCAAGTTGAGAATCAGATTTTAGGTTAGTTTGAAATGTTCAAATTAACATGAGTGAATTTTATTATATATGATATAATTAAATTGATTCAATTATATATGATATAATTGATATAATGTATTTGATACATTATTAGATTGAGGAGATTAATATATATATATATATATATATATATATATATATAATATATATATATATATATATATAATTTATATTAAATGTCATAAAATAGAAAAAGAACTATGGTTTATATGTTGCATATGATGCAATATTAAAACTATATGTTATAAATATAATATGATAAGTTAGTTATTGTATTTATTTATATTTATTAATTATATAAATTAATATTTCTTTTTTAAAATAACCGACCTTTGGTGGTGTTGGGATGATGTCCTAAACTCTCATTACGTCTTGTAGTTTGTAAACACAGTATTGAACAAACACTTGTGATGTAATAATATTTGATATTTTTCTTCACTTTTGTCTATGGAACATTGGATGTTTTAATTACTTTATCACAAACCAATAAACTAAGATCCCTGGTGTTCGTTGTATCTTAAGCATGTATATGGAGACATACAGGTGGATCATGCCTTAAGTGATAACCAAAATATTCTGTAGTATATGGATATAGGAGGGAAACTTTATCCTGGGTAATGCTACGGATGCAGCCCGCTTTGTAGAATAGTTACAAGCATTGTAACTTACTACAGATGGTTTGATCTTGATAATTCATGTGGAGACATGCGAGCGGGGGCGTCCTATACAAAGGAGTTTGTAGAAGACCGGACCATGAAGTGATATAGTCTTGTTATATAACGTTGTTCATGACAGAGACTTCATTTCACTAGGATGACCATAGGTAACATGACCTCAATCTTAAGTGAGTTGGGAACTCCTGCCTTTGAGGGCGGTCATTTGATTTGCATGGGTGCGAGTGGCCATATCGTCGACTCAAACCTACCACTTTAGAAACTTGTCTAATTTGGGAGCTGGGAATTCAGCTACATAAGATGGAATTCACTCCTTCTCCAAAGCAGGGGTAAGTAGATAGATTGCTCCCTTAAGGGCTGATTCTGGGGCTTGAACGATGTGGCGCCACACACCTTCTCATGGCCCGAGAGGTGTCCACACATAGTAGGACTATGTTGTATTGTTAATTAGAGGGATTGGTGGTACTTAAGGAGTTAGATGTAACTACAGGGGCAAAACGGTAAATTGGCCCAGTTGTACTTACGAGCATCTGTGAAGGGTTAACGTATTGTTGATTGGTTATATCCGATGGACACATAAATATATCTGTAGTGAGAAGAGTTCAGCTGTCGGTCTTTACGTAGAATGCCTGGCAGTTAACGGTTGGTGGATCTCGTGGCTAAAGAGTTTAGTCAGCTATTCACGTACCATTAGAGCTTCGAGCCATAGGTCCATAAGGACCCCTTGGTAGCTCAATGGATTTAAGTTGAGAATTAGTTTTTGGGTCAGTTTGAAGTGTTCAAATTGACAATAGGGAGTTCGATTATATATGATATGATTGAACTGATTAATTATATATGATATAGTTGACATGATGTATATGATACATTAATTGGAGGAAAATAGTATAAATATGGTTTATAACTAGTGGGGGAGAAAAAGACTATGGTTCATATATTGCATATGATGTGATATTAAATCATAGGTTATAAATATAATATGATTATATTTATTTTTTTAATTTAAACAATTATGGGATAATTATTTGTGGTTTTTTCTCCGTAACTGAATGAGTTAGTGGGAGGTTGCATTCAGTTTTCGTAACTAAAGGATAAAATGAAAATTGTTTTCATTTTGGAAGAGATCAGATATTCACTCACCGATTGAGTACACTGCCTATCACATAACAAACCGAGAGCATACACGACAACTCAAAGTTTCTAAACGATCGTGTACACGCGCGCTTTTCCTAAATGATCACATATAATTACCTAAATGATCGTCTAACGTTTTCAACGTGATCGCGCACCCGAGCGTTTTACTAAACGATTGTCTATATGATCAAGCCTCTTTTACTACACGATTGTGTACCTCTACCTGAACGATCAAGCATCCGTCTATACGATAGACTCTCGATTTCTCCCGCTTGCTTGGTCGTGGTAAACGATCGTTCCTTCCTCCCTCCCTCTACCAAATCCAATAGAACCCACACCTTCTGGATTCTCACTTCAAGAATATCGAGGGTTCCAACTGGTGGTGTCTTCCCTGCTGCCTTGTTCGAGAGGAGTCTGTTCGTGGGTAGACGATAGTGCAGTTCGTTCGTGGGTAGACGATAGTGCGATTTGGTGGACGATTGGTTTTGGCTTACATAGCGAGAGCGAGAGGTGCATTCTTTTGACGAGAGCGAGATTTGCGAAGAAAAGTTTTTCAACTGGTATGTATCTTGTTCTCTTTGTTGTTTAAAGTTCAAAGCATGCCGTAATTTATTGTTAAATGCATAACTAGTATGTTTGATTGTGAATGCGGTAATTTTGTCACAATGAGGTTGAGACGATCTTGCTTCTGTTCAGAGGTACTCTTTGATAAGAGTTCCTTCAAGTGGGTGGTTATACATGGTTTGATAGTAATTGTGAGATAAAAAGGAAAAATAGTTTTTCAAATCATTAGGTCGAATCATCTCATAGATTTCTATTGTGTAAAATGAGTTTTACTACAAATAACTTTACAGAGCCTATACGATCGAGTATCAAGTATATATGATAGACTTCTTCCTCTATGCGATCGAGTATCAAGTCTATACGATATACTTCTTCTTTAATGTGATTGTTCATCGCATACTCAATCGTTCACTTCCTCCATCCCTCTATCCAAAATCATACAGAGCCCACAACTCCTGGATTCTCACACCAAGAATACCAAGGTAATCTTATGGTGGTGTCTTGTTCTGTACGAGGATTGATCGAGTTTTACTCGTTGGTGATCGAGGATCTTCCAGTTGATCGTTGCATTCGTGCTGTTTGGACGCATTGGTGACTGATCGAGGGAAATATGTGAAGAAAGAGTTCTTCAAAGGTATTGTTACTCGATCCTTTGTATTTAGTCTAAGAAGTATGTTGTAATTTAATCTTTAATGCATAATCTGTTTGGAATTATTGTAAATGTATGCGTTCTTTCTCAATGGAGTTTGGAACGATTTGCTTCCGCTCAAAGGTCCTCTAGTTTTAGAGTTCCTTCAATTAGTATCAGAGCCAAGTTATTCTGATTTCCAAATTCCATTGCTATATTGAATGTCATTTACAGTCTCGGTGGGCTTTTTAAGTTTTCTGCAATGCATTTAAGCATTAAGCATTAAGTATGGTTGTGGTTGCTGTTGTTGATGGATAATTTTGGGATAATTGCCTCTTTTTAAAGATTTCTTTACATGTCCAGCGTTAATTTGTAAGGGCCCCTGCATTTTTGGGAATAATTAACAAGCAATCAAATATATATTCAAGTTTTTGTGTGTTTTAGTCGTTCGTGATGAAGCTTCAGACATATGGAGATGATGTTTGCTTCGAGGAAGAAGACCAATCGTTGGTCGCATCGTGTGGCTTAATTAAACGATCATTTAGATTTGGCCATTCTTACGCAAGTTTGTGCTAGTTTTCTTTGATGACATTCTGATTTATAATCCTGATATCACTACTCATGTGACGCATTTGGCCGATGTTTTTAATGTTTTGCGAGATCACAAGCTATATGTCGACCAAAAGAAGTGTCCCTTTTGCCAACCTCGAATCCAATACTTAGGACATTGGGTATCCGAAAGAGGTGTGGAGGTAGATGATGACAAAGTCAGAGCCATGGTTAATTAGACTCGACCAAAGAATGTGATGGAATTGAGAGGATTTTTGGGCTTCACTGGTTATTATAAAAGATTTGTGCAGAATTATGGGCAGATAGTAGCACCATTATCTCAACTCCTCCATAAGAACGAGTTCCATTGGAATGAGCAAGCTACACAAGTCTTTGAAGAACTAAAGATAAAATGAGAATTATTCCAGTGCTGGCTTTACCTGATTTTACTTTTCCTTTTGTAATTGAGATAGATGCATCTAGATTTGGCTTGGCAGAAGCGTTAAGTCAAGCTGACAGACCGATAGCCTACTTCAACCACAAACTATCTCCTCATGCTCAAGAGAAGTCAATTTACGAGCGTAAACTTATGGCTTTAGTGCTAGCCATTTAGAAATGGCGTCATTACCTCCTAGGGTATAAATTCATCGTGATTTCAGATAAAAAAAGAACTCAAATTCTTGTTGGAACAACAGGAGGTATAATCCTAGTTTCAGAAATAGTTAACCAAATTGATAGGATATGACTTCGAAATACTTTACCAACCGGGTTTGCAAAACAAAGCTGCAAATGCTTTGTCAAGGCTACCAATAGAAGCTAAAATGCTTGTAACCTCTCCGTCATTGGTAGAAGCTAACGTGGTCCTTAAATAGGTGGAGGAAGATGAAGAACTACGAAAGGTCATTGCCATATTAAAGGAAGATCCGGATAGGAAACCCAAATATCAACTACAACATGGTAAATTACTGCATTAAGAGAGGTTTGTGATTTTCAAGAACTCAACCTAAAGTTTTCTCAGGACGTATAAAAGGATGTCAGGAGAGCTATTTTGGCAAGGTATGAAGTCATATATAAAAAAATATGTTGAATAATGCGAGGTATGCCAATGAAACAAGACAGAGGCCTTGAACCCGACTAGTCTGCTTCAGCCACTGCCTATTCCAACACAAATTTGGGAGGATCTGACCATGGACTTCATTGAAGGACTACCTGGATCTGATGGATTCAATTCTATTCTCGTGGTGGTGGATCGATTGAGCAAGTATGCTCATTTTATTAAGTTAAAGCACACTTTCTCAGTAAAACATGTTGCATAGTTATTCATCCAGGAGGTTATAAGACATCATGGAGTACCCAAGTCCATAATAACTGATAGAGATAAGATCTTCCTTAGTCATTTTTGGAAGGAGCTTTTTCCATGATGGGGACCGTTTTAAAAAGAAGTACCTCATTCCACCCCCAGACTGATGGCCAAACGGAGCGAGTTAACCGGTGTCTCGAAATGTATTTGAGGTGTTTTTGCAATGAGCAACCTTCAAAATGGAGCAAATGGATTCCTTGGGCTGAACTGTGGTATAATACCACCTTCAACACTTTAATCAAGACGACTCCTTATCAGACAACTTTTGGTAGAAAACTACCTTCTTTGCTTTCCTACAGCAAAAAGAAGACTACTAATGTTGTAGAACAACAACTTATGGCAAGGGATGCCGCTTTACATTCACTAAAAGAACATCTGATAATAGCACAAAACCGGATGAAGAAACAAACAGATCGCCATAGATGGAATTATAGTTAGAAGTAAGTGAAGAAGTATTTTTAAATTTACATCCATATAGATAGAAGTCTTTAGCAAAGAAACGATGCGAAAAACTGGCCCCCAAGTATTATGGACCTTACAAAATAGTAGAAAAGGTAGGGATGGTAGCCTACAGATTAGATCTTCCTTCTGAGGCCAATATACACACTGTCTTCCATGTGTCTCAATTGAAAAAAAAGCTTGGGCAGAACATACAAACTCAACAACACCCCCTGGCTTTAACATAATAGTTTGAATTACAAGTGATGCAAGAAATTATCATCGAAGTTCGCTGGAATTGAGATTTGGCTACAAAGGAATGACTGATAAAATGGAAGAAACTACTAGAGAGTGAGGCCACATGGGAACCGGTGCACTTGATTTCGGAATAATTTCGTTATCTTCACCTTGAGACAAGGTGCAATTCGAGACCGACGGTATTGTTAGACCTCCTATTATTAATACATATAAAATGAAGGGTAGAGGGGGAATTACACCAAAGATAGGGAATGAAAGGGGCATAACCGTATGGAGGGAGGAAGGGAATTACGAGGAAAATGGAAATAACATAATAGAGAAAGAAGAATAAGGGAAAATGGAAATAACAGAATGGAAAAAGAAGAAGGAAGGGGACCACTAAGTCTCTTTAAGAGCAGGGATGATGAAGGCAAAGGAATGGAGATTTTGAGGAGAGCCAAAGCTCAGGCACTCATGAAGGAGAGAATTCCAACCTTCTCGAATAGGCTGGGTAGCTGTTTCTTTAGTTCATTTCGTGTTGTACATCTCTTTCATTTACTGTGAGGAGATATTGACTATCTTTTATATTTCCTACTTGTATTACTACATATTTCCTATATTTCAATAATATTGCTATTAGAGCTCTTGCTCTATTCTCGTCCTATCTTGTTGGGTTTGCTGAAGAGTAGGAATCAGATACCTAACACAATCACTTCACTAAAGACCCACAACTGCACTCTTGTCACTACAGATATATTTCCGTGTTTGTTGGATATAACTAATTAACAATGTGATGACCCATCACAAATTTCTTGTAAGTACAACTAGGCCAAAAATACCGTTTTTCCCTTGTAGTTACATCTAACTTCTTAAGTACCACTGATCCCTCTAATGAACAATAAGTCATAGTCCAACTATGACCAAACCCTTCTCGAGCCAAGAGAGAGTGGCGCCACATTGTTAAGCCCTAAAATCAGCCTTTAAGGGAGCAATTTATCTATTTACCCTCACATCAAGGAATGAGTGAATTTCGTCTTGTGTAGTTGTGTTTCCAGCTCCCCAATCAGAAGAATCTCCAAAAATGGTAGGCTTATTGAGTCAGTGATCTGGCTACTCTCACCCATACAAATCAAAGAACTACCTTCATAGGCGGAAGTTCACAACACACTCAGGATTTAAGTCATGTCACCTATGGTCATCTTGGTGAAATGTAAGTCTCTATTATGAACGATGTTATATAATGAAACTAGTCATTTCGTGGTACGATCTTATACAAACTCTTTTGTATAAAATACGCCCACTCATATATCTCTACATGAATGATCACGATAAAATCATTTGTAGCACTTTACAACAATTGTAACATCTACAAAGCGGGTCGTATTTGTAGTATCACCAGGACAAGGTACCCATCCTTATGCATCTACTACGGATCATTTAGGTTATCACTTAAACATGATCCACTTGTATTCCTCTACATACATGTTTAAGCTATAGATGATAACCTTGGATGTTGGTTTATTAGTTTGTGGGTTAATGCTACTAAATATCGAATAAAACATCTCATATTTTATTAAATAAATAAATTATTTGTACATTACAGTTACAAAATAAAGAACCTACAAGATTTAAGGCATCAACCCCAATAATCTCCCACTTTTTCTAAAGCTAGTGGGGTGATAAAAGTCACACTAATACAAAACTACACACAAAACAATAAACTAGGGCATAATATGCGCCCAGTACAAAATCTCCCACTTGCCTTAGACTAGATGTGGCTTATCCCGTAGACCCATACTCTACAGGTGACCCTCAAACGCCTTAGCTGTGAGGGCCTTTTGTAAATAGATCAGCAACGTTGTGCTCTAAAAACTATCTGCGTGACGATCATGTCCCCTCGATGCACAATCTCTCGGATGAGATGATACTTCCGCTCTATGTGCTTCCCGCGTTTATGACTCCTAGGCTCTTGAGAATTAGCCACAACACCACTATTATCACAATAAAGGATGATGGGATTTGACATGTTTGGTACTACTTCCAGATCAGTCGGGAATTTCCTCAGTCAAACAACTTCCTTAGCAGCTTCACAAGCCACTACGTACTCAACCTCCATAGTGGAGTCAACAATGCACCCTTTCTTGGTATTCCTTTAGACTACTGCTTCTCCATTAAGAGTAAACACCGATCCTGATGTAGATCTCCTGAAATCCCTATCAGTTTAGAAATCAGATTTCGTGTATCCTGTAAGGATCAAATCTTTAGAACCATACACGAGCATGTAGTTTCTCGTTCTCTAGAGATATTAGAGGATGTTATTAATGGCGGTCCAGTGATAAAATCCTAGATTAGACTGATATTTAGTGACTATCCCCACCGCACAGTAGATATTAGGTCTAGTACATAACATTGTATATATCAGGCGACCAACAACCAATACATAGGGGATCCATCTCATTTCCTCAACTTCTCAAGGTGTCTTAGGATACTATTCCTTAGACAAAATAACTTCATGTCTGAAAGGGAGTACATCTCTCTTGAAGTTCTGCATAAAAAACTTAACAAGCATCTTATCAATATATGATGCTTGAGACAGTGCCAACGTTTTGTTTTTTCAATCTCTAAAGATCTGAATGCCTAGAACAAACTGCGTCTCTCCCAAATCTTTCATTTGAAATTGGGTCGCTAGTCAATTCTTAATTTCAGTCAGTAGACCTATATCATTCCTAATGAGTAGGATATCGTCTACATACAACACTAGAAATGCTATTGAACTGTTGATGATTTTCTTGTAAATACAAAGCTCATCAACATTATGATCAAAGTCATAAATTTTGATTGTGTTATCAAATCTTATATTCCAAGATTGAAAAGTTTGCTTCAATCCATAAATGGACCGATTAAGCTTGCAAACCTTTTGCTCTTGACCTTGGGTTATGAATCCCTTAGGTTGCTCCATATAAATGGTCTTCTCAAGATTTCCATTCAGAAAAGTAGCCTTGACGTCTATTTGCCAAATCTCATAGTCATAATATGAGTTAATGGATAGGAGGATCCAGATAGATTTCAACATGGCAACAGGTGAGAAAGTATCCTCATAGTCGACCCTCTAAACTTGGGTATAACCCTTTGTCACAAGTCTAGCTTTGAAGGTTTTCACCTTTCCATCAACACCCTATTTTCTCTTGTAGATCCACTTATAACCTATAGGTTTAACACCATCAGGTTGATCTATAAAATCCCAAACAGAATTGATGTACATAGACTCAATTTCGAGCTCTATAGCTTTGAGCCACTCATCTTTGTCAACATCTTCTATTGTCTTCTTGTAAAACAATGGATCCTTTACATCTCTATCAGCTACGATAGCCAGGATTTCTATTAAACCAATATAACGAACAAGTGGGTTTGCAGCCCTTCCACTACATCGAGGTTCCCTCAACACTTGAGATGGATGTGACCTACTAGATGAACCTAATGGGGTTGATGCCCTAAATCTCGTGGGTCCTGTAGTTTGTAATTGTAATGTACAAATATTTTATTTATTTAATAAAATATGAGATGTTTTATTCGATATTAAGTAGCATTAACCTACAAACCAATACACTAACATCCAAGGTTATCATTTGTAGCTTAAACATATATATAGATACATATAAGTGGATCATGTTTAAGTGATAACATAAATGGTCTGTAGTAGATGGATAAGGCTAGGTAACTTATCTTGGTGACATTAAGAATACGACCCGCTTTGTAGATGTTACAATTTTCGTAAAGTGCTACAAATGATTTGATTATGATCATTCATGTATTAGACATGCGAGCGGGGATATTCTATACAAAGGAGTTTGTATAAGACCGAACCACGAAATGAATAGTCTCATTATATAACACTGTTCATAATAAAGACTTACATTTCATTAGGATGAGCATAGATGACATGACCTGAATCCTGAGTGAATTGTGAGCTCCTGCTTATGAAAGCGATTTGATTTGTATGGATGAGAGTTGCCAAATTACCAACTCAATAAGCCTACCATTTTGGGAAATCGCTTGATTGGGGAGCTGGGAACACAGCTATACAAGAAGGAATTCATTCCTTCTCCAAAGTAGGGATAAGTAGATAAATTGCTCTCTTAAGGGCTGATTTCGGGTCTTGAACAATGTGGCGCCACACCCTCTCCTGGTCCGAGAGGTATTTTGTCATAGTTGAACTATGATCTATTTTCATTAGAGGGATCAGTGGTACATAAAAAGTTAGATGTAACTGTTGGAGTTGATGCCCTAAAGTCTCGTGTCCTGTAGTTTGTAAACAGTTTGTACAAACGCTTCTGTCGTATAATATATGATATTTACTTCACATCTGGTTTTTTACTCAGTTGCTTGTTTTATTTGCTTTACCACAAACCAATAAACATAAAATCCTTGGTTATCTGTATATGACTCAAGCATGTATGTGGTGACATACAAGTGGATCATGTCTTGAATGATAACCAAAATGGTCTGTAGTATATAGATATAGGAGGGAAACCTTATCCTGGTAATACTACGGACGCGACCCGCTTTGTGGAATTGTCACAAGTGTTGTGACTTGCCACAGATGGTCTAATCTTGATCATTCGTGTTGGGGACATTCGAGCGGGAGCATCCTATACAAAGAGTTTGTATAAGACCTAACCACGAAGTGTTAACATCTCGTTATATAACACCATTCATGACAGAGACTTCATTTCACTAGGATGACCATAGGTAACATGACCTCAATCCTGAGTGAGTTGAGAATCCCTGCTATTGAGGGCGGTCCTTTGATTTGTATGGGTGTGAGTGGCCAAGTTGTCGATTTAAACCTACCATTTTAGGGATTTGTCTGATTTGGGAGCTGGGAACTCGGCTACACAAGATATAATTCACTCATTCCTCGAGGCAGGGGTAAGTAGATAGATAACTCCCTTAAGGGCTGATTCCAGGGCTTGAACGATGTGGCGCCACACACCTTCTCTTGGCCCGGAGGTGTTCACACATAGTTGGACTATGCTGTATTGTTCATTAGAGGAATCAGTGGTACTTAAGGAGTGAGATGTAACTACAGAGGCAAAGCGATAATTTGGCCCAACTGTACTTACGAGTATCTGTGAAGGGTCATCGTACTCATGATTGGTTATATCCAGTGGATACAAAAATATATCTTTGGTAAGAAGAGTTTAGTTGGTCTTTAGTGGAATGCCTGACAGTTGACGGATGGTGGATCTTGTGGCTAAAGAGTTTAGTCAGCTATTCACGAACCATTGGAGCTTCGAGCCACAGGTCCATTAGGTCCCCTGAGTAGCTTGGATAAAGTCGTGAACCAGTGTTTGAGTTAATTTGAAATGTTCAAATTGACAAGAGGAAATTTGATTATATATGATATAATTGGACTGGTTAATTATATATGATATAATTAGCTAAATATAGAGATACATTATTTTGGAGGAAATTAGATATAAATATGATTTATATCAAGTAGAGGAGAAAATACTATAGTAGATATGTGATATCAAACTATAGGTTAAAAATATAAGATGATTATATTTATTAATATTTTAATTGGTTAATTATATGATAATTAACCCAAAAATCATGTTTGGACGTGAGTTATGATGGAAAAGTCGGCATGCGTAGTAGAAATGAGAATCAATTTTACTCTAATTGCCCAAATTATACATGCAACTCAAATGAATTAATTAGGGTTATTTTGAAATAATACCTGAAGCTCTCGAAATTCGTCTATCTCCGCTCGAACACGAACCAGACAACCACTAGAGCTGACCTACTATCCTCTGGACTCAGAACCGGGTTGTGAGACCCGATGGATGAAGAACCCGAGAGAAAGAAAAAGAGATGGAAATATTAGAGTGATATTTGGGTTGGGTTTGGATTTTTTCAGCCCAATTTTTAAAACTAATTTCGCAAAATTTCCAAAAGTCTTTAATCTAAAATGACAAGCCCATATTTATAGAAAAGGGTCATGCAAAATTGCATGAAATAACTTCATAAAAACCCAATACCTAGAATCCACTCACTAAGTAGGCTTAATATCTCCACTATAAGCCAACACCTAACCCACTATTTTGTTAATGGAATTATCCAACAAAAGTTTGGATTTTCCCATTAACTTTAGTCAAAGGCCAAAATAGTCATTTGGTCAAAGTCAAACTTTGACCAAAAAGTCAACATTTTGACTTTTTATGATTTTTTCCGTGGTGACTAATTTTGACCTCCCAAGTATGAATCCGCATTCATTTTCTTGAAATTCAAATCACATTTGAATATAAGGCCGGTCAAAGTTTGACTTTTCAAAGTCAAAAATCAACTCTTTGACTTTTTACATCTTTGACCATTTCCATTATTTTCGAGCTTCCGAATTTGAACGTATTCATATTCTTGTTATTTAAATCACATTTAAATATTAAAGTTGTATCTCTAAACTGAAAAAAACGACTATATATCACATATACTTGTCGGCTTCTCTCTCTTCACCTAATTCGAACAATTCGAATAATTCTATCATACTGTTCTAAGTTTATTCCATATGAGCTAGTAGGGGAACCTAATGAACCTATAGATCATGGGCTCCAACGATTCGAGATTAGCTGGCTAAACTTTTTAGATGAAGCTAATCAACATTCGTTAACTAATGGGTCATTCTACTATAGTTCCGTAATTGCACTCCCCTCACTATAGATATATTTGTGTCCATATGATATAACCACTATTAGTAAACTAATCCTTCACAGGTTGTTCGTAATCTCGGCTGGGTCATAAAAATCGTTTTACCCCCGAGACTACATCTTGTTCCTTAAGTTCCACTGATCCTCTAATGAACAATTGGTTTAAGGTCCAACCTTTAAACCGAACCCCTCTCGGGCCAATGAGAGGATGGGGCCCCTTGTTCAAGACCTGGATTCAGAACTAAAGGGAACAACTGATACTATCCCTATAACGGATAGGAGTGAATTCCGTCTTGCACCCTATATTCCCAGCTATCCACCTGATCTTACCCCTGAAATGAGAGGCTTATTGGGCTAGCGATAATGAGCTGCCCTCACCTATGCAGATTTAAGGATAATTCAGAGTGAACAGGAGTTCATAGTTAGCTCAGGATTAAGATTAAGTTACCCAGGTCAGCAAATAACGAAATAGTCAGTTTTATACATAAAACGACATTTATAACATAAAAAGTGACTATTTCATGGTTCAGTCTTATGTAAACTCTTCACATAGGATGCCCCCACTTTCATGTCTCCATATGAACGATTTAGGATCACATCGTTTGTACTAACTATAAAATTGGCCACATCCATAGTGTCCCCAGAATAAGGCACCCAACCTTATTCATATACTATAGACCATTTTGGCTATATATTTGAACTTGATCCACCTTTATGTCACAACATAAAGTTCAAACTACATTAAATAGCCTTAGGACCTTAGTTTATTGGATTCAAGATTACAGAATTTAAATTTACTAAAAATTTTCAATAATAGCTTTATTAAACAAGAATATGATATTACAAACTATGAGTTTTAGGACATAAAATCCAACAAGTTAGTAGGGCAGCGTCGGTTATTGTAATCGATGAATTAAAATGAAAATAGTTTTCATTTTGAATCGATCGTTCAAAAGAAATAGAGAGAGCGCGCTGGTGAAAGCTAATCGATCGCTTAAGAATTTCAAGAGCCTATACGATAGTCACTCTTTGATTAAACGATCGTCCACGCCTAATCGATCGCACACTAGTTTCTATACGATCGTATAGCTTCCTTAAACGATCGTAGTGTGTGTCGAGTTTGCTAAATGATCGTATACTATTTCCTAAATGATCGTTCAGTAAAACCTACATGATCGTGTAGGGTCTCCTAAATGATAAGCATCGTGCTATGCGATAGCGCCGGATGACATGCTGAAATGTATGTCATCTTAGGCCTTTTACTTAGAATTATAAAGGTTGTTAGGCAGAATATGCGACAATCATGATAAGGAATTCACGAGAAAATGAGCTTGCGTCGATTAGCATGTTGAATCTCAGCTAACCCATTATTTTGTGTTATTATGAGTTTAATGTTCTATTTTTGTAGCTAACGCAGGAAATGAATGCAAACGCGGAAACCAGACCACCGCATAGACGACTGCATGCGGAGAAACACTCTATCGCAAAGGAAAACGCATCGATCAATGCATGGATGTTATGGTAATCAGCCGTATGCATCCATCGCATGGGAGTTGTGCTCGTCAAACGATTACGGTCATCATGTAGAGTTGCGGTATTAAGCGAATGCGGCCATTGAATGATTGTGGCTACGCGACAATGCATTCTAATGGATCAACGCAAGGTAGATGGAATGAACGCATCAACGCATCTACTCGAGAAAAACCAAAAGATGATGTTGACATTTCACCTACCATGCCGTTGGTGGCAAAGGTTCAGAAAGGACTAACGCGCCGAACGTCAGACTCAGAGTAGTTCAATTAATGCTGTCGGCGACCCAAGCTCTATAAATAGAAGTCGATGAGCTGAAATTCAAGGAATCCGAGGATTTTCCCCACGATCCAGACAAACGCGTGAGAAGATGGCTGAGAGTTCTTCACCTCCTTCATCCATTCTCAATGACGACCAGAGCCTTTGACCGGAGCTAGATCTCGAGAGAGTCAGCTTCTCCGCCCATCCATGGCACCACCGACAGCCTTGACGCACATCCGCTGGGAGCAAATCTTTGCTTCCAGTCGGTAATTTCCTTTTCCTTTCTTTTCTCATATTGTATTGTATGACATCTTGGAATTAAGAAATTAATACAATTTGTTTTTAATGCATTTCTCTGTTCCTTCGACTCCATCTCCATCTTCTTTGCTTAGCATCTTTACTTTCATTGCAACACTTAGTGGGACTGCTTGGGTATTGCATACTTAGTCATGTAGATTAGGGATATGAAGCATGTAACAACCCACTAAGAGGTGTACGTTGCGCGAGTGTGAGTAATCTTATTTGCTTAGTGTGAAGCTGCTACAACGCCTGTCTATAGGCTAACGCATTGCTTGTCTATGAGTAAAGTCAGCAACAATCAACTGCCCGGGAGGGTAAGTGGTTGGACGCATTAAGCAAGGCATGCATTGTTCACTAGAGATAGGAGTAATCTTGCATCAACCAAGTTCATGTGTTTGTCTTGTTTTATGTTGTGCCCAACACCCCTTTAGAGCTACTCGAGAGAGAGTCTAAAGAAAGATACTAATGACTCGAGAGAGCTAGGTTAGAATCTAGACTCGAGAGAGCAAGATTAGATCGACATAAGCAAGAGATAGGGACTAAGAGATAAGCTCTGTTTGTCAACACTGCGTTGCATGCACCCTAGGAATAGGTATGATATTGTATGGTCGCCTTATTTATGTGTATGTCACTCCGTAATCGCATAAATGAGAATAAAGGCTTATGTGTAGGTTCTATATACTTATTGCATATATTGCATGCGTTCTAGCATTAGAAGTCGTAGCATTCGCACCGAGAGGTGGTTTACTATTGTATGTTTGTTGCATGATCACATGGCTTGCGTTGACTAAGGTTGTCCTTGTGGTCACTCTTAAGGGTTGCAATGAAATCATCTCCGCATTTTATCTATTTTCCCACACACTTATTTCATGTCAAGGTTTGTCGTATCTCTACCTTTCATGCATATTCTCATTGTGTTGTCTGTTAAATAGGAGTAGGAGTAGGATTAACTTAGCAACATCCCTTCCATTCTTTTATTCAACCCGCCACATGCATATCACCACATACATATAGCTACAAGTCCCTGTGTTCGACCTTGGATTACCCGAGAAACTTGTGTTTGCGTTATAGTTGGCGTGAGCGCAAGAAAAATTGTGGCAGGACGCATGGTCATTGCATACATTCGTTAACGCATTATCAGTCTAACGCATGACCATCGACGCATGACTATCAACGTATATCTTAGGAACATGCATCAAAAACCGCGTCCACGAGATTTTGGTTGTCGAGTAAAATTGACTTCCAATTTCCCGTCACTAGCGCCTTTTCCCCTGCCACTTGCTTAACGCCTACACGATCCGTGCTTCCTCCTTCCTCTACCAAATTCACCAAAGACCACGCTTTGGATTCTGCTTTTTTCTGGTGGTGTCGTCCCTGTGGCGTTCGTGTTCGTGCTGCTGTAGTTGACGATTTTGCTGGGCGTTGGTAGATTGCGTGGAGGTTTCTGCTACATTGAGTTATGAAGTTGGCAACTCTCTCCCTTGTTATATTTGAAGGATCTCAACCGAGAGTTCCGTGAGCGTGTTCAGATCGCTACGATTTCATAGTGACTGAAATAAAAAAGTTATACATTCAACACATACAGTTATGCAATTAAACCTAATTATCAACATGCTTAGAACACAATAAATAACAAGGAAAAGGTTCATACCAGTTGAAGACTCTCTTTGCACGTTTGAACCCTAAGCAGCAGAAACCCTCCAACAGTTCTACCAACACCCGACGGGTATGTCGACTGCAACAGTACGATCAGTACAAGCACGAACACTGCAGCAGGGACATCACCACCACTGATGAAATCCAGGTATCCTCGGAGTCAAAAAACCCAAAGAGTGGGCTTTGGTGAGTTTGGAAGAGGACGAAGGACAACGCATCGTGTAGACGATAAGAAAGTGAGAGATAACATTGTGCTATCGTATAGCGGAAGTGCTTATCGTATAGAAGAGCTACACGATCGTGTATAAAAGTCGGAATGATCGTTTGGGAAAAACGTATATGATCGTTTAGAGAAATCATGAGGCAGACGATCGTTTAGACAAACGAGCTTCTATCGTATAGGCTCTCACGATCGCTTTCACGAATTCTTTTTGGGCGGACGAAAATTTGAATGCTCAATCTGAAAAATGAAAACGATTTTCATTTTTAACCCGCCGGTTACCATAACCAACGTAGCCCAATATCTACGTGCGAACGTGGAAGAATTGGTTAATTATCATATAATTAATCAATTAATTAAATAATAAATATAATCATATTATATTTATATCCTATAGTTTGATATCACATATCTACTATAGTATTTTCTTCTCTACTTGATATAAGTCATATTTATATCTAATTTCCTCCAAAATAATGTATCTCATACATTTAGCCAATTATATCATATATAATTAACCAGTCCAATTATATCATATATAATTGAACTTCCTCTTGTCAATTTGAACGTTTCAAATTAACCCAAACACTGGTTCTCGACTTTATCCAAGCTACCTAGGTGACCTAATGGACCCGTGGCTCGAAGCTCTAACGGTACGTGAATAGCTGACTAAACTCTTTAGCCACGGATTCACCATCCATTAACTATCAATGATTCCACTAAAGACCAACAACTGAACTCTTCTTACCATAGATATATTTCTATGTCCATCGGATATAACCAATCATGAGTACGATGACCCTTCACAGATGCTCGTAAGTACAGTTGAGCCAATTTACCGTTTTGCCCCTGTAGTTACATCTCACTTCTTAAGTACCACTGATTCCTTTAATGAACAATACAACATAGTTCAACTATGTGTGAACACCTATCGGGCCAAAAGAAGGTGTGTGGCGCTACATCGTTCAAGCCCCGAAATCAGCCTTTAAGGGAGCCATCTATCTACTTACCCCTACCTCGGGGAAGGAGTGAATTCCATCTTGTGTAGCTGAGTTCCCAGCTCCCAAATCAGACGAATCCCCAAAATGGTAGGTTTGAATCGACGACCTGGCCACTCGCACCCATACAAATCAAAGGACCGCCCTCAATGGCAGGAGTTCCCAACTCTCTTAGGATTGAGGTCCTGTTACCTATGGTCATCCTAGTGAAGTGAAGTCTCTGTCATAAACGGTGTTATATAATGACACGTTAACACTTCGTGGTTAGGTCTTATACAAACTCTTTGTATAGGATGCCCCCACTCGCATGTCCCCAACACGAATGATCAGGATCAGACAATCTGTGACAAGTCACAACACTTGTGACCATTCCACAAAGTGGGCCGCGTCTGTAGCGTTACCAGGATAAGGTTTCCCTTTTTTATCCATTTACTACAGACCATTTTGGTTATCACTCAAGACATGATCCACTAGTATATCACCACATACATGCTTGAGTCACATACAAATAACCAGGGATTTTATGTTTATTAGTTTGTGGTAAAGCAAATAAAACAATAACTGAGCAAAATACAAGATGTGAAGTAAATATCATATATTAACAAAACAGGTGTTCGTATATACTGTTTACAAACTACAGGACACGAGACTTTAGAACATCAACCCCAACAATCTCCCACTTGTCCTAAAGTGAAGTGGGGTGTACAAAAAACCTAGTACAAAACAATAAACTAAGACATAAAAGCCTAGTACAATAAAATCTCCCATTTGCTTTAGTCTAGCCGCAGGCGATCCTGTAGACCCATGCTACGTTGGTGACCCTCAAACACTATAGCCGTGAGAGCCTTCATATACGGCTTGGCAAAATTGTGCTTCGAAGCGATCTGCGTGACGATCATGTCTCTTTAATGCACTATCTCGCGGATCAAATGATACTTTCGCTCTATGTGTTTACCGCACCAGTGACTCCTTGGCTCCTTGGAGTTCGCCCCTGCCCCACTATTATCACAATAGAGGGTAATGGGCCTAGACATATCTGGAATAACTTATAGGTTTGTCAAGAACTTCCTAAGCCAGACAGCCCCCTTAGCAGCTTCGCAAGCCGCTACGTACTCCTCCTTCATAGTGGAGTTAGCGATGCACCCCTACTTAGTGCTTCGCCATACTACAGCTCCTCCGTTAAGAGTAAAGATTGACCCTGATGTGGACTTACGAGAGTCCTTATCAATTTGAAAGGCAGAATTCGTGTATCCTGTAAGGATCAAATCCCTCGAACCATACACGAGCATGTAGTCCTTCGTTCTCCGAAGATACTTGAGGATGTTCTTCACTATGCATATGGGTCCCGTCTCATCTCCTCAACCTCTTAAGGTGTCTTAGGACACATTTCCTTAGAAAAAGTGATTCCATGCCGGAATGGCAGTAGGCCCCTCTTGGAGTCCTGCATAGAGTACTTGAGCAACATCTTGTCAATGTACGATGCCTGACACAGTGCTAGTACTTTATTCTTACGATCCCGAAAGATTTGTATACCTAGAACAAACTGAGCCTCTCCTAAATCTTTCATTTGAAATTGGGTCACTCTCCAATTCTTAACTACAGTCAGTAGATCTACATCATTCCCAATGAGTAGGATATCGTCTACATACAACACTAAGAAGACTACTGAAGCATTAATGATCTTTTTGTAGACACAAGGTTCATCAATGTTTTGGTCAAAGTCATACGACTTGATCGCAGCATCAAACCGTATGTTCCAAGAACGAGACGCCTGTTTCAGTCCATAAATGGACCGATTTAGTTTGCAAACTTTTTGCTCTTGACCTTGGGCTATGAATCCCTTGGCCTGCACCATATAAATGGTCTCCTCAAGATTGCCAATTAGAAAGGCCGTCTTGACGTCCATTTGCCAGATCTCATAATTATAATAAGCTGCAATGGACAGGAGGATGCAGATTGATTTTAACATGGCAACAGGCGAGAAAGTCTCCTCATAATCGACTCCTTCCACCTGGGTATAACCCTTTGCCACAAGTCGAGCCTTGAAGGTTTGTACCTTCCCATCAGCACCCCATTTGCGCTTGTAGATCCATTTACAACCTATAGGGCGAACCCCATCAGGTTGATCTACAAGATCCCATACTGAGTTGAAGTACATCCACTCCATCTTGAGATCCATGGCCTTGATCCATTCATCCCGGTCTACATCCTCTATTACCTTCTTATAAGACAACGGATCCTCAACATCGCCATCTCCTACCATAGTAAGGATTTCCGTGAAACCCAGGTAGCGAACGGGTGGGTTCTCAACCCTCCCACTACGTCGAGGTTCCCTCAACTCTTGATGTGGAACCGACCTACTGGATGAACTCCCATCAATAACTCTTGTTGATGTAGCAGGATCTTCAACAACTCTTGTTGAAGTTTCAGTAGTTTCATTGGAAAGCTCGCGTAACACGACTTTGCTTCGTGGACTGTGCTCCCTTATATGATCCTCTTCTAGGAAAGTAGCGTTTGTTGAAACAAACACCCTATTTTCCGTTGAATCATAAAAATAACCCCCTCGTGTACCTTTGGGGTAGCTTACAAAAAGGTATAACCTCGACCGTGATTCCAATTTCTTGGGATTAAGCCCTCAAGCACATTGTGAGAGGCAAACCCTCAAATCGCGAAAGTGCACGTAAAACTAGCTTTAAAGCTGTTTTTTCCCACAACTCTAGAGGATGGTTCTTTTTTCTGCAACAATCTTTGAAGGGAACACCAATTGAATATTGTACAACCGCAGTCTCACTATGTGCGAACCATCCCCAAAATGAGTTCGGGTAAGAGAAGCCGTAACTCATCATCGAGCAAACCATGTCTAACAAGGTCTTTCATCCCCTCCGCTACACCGTTTCTGTTGAGGTTGTACCCGGCGCTGAGAGTTGGGAAACGATTCCAGTTCTATCAAATAGTCCTGGAATGTCGAGTCCAAAAACTCTCCACCTCGATCCGATCGAAGTGTTTTAATTCGTCTATCTAATGCGTTCTCAACTTCAGCCTTGAATTCTTTGAACTTTTCAAAGGATTCAAACTTTCGTTGCATAAGATAAACATACTCGTACCTGGAGTAATCATCAGTAAAATTGATAAAATACTCATAGTCACCTCGAGCTCGCACATTCATAGGACAACAAAGGTCAGAATGTACTAACTCAAGAGGCTTCTTGGCTCTATAACCTTTTCCAGTAAAAGGTCGTTTAGTCATCTTACCCACAAGGCAAGATTCGCACACTGGCAAAGAATTTTCTTCTAACTCACTTAGAAGTCTATTCTTTACCAATCTCTCAATCCTATTGAGATTAATGTGCCCTAAATGTAGATGCCAAAGTTGGGCATTTTCTTTTGGAGAAATTCATCGACGTTTTGATTAAGTTACGGGAGTTTTGAACATTTCAGTATTATGGAGGGAATTAATGGCCAACGGCCTTAGCACATATAAATTTGATTCCAGATTTGCTGTGCAAATAAAAATACCATCTTTGTGAATAAACATTTTATTCAAATCAAATGAACAGTGTATTTACATTGCAATAAACACTTTATAGAAATAAGGTTCCTTTTTAGTTCAGGATAAATATATACATCATTTAAAATTAGAAACCTATTATTTAAAGCTAACTGGAGTCCTCTCACTGCCACAGTTGAGATGACGTGCCCAGTGCCTACTCACATCGTCATCTCACCAGCCTCCAGCTATTGCCAAGATTTAATCCCCTGAAAAGAAGAACAAACATGGTTAGTGGCACCTGAATCAATTATCCAGGTAGAATCATCATTCTCCAATAAACAAGTTTCAAGCACAAGTATATCACATTTACCTTTATCCGCCTTGGCCTTAGCCTTGGTTGCTTTCTTCTCCTTCAGATATTGAGGACAGTTCCTCTTCTAGTGTCCATCTTGGTTGCAATGGAAACACTTTCCCTTAGCAACTTGTGGACGCCTCCTCGGGCCGACAGTCAGTGTGTTAGCAGGTGCGTTCCCTTTTCCCTTACCACCCTTCTTCTTCTTCCCTTTTGCAGAGTTAAAAGTAGAAGGTGCAGACTTCGTTCCTGAGGTCGAACCTCTATGAAATGTCCTGGAGGATGAAGCAACATTTGTCTCACCCTTCTGCCTCTTCTTACTTTTCAGTAAATATTTGTACGTCTGCAACTTATTGAGGAGAGTTGTAAGGTTATGCCTTTGTTAAGAATCACATTGCTAACAAAGTGTAGGAATTTTTCAGCAATGAATGTAGGATTATGCTAACATGACTGCCCTCATCGATGGTAGACTCATTCAACTCCACCACATTGAAGTGGATCATCATGTTTAGCACTTGTTCACGAACAGAGGTGCCTTCTTACATTTTGGAGTTGAATATGTATTTAAGAGCCTCATGCATAAGCTGTTCAGACGGTTGTCCAAACATCCCCTGCAGGGACTCCATGATCTCACGGGCTGAGACCATAGGCTCATGCTTCTTGGCCAAGACTTCAGAAAGACTTGCCAAGATGTAGGCTCGGGTCTTCTCATTCACCCTTGTCCATCGCTCGTATGCCTCCCGAACATTTCGAGCGACATTTGGAGCTGGAATAGAAGGACAAGCCTCTATGTGAGCGAACATGAGATCCTCGATGATTAGGATCGTCGTGATCATGTGTTTCCATGTTGAAACATTATCGCAGTTAGTTTTTCGGCGCTTAACAACGATAAAGTGGCTGTAGCCATTTGAAAAATTTGCTGAAAATACGAACAAAGCTTTATTAGATTTTGCTAAACCACTTTTAAACCAATTAGTTTTGCAAAACAGTTTCAAGTACCCTAAGTTATAGACTTCTATTTTGCAATGACGCCCCAATGAGTCAGGAAAAATGCCACCGGTTGGTTAATCAGTTGCCCTTTCACTAGGATGAGACATTCTCAACCATTAGGAAGAACCAACTCTTGGAATTGAACCTAATAGACACCATTTTTCGGTCTAGAATCGTTAACCTTTAACTATTCCGTGTAAGTGTAACCCCTCATTTTTGGTTCCAGAGTCCCGTACTAATGCGCTTATCGTAGGGAAAAGACAGATTAGAACAAGAGACTAAGTAACCTTATCCTCTTACAGAAGATCAAATAAAGAAACGCGTAAAACTGCCATCCTGTACGGGGACACTCCCAGGGTGCCTCGAGGCGATGTGCAATAACTTTATTCAACCTAACGAGGGAGACCGAGGGATATGTTGTCGCACTTCCCGCTCTCACTTACTATGAACATTCTCTCCATCTACCTTGATATTGACCTACCCAAACACCATCCATTGGGGGGACACGCCAAAGGTGCCACGAGGTTGAGGATAGATCTCACGATGTGGACTATTTAGGAGAAAAGTGAAAAGTTTAAGTGAAGCATCTTATGCCCCAAGTACCTTCCACTGAATGTTCTTCCTAGGGATTCATTAACCTAGACAATTCAGCTACTGATTAGTCTAAGTCGTCTTTTTTAAACTCTGCTCATAAACAACGATTATCTATGAAATATGAACAAGTTCAAGTAGTCACATTTAAACACTTTAATGGATTGTCCTTAACTTGCATGCATGCATCAAATCTATCTAATTCACCTTTCCAGGTAAGTTCCCAAGCGCCAAAAACTTGATGGTGGGAAATTATAAGTCAATTTTACTCGACAACCAAAATCCCATAGACACGTTATGCAATGCATGTTCCTAAGATATGCGTTGATAGTCATGCGTCGATGGTCATGCGTTGGACTGATAATGCGTTAATGAATGTATACAATGACCATGCATCCTGCCACAAGTTTTCTTGTGCTGGAACCAAGTATAATTCCAACGCAAGTTTCTCGGATAATCCGAGGTCGAACATAGGGACTTGTAACTATATGTTTGCGGTGATGTGCATGCGGCGGAATAAATAAAAGAATGGAGGGGATGTTGCTAAGTTAATCCTACTCCTACTCCTATCTAACAGACTACATAATGAGAATATACATGAAAGGTAGAGATACGCCAAACCTTGAAATGAAATAAATGTGTGGGAAAATAGATAAAATATGGAGATGATTTCATTGCAACCCTTAAGAGTGACCGCAAGGACAACCTTAGTCAACGCAAACCATGCAATCATGCTACAGACACGTGAACCTAACTTTAGGACATATGCGGTGTATCTGCGATATTGCCGAGAAGCCTATGCCTGCCTAGACCACCATAACCAGCTCATTAGCTCTCGCCGCATGAGCGTGGTTGCCACATAACCCCTTATCCTACTTCCTGGACGCATGCAAATCCAATCTATAAGGTGTATATGCTGTGTGACGCAAACAGAGCTTATCTTTAAGATCCCCATTCTTGCCTAAGCGTTCCAATCCGCTCTCTCGAGTCTTAGATTTGGATTTTAGACTACTCTCTCAAGTATGCCTAAATGATGAATGATGCGCTCATAGAGCAAGGTAATCGCATAAACTTGGCTGACCTAAGCTTATTCCTATCTCTAGTGAACAATGCATACATTTCTTAATGCGACCAACCACATACCCTCTCGGGCAGTTGGTTGTTGCTGACTTTACTCATAGACAAGCAATGCATTAGCCTATAGACAGGCATTGCCACAGCTTCACACTAAGAAAATAAGGTTACTCACACACTCACGCAATGTACACCTCTCGGTAGATGGCTACATGCTTCATATCCTTAATCCACATGACTAAGTATGCAATACCCAAGCAATCTCACTAATTGTTGCAATGAAAGTAAAGATGCTAAGCAAAGAAGATGGAGATGGAGTCGAAGGAACAGAGAAATGCATTAAAAACAGATTGTATTAATTCCTTAAGTCAAAATGTCATACAATACAATATAGGAAAAGAAAGGAAAAATAAATGACCGGCTGGAAGCAAAACCATACTTCCAGCGGATGTGCGTCAAGGCTGCCGGTGGTGTCATGGATGGGTGGAGGATTTGACTCTTCTTGAGATCTAGCTCCGGTCAAAGGCTCCTGTCGTCACTCGGAATGGATGAAAGAGATGAAGAACTCTTAGCCATCTTCTCACGCGTTTGTCTGGATCGCGGAGAAAATCCCTAGTTTGAGGAATAATCTCACGCGTTTGTCTGGATCGCGGAGAAAATCCCTAGTTTGAGGAATAATCTTCAGATTACTTAAATTTCAGCTCATCGGCTTTTATTTATAGAGCTTGGGTCACCGACAGCATTAATTGGACTTCTCTGAGTCTGACATTCGGCACATTAGTCCTTTTGTGAACCTCTGCCACTGATGGCGTGGTAGGTGAAATGTCAGCATCAGCTTTGGATTTTCTTGAGGTAGATGCGTTGATGCGTTCATTCCACCTACCTTGCGTTGATCCCATTAGTTTGCATTGCCGCATAGCCGTAATCATTCAATGGCCACATTCACTTAATATCGCAACTTTACATGATGTCTGTAATCGCTTGACTAGCGCAACTCGCATGCGATGGACGCATGTAGCTGATCACCGCAACACCCATGCATTGATCTAATGCGTTTGCCTTGGATTGGAGAGTTTCTCCACATGCGGTCGTTTATGCAGTGGTCCGATTTCCGCGTTTGCGTTCATTTCCTGCATTGGCTAAAAAATAGAATATTGAACGCATAATTAACGCAAAGTAACGAGTTAGCTGAGATTCATCATGCTGATCGCCGCAAACTCTTTTTCTCGTGAATTCCTAACATGATTGCCACATATTTTGCCTAACAACCTTCATAATTCTAAGTAAAAGGACTAAGATGGCATGCATTTCTGCATGTCATCAACTCATAAACAACGATTGTCTATGAAATATGAACAAGTTCAAGTAGTCACATTTAAACACTTTAATGGATTGTCCTTAACTTGCATACATGCATCAAATCTATCTAATTCAGCTTTCTAGGTAAGTTCCCAGGTAAGGGTGTTACGTTTCCGTCAACTTAAATACCCTAGTCTAGACAGAACCTGCCTAAGACAAAAGGTCCCTTATAGATAGATTTGCTACACTTTAGCCTTTTATTAGCCAATTTAATCCTATTAAACAAATTAAAAGATTAAAGCCTTAGGGTTGCTAATCATATTAGAACCGTGATCTTAGATCTATGTGATCCAAGTTTTAAACACTTTAAAACTATGAATTAAACCTAAGTAAGCATGCATGTCTTTCTTATTTCTTTTAGTTCTAATTTCTCTTTAACTCTTAAAAAGAAACGACTAAAACATTGCGCACAACGAGGCATTTATAACATTTATAAAATAACCTATGTGTCATGCTTCATGCAATATCCGGTCATTACTATATATAACTTTTATATAAAACGTAATAACCAAGCAAACATGCTATCATTCACCCTTATACTATAACGATGATAATATAAAGATGATGCGTGTTAATGCTTTTTATGAATGCATAAATATAACTCTTATATTATACGATGCATGAGCATGCTCTTACAAAATTAAATCATGCTTCTCTAAATTATAACGATTACAATAAAGAGATGATGCATGATCATTGTATAACCTAAGGTGGGATTTGTTATATGTGCATACCATATTACATATAAAACATACATCGCATGTAATAAACAAAGGATTAATGGACTGGGATGGGCCTTTACACAAAAAAAACGGGAATGAAAAGCCCTATCTATTACATTTTTCATCGAGCAAACCGGTTCACAGGCGAACCGGGACTTGAACCGCCAGGAGGTCTTCATCGTGTAGTAAACTCCAGCAGGTAGACGATCGTTCAGCGCGCACTAGACGATGGAAACATTAGCAAACAATCGCGTAGACGACGACGAGGCTGCGAAGCTTGATCGTCCATGTGATCGTGTAGCGTGACGACA
>NC_052357.1:81901702-81940185 GCF_009727055.1 Benincasa hispida
ACGACAGGTAAACGATTTACCTTGAGTTACTAAGCGATCATTTAGTCAGTTACTAAGCGATGAAGCTAGCTGACCTAAATGATCGTCTAGCGCCCTTTAAACGATACGCAAGCGTCTCATCGTCTAACCGATGCATGCAACTTGGTAAACGATTTACCTTGCAATGCTAAGCGATCGTTTAGTTAGTTACTAAGCGATGAAGCTTGCTGACCTAAACGATCGTCTAGTGCACGCGCACATTAAACTATACTCAGCGATTGCGTGCCCGATCGTCAACCTGATACGACCAACACTTGATCGCATACCCTATTGTTTAATCGATGCGTTCAACCACGGTCACGTACTCCTTCATCTTTATGATGCGATGGACAACGATCGCGTAGAACTTCTTCTGCACAATGCTATCAACCCTAGATCGCCTCCTTCCTCAAAGAGCCGCAACGCTTGCCCAGAACTTCGATGAACGACTTAAGACTTCAAATACTTTGAATACAGACTCGATAACGATTATTAATGCCCAAAAAACGTAGGGGCCTTTACAAACAACCACAAATGTAAAAGGAATTAAACAAACTGAGGCAATTCATCCCAAAAACATCCATTAATTCGACACATCCACAGCAGATTTAACATTTAAAACAACGTAGAAATGCACCCACCATGAATACATATGTTATTTCATTACAACAGATGAAATCAGAGTATCAGTAACCTGGCTCTGATACCAATTGAAGGATCTCATACCGAGAGTTCCGTGAGCGTGTTCAGATCGCTCCGATTTTACAGTGACCGAAATACAAAAGGTATACATTCAACACATACAGTTATGCAATTAAACCTAATTATCAGCATGCTCAGAACAAATAAATAACAAGGAAAGGGTTCATACTAGTTGAAGACTGTCTTCGCACGTCTGAACCCTAAGCAGCGAAAACCCTCTAACAGTTTTACCAACACCCGGGGGATATGTCGACTGCAACAACACGATCAGTACAAGCACGAACACTGCAGCGGGGACAACACCACCACTAATGAAACCCAGGTATCCTCGGAGTCAAGAAACCCAAAGAGTGGGTTTTGGTGAGTTTGGTAGAGGATGGAGGACAACGCGTCGTGTAGACGATAAGAAAGTGGAAGATAACACTGTGCTATCGTATAACAGAAGTGCTTATCGTATAGAAGAGCTACACGATCATGTATGAAAGTCCGAACGATCGTTTAGGAAAAACGTATACGATCGTTTAGAGAAATCGTGAGGTAGATGATCGTTTAGACGGACGAGCTTCTATCGTATTGGCTCTCGCGATCGCTTTCACAAATTCTATTTGGGCGGACAAAAAGAAAACAATTTTCATTTTAACCTGCCAGTTACCATAACCAATGCAGACCACTACCCACGTACGAACGTGGAAGAATTGGTTAATTATCATATAATTAATCAATTAATTAAATAATAAATATAATCATATTATATTTATATCTTATAGTTTGATATCACATATCTACTATAGTATTTTCTCCTCTACTTGATATAAATCATATTTATATCTAATTTCCTCCAAAATAATGTATCTCATACATTTAGCCAATTATATCATATATAATTAACCAGTCCAATTATATCATATATAATTAACCAGTCCAATTATATCATATATAATTGAACTTCTTCTTGTCAATTTGAATATTTCAAATTAACCCAAACACTGGTTCTCGACTTTATCCAAGCTACCTAGATGACCTAATGAACCTGTGGCTCGAAGCTCTAATGGTACGTGAATAGCTGACTAAACTCTTTAGCCACGGATTCACCATCCGTTAACTATCAGTGATTCCACTAAAGACCAACAGTTGAACTCTTCTTACCATAGATATATTTCTGTGTCCATCGAATATAACTAATCATGAGTACGATGACCCTTCACAGACGCTTGTAAGTACAACTGGGCCAATTTACCGTTTTTCCCCTGTAGTTACATCTCACTCTTTAAGTACCATTGATTCCTCTAATGAACAATACAACATAGTCCAACTATGTGTGAACACCTCTCGGGCCAAGAGAAGGTGTGTGGTGCCGTTCGGGCCCAGAATTAGCCTTTAAGAGAGCCATCTATCTACTACCCCTGCCTCGGGAAGGAGTGATTCCATCTTGTGTAGCTAAGTTCCCAGCTCCCAAATCAGACGAATCCCCAAATGGTAAGTTTGAATCAACGACCTGACACTCGCACCCATACAAATCAAAGGTTTGTCCTCAATGGCAGGGATGCCAACTCACTTAGGATTGAGGTCATGTTACCTATGGTCTCCTAGTGAAGTGAAGTCTTTGTCATGAACGGTGTTATATAACGAGACGTTAACACTTCGTGGTCAGGTCTTATACAAACTCTTTGTATAGGACGCCCTCGCTCGCATGTCCTCAACACGAATGATTAGGATCAGACCATCTGTGACAAGTCACAACACTTGTGACCATTCCTTAAAGCAGGTCATGTCTGTAGCATTACCAGGATAAGGTTTCCCTCCTTTATCCATTTACTATAGACCATTTTAGTTATTACTCAAGACATGATCCACTTGTATGTCACCACATACATGTTTGAGTCACATACAGATAACTAGGGATTTCATGTTTATTGATTTGTGGTAAATCAAATAAAACAATTAACTGAGCAAAATACAAGATGTGAAGTAAATATTATATATTAACAACACAGGTGTTCGTATATACTGTTTACAAACTACAAGACACGAGACTTTAGGGCATCAACCCTAACAATATCTTGTTCATAACATGCCGATAATTACTATTTGTTTGCATAACTGTTCGTTTAAATGTATATTGTTGTATTTCGGTCACTGTGAGATCGGAGCGATCCGAATGCGCTCATGGAACTCTTCGGTAAGAGATCCTTCAATTGGTATCAGAGCCAGGTTCTGATACTCCAATTTCATATGTTGCAACAAAATGACATTTACGTTCTTGATGGGTGCATTTCTACACTGTTTAATGGTTAAATTTACTGTGGATGTGCGGGATTAATGGATGTTTTCGGGATAATTAGCCTCAGTTTAATTTACATCCTTTTACATTTGCTATTGTTTGTAAAGGCCCCTGCGTTTTTGGGCATTAATAATTGTTATCGAGTATATATTCAAAGTTTGTTTGAAGTTTTGAGTCGTTCAGAGAAGCAGATCTGTGCAAGCGTTGCGGTTCTTCGAGGAAGGAGGCGATCTAGGGTTGATCGCATCGTGCAGAATATGTGGTACGCGATTGCTGTTGATCGCATCGTAAAGATGATGGAGTACGCGATCGTTGTTGAAGTATCGGTTAAACGATGGGGTATGCGATCAAGAGTTGATCGTATCGTATTGACGATCGGGTACGCGATCGCAGAGTATCGGGTCGTGATTTAACGCACGTGCACACTGGACGATCGTTTAGGTCAGCAAGCTTCATCGCTTAGTAACTAACTAAACAATCGTTTAGAAATGCAAGGTAAATCGTTTACCTATCGTTGCGCTAAGCGATTAGATAGACGATCAGGCTTCGCAGACTTGTCGTCGTCTACGTGATCGTTTAATTATGCTTAAATCGTCTAGTTCGCACTGAACGATCATCTACCTATGGAATTTACTATACGATGAAGTCCTCATGGAGAATGTAACATATAGGCTTTTTCATTTCGGTTTTTTGTAAAGGCTCATCCTGGTCCATTAATCCTTTATTTATTACATGCGATGTATGTTTTTTATGTCATATGGTATGCACGTATAGTAAATCCCACCTTAGGTTATGCAATGGTCATGCATCATCTCTTTATTGTAATTGTTATAATTTAGAGAAGCATGATTTTAATTATGTAAGAGCATGCTCATGCATCATATAATATAGGAGTTATATATGAATAAGTTTCTAGATTAATATGAATTGTTCAAATTAATAAAGGGATTTAAATATATATGATATAATTAAATTATTTCAATTATATGTGATATAATTGTCATAATGTATTTGATACATTAAAGCTTAATGGGAGGAAATAAATATTTAAATGAGATTCAAATATATTTTCTATGAATGGGATTCATAGATGTTAAATTTAATATAAATATGATTTATATTAAATGTCATATAATGGAGAAAATAAACTATAGTTTATATTATATGTGATACAATATTAAAACTATAGATTATATGTTATATTTGATGTAATATATAATTTAATATATATATATATATATATATAATATGATAAGTTAGTTATCACATTTATTTATATTATATTATTATTATTTGAATAATATGGAAGGGAGTTACAATTCCCTTCCCCATCTTTTCTCTTCACCCGCATTAGTAAGGTGGTTATTCTTTATGGTAAGAAGAATAAAAGAAAATCGTTTTCTTTTTCTTCTTCAACGTTGGTGTTAAACGATTGAGAAAAAATTTACAGAAGGGTTCTGTATCTTTGAGTGTTCTTCTGAAAAGTTCTCAATCTTCTTCCTCCTCCAAATTAATCTTTCCCTCTAAACCAAAATAGTCAGAGCCCACCACTTTTGGGTTCTCACCCTGAGAATACCAAGGTTTCACTGTGGTAGTGTCCGGGTTTTGGTTCGAGATTAATTTTTCTGAAGAAGGTCTTCAAAAGGTTCGTGACTGTTCGAGGGAAATTCGTGAAGAAAAAGGTTCTTCAAAGGTAATATTTCTTGAACTCTTTTCTTGTAAAAGCATGCTATAATTTAATTTTAAATAAATATCTAATTGTATATTTACTGGAAATTTTGTATTCAATAATTAATGAAATTTGGTCGATCCGCTTCCGCTCAAGGTTCTCCTCATACGGGTTCCTTCAGAATCTGGAAGGGAAGCATAACTCATCATAGATCGAACCATATCCAATAAGGTTCGATTTCTCTTTTCTGATACACCATTCTACTGAGGTGTACCAGGTGTCGAGAGTTGGGATACAATTCCATGTTCTATCAAATAGTCTTGGAATTTTAGATCCAAATACTCTCCACTTCAATCATATCGAAATGTTTTAATAGTTTTATGTCATGTGTTTTCGACTTCAGTCTTTTACTCCTTGAACTTTTTAAGGATTTCAAACTTATGTTGCATTAATAAATATACCCATACCTAGAATGATCATTAGTGAAAGTGATGAAATATTCAAACCCTTATCTTGCCTTAACATTCATCGGATCACAAAGGTCTGAATGTACAAGTTCTAAGGGTTCTTTGGCCTTGTGACATTTTCTAGTAAAAGAACTTTTAATCATTTTTCCTTTAAGGCATGATTTACACACAGGTAAAGAATTTTTCTAACTCACTTAGAAGTCCATTCTTGACCAGTCTCTCAATCCTATTGAGATTTATGTGTCCTAATTTTAGGTGCCAAAGATGGGCATTTTCCTTGGGAGAAATTTTAAGTTTTTTATTCTGAGTTACCATAGTTTTAAATAGTTCAGTATTTAGGAGGGCTTTAGTTGCTGACATATTAGCACATAAAGATTATCTTCCAAGGTCCAATTCGTGCGGTTCAAGGTCCAATTCGTTTGTTTTGAACCGGTTAAGCTATTAATTTGTAATAGTTAGCTGTTTTTTAATTAATTAAATTAATATAACATTTCCTCTTGCCTTAACATTCATCGGATCACAAAGGTCTGAATGTACAAGTTCTAAGAGTTCTTTGGCCCTGTGACCTTCTCCAGTAAAATATCTTTTAATCATTTTGCCTTCAAGGCATGACTCATACATAGATAAAGAATTTTTTTCTAACTCACATAGAAGTCCATTCTTGACCAGTCTCTCAATCATATAAGTGTTATATTAATTTAATTAAATTTTTAGAAGTCCAGTCTCGATCCAATAATTGTTTTAAATTATGCACCCGATGTAAGGTTTAATTTATATAATTATATGTCATAACATATGCTATATAGTAAAATCACACCATAGGTTATGCATTATTTATGCATCATTCATATTATAAATATTATGATATATAGTTGCATGATTTAATTTATAGCATGCTCATGCATCATATGATATAAATGTTATAATATATGTTTACATGCATTAATGACATAGTCGTGCATTATTTATATTATAAGTGTTATAATATATAGTTGAATGTATGGATGGATGTATGTTATTCATTATTTCATTACTTTAGTATATAAATGTTATGCAAACCTTATAAGTGTAATGAAATTAGAAATAAAAATCAATAATTCAGAATTGCATGCAAACCTTAGGTTAAAATTATTATTTTTTAAATAGTTTTAAAATATGATTCATATAGACTTAAGATTGCATTTTTAATGAGATTAGAACTAAGATAATGAAGGAACTATGAAGTTCCGTAGCAGAAGCGAGGATCGGCCTAATTTTAATTTCACATAACACAAAATTGCATAACAAACAATTATGCATAAAACGAAAAAATTTATAGCATGCATTAAGAGGAAAAAGGGAGAAGAAATTACATTACCTCTTAATGAATCAAAAAATCTTCACGAAATCCTCTTCTCCACGAATGATCACGAACAAGAAAACCTCGAACCGGTCACGAACAATTCGTGAGGACACTACCACAAGAATTTCCTTTGTATTCTCTATAGGGAATGAGAATAACAGGAGGTGTGGGCTCTGTCTTTCTTTTGGAAAGAGAGAGAGAGAGCGATTTTGAGAGAAAAAAGTCTTATGTGAGAATTAGGAAAATCCCAAAGAACCTTCACTTGGGAGATTTTGTGAAGAAGATGATCATTTTGAATAAATAAAATAACCACCCCTACACGTACTGCAATCAGAGAGAAAAAGGGGGGGGGGGGGGGGGGAGTTACAACTCTTTTCCAAACTAATTTCTTAAAAACATAATTTAATAATATGAAAAATAATTTAATAAATAACAATTTATTTAATAAATTATTTACTCACACGCACACATATATATAATAACCACCTTATCATATAATATATGTTAAACTATATGATATAACACATAACCTATAGTTTATATTATATCAAATACAATCTAACCTTTAGTTTTATTTGTCTCATACATGTATGGTATTTAATATAAATCGCATTTATATTAAATTTAGTTATGTGAATCTGATTCATATAATTAATATTTGAATCATATTCAAATATTTAATTCCTCACAATTAAATTTTATAATATATCAAATACATTATATTAATTATATCATATATAATTATTTTAAATTAATTATATCATATAAAATTAATTCCTCATTTAATTTGAACAATTCAAATTAATTCTCAATAACCCTTGTTGAGCTATAGAGGGGACCTTATAGATCTATAGATTGAAGTTCCAATGGTAATTGAATAATTAATTAAACTTCATTAATTAAATTATTCAACATCCATTAATTGTCGGTCATTCTACTAAAGACGAGCAGTTGTACTATTTACACTACCGATATATTTATGTGTCCATTGGATATAACCAATTAACAGTGCGATGACCCTTCAAAAATTGCTCGTAAGTACAATTGGGCCAAATTTGCCATTTTCCCTATAGTTACATCTAACTCCTTAAGTACCATTGATCCCTCTAATGAACAATTCGTGAGGACGCCACCACAAGAATTTCCTCTGTACTCTCGGTAGGGAATGAGAATAATAGGAGGTGTGAGCTCTGTCTTTCTTTTGGAAAGAGAGAGAGTGATTTTGAGAGGAAAAAGCCTCATGTGAGAATTAAGAAAATCCCAAAGAACCATCACTTGGGAGATTCTGTGACGAAGATGATCATTTTGAATAATCAAATAACCATCCTACACGTACTGCAATTAAAGAGAAAAGAGGGGGAGGGAGTTACAACTCCTTTCCAAACTAATTTCTTAAAAAAATAATTTAATAAATAACAATTTATTTAATAAATTATTTAATCACACACACATATTTATGATAACCACCATCATATAATATATGTTAAACTATATGTTATATCAAATATAACACATAACCTATAGTTTATATTGTATTTGGTTTATATTGTATCAAATACAATATAACCTCTAGTTTTATTTCTCTCATACGTGTATGATATTTAATATAAATCACATTTATACTAAATTTAATTATGTGAATCTCATTCATATAATTAATATTTGAATCATATTCAAATATTTATTTCCTCTCAATTAAAGTTTATAATATATTAAATATATTATATTAATTATATCATATACAATTAATTCCCTCAATTAATTTGAACAATTCAAATTAATTCAAAATTAATTCTTAATAACCCTTGTTGAGCTATAGAGGGGACCTTATGGACCTGTAGATTGAAGTTTCAATAGTACTTGAATAATTAATTAAACTCCATTAATTAAATTATTCGACATCCATTAATTTTCGGTCATTCCACTAAAGACGAGCAGCTGCACTTTTTGTACTACAGATATATTTATGTGTCCATTGGATATAACCAGTTAACAGTGCGATGACCCTTCAAAAATTGCTCGTAAGTACAGCTAGGCCAAATTTACCATTTTTTTCCTTGTAGTTACATCTAACTCCTTAAGTACCATTGATCTCTCTAATGAACAATAAGTCATAGTCGAACTATGATCAAACCCCTCTCGGGCCAAGACAGGGTGTGATACCACATTGTTTAAGTTTCGGAATCAACCCTTAAGGGAGAAATTTATCTACTTACCCAGATGTTAGGGAAGGGGTGAATTTCATCTTGTATAGTTGTGTTCCCAGTTCCGTACTCAGACGAATCTCTAAAATGGTAGACTTATTGAGTCAAGATCTGACCACTCTCACCCATACAAATGAAATGACCTTTTTCATAGGCAGGAGTTCACAACACACTCAAGATTCAGATCATGTCACCTATGATCATCTTGGTGAAATGTAAGTCTCTATTATGAACGGTATTATATAATGAGACTATTTATTTCGTGGTCCGGTCTTATACAAACTCCTTTGTATAGAATACCCCTACTTACATGTCTCTATATGAATGATGGGGATCAGATCATTTGTAGCACTTTACAACAATTGTAATAGCAGTTCGTATTCATAGTGTCACTAGGATAATGTACCCGACCTTATCCATCTATTACAGAACATTTGGTTATCACTCAAACATGATCCACCTGTATGGTCCTACATACATGTTTAAGCCACAAAAGATAATCTTGGATGTTAGTTTATTGATTTGTGGGTTAATGCTACTAAATATCGAATAAAACATCTCATATTTTATTAGATAAATAAAATGTTTGTACATTACAATTACAAACTACAGGACCCACGAGATTTAAGGCATTAATCCCAACAGTTTAATCTTTTAATAAGTTTAATAGAATTAAATTGGTGTTAACTAAAAGATTAAATTTGTAGCAAATATATCTATAAGGGACTTTTTGTCTAAGGCTGGTTCTGTCTAGGTTGGGGCATTTAAGCTGACAAAAACAGAATACTCCTACCTGGGAACTGACCTGGAAAGGTGGATTAGATATATTTGCTACAAGCATGTAATTATTGATTTAGGTTTAGCATGCAATTATTGATTTAGGTTTATTAAAGTGTATAATGAACATTAGTCAAAATTGTTTAACTATCCAAAATAAATGTTACTTTTGGGTAAATCTAAACAATTACTTTGTAAAAAAAAAAAAAAAAAAACTGTAAAGAGGAAGAAGAAGAAGATCTCACCTCTCGTAACCACTTCCCCACATCACCACGTTTCTCCGAAAGAGAATTAAGGGGAGGGAAGTTATTTCCCTCCATTTAATTTTGAAAAAAAAAAGTTAAATTAAAAATAATTTTTAATTTAATAAATAATTATATATATATATATATATATATAATAACTACTTTATTATATGTATATGTTATATCATATATGACATATAACCTATAGTTTTATATTGTATAAAATAAAATATATCCTATAGTTTTAATTCTCTCAATCATTTGTGGTATTTAATATAAATTACATTTATACTATGTTTAATTATATGAATACAATTCACATAATTAATATTTGAATCATATTCAAATATTTATTTTCTCTCAAATAAACTTTATATTATAATGTATCAAATACATTATATTAATTATATCATATATAATTAAGTTAAATTATTATATCACATATAATTAATTCCTTAATTAATTTGAACAATTCAAATTAATCCAAAATTGATTCTCAGAAATATCTGTTGAGCTACAGAAGGGACCTTATAGACATGTAGATTGAAGCTCCAATAGTATTTGAATAATTAATTAAACTCTTTTAATTAAATTATTGAACAATCATTAACTGTCAGTCACTTCACTAAAGACTGACAATTGTACTCTTCTCATTATAGATATATTTCTGTGTCCATTGGATATAACTAGTAAACAACGCGATGACCCTTCACAAATTGCTCGTAAGTATAGCTGAGCCAAAATTACGCCTCTGTAGTTACATCTAACTTCTTAAGTACCATTAATCCCTCTGATGAACAATACGTCATAGTCCAACTATAACCAAACCCCTCGGACCAAGAGAGAGTGTGGCGCTACATTATTCAAGCCTCGAAATCAGCTGTTGGAGCAATTTATCTACTTACCCCGACATCAAGGAAGGAATGAATTTCGTCTTGTATAGTTGTGTTCCCAACTCCCCAATCAGACGAATCCCCAATATGGTAGGCTTATTGAGTATGGGATCTGGTCACTCTCACCCATACAAATCAAAGGACGACCTTCATAGGCAGGCGTTCACAACTCACTCAGGATTCAGGTCATGTCACCTATGGTTATCTTGGTGAATGCAAGTCTCAATTATGAACGGTGTTATATAATGAGATTAGTCATTTCGTGGTATGGTCTTATACAAACTTCTATGTATAGAATACCCTTGCTCACATGTCTCCACATGAATGATCAGGATCAAATCATTTGTAGCGCTTTACAATAATTGTAACATCTACAAAGTGCGTCATATTCGTAGTATCACTAGGATAAGGTACTCAACCTTATCCATCTACTACAGACCATTTAGGTTATCACTTAAACATGATCCACTCGTATGTCTCTACAAATATGTTTAAGCTATAGATGATAACCTTAGATGTTGGTTTATTGGTGTGTGAGTTAATACTACTAAATGTCGAATAAAACATCTACTATTTTGTTAAATAAATAAATTATTTGTACATTACAATTATAAATTACATGACCCACGAGATTTAGAGCATCAACCCCAATAATTTGTACATTAGAAGTTGTGATATTATTACACCAAGGACAAACTTATGTTTAAAGCATTGGATATGGATGTAATACCTATCTAAATCCAATTCAACTTAGTATGCCAATGTGAGATCTTATGGAACATACTCCACAAAAGCATGTCCCTGAATAGCCTTACTAAAAAGACGATAAAAAAAAATGATTTTTAGACTCAACTCTACTAGTACACAAACACTAAGTCATTAAAGATATCAAAACACCATTTACATGTACGATCTCACATCCGTAACTGATTTCAAATAACAAGACTTGAAATGAATGAATGATAGAAAATATTACCTCCAAACCAAAAGAGGCTAGCCAAGGCATCCCATGATGTTTAGGGTGTAACTACTCCCAAGCACTAGCGATTGAAAACACATTAGAATGATAAGGGAGCCATGTTACACTAACCTCTCAACTAACCTCTATGCCAAAATCGAATGAACGAGAAGAGATCCACTAGTTCTTTAGAATTAGAAAGTCAGTCTCAAGTCTCATCAAGGCACAAGGAGTCACACACTTCACTTTGCATGAAGAAAGCTATCTACATCCAAAATAACCACAATAGAAAATCGTTGGGGGAATAGGGCCCCTTCTAGCCAAGGTCAAACTAAACCAAATAACGTTGCCCATCACCAATCGATAACCAAACCAAGGACCTTGGCCTATGTCGAATGAAAAAAATAACTCGCAACACTATGACGAGGAACTAAAAGTACTGACCATCCAAATACTCTTACTCCATAGGCTATACTCCTAGCCCCAAGCAATCTACAAGAATTCAAGTGAATTAAAATAAGTCACAATAACTTCACAACAGTAACAACATTCTAAGAAAAAATATGATGAACGCCAAGCCATCCTGATAACACGAAAGACAAACATCCAACCAAACAACTTAAAATGTAGTCTTAGATCCCTCATTTTCTCCTTTTACGAAAATTTGAAATCTAAATTTAAAATATCCACATTTGGATGCCATAAAATATGAATAGAAAACATAAAAAATATAGTCAGTGAAACCAACGTTGTTATTCAACTTTGTAAATCGATTAAGTTTTTTTCTCTTTGTTTGCCAGCTATGTGAATGAGTTTTTTTCCCATCATGGATCGTACTTCTGAATTTGTTGGACTGATCGCTTGGAGTTCTAAAACGAGAATGTGGTGGAGGTCTCTAGCATGAAAATATGGGAAAATGAGAGTGTCTCTAGCTATAACAAGAATATTCCTAAAATGTCTGTGAAACGAGATTGGAGGTGGAAGGCTAACCTGTGATTTCTGGTGATGTAGCTCTTGCTAATAAAGTGTATATTATGATTTAATTGTTAGGGTGGTATTTTTACGTTCTTTGCTTCTTTAGGGTTTCATGAACAAATATTTCTCATGAAGATGTATTTGCACTTTTTTTATGTCTTATTTTTCAAAGAGCATGGTTACTTATTTATTAATTTATTTTCATTACACAACTTACTCATTATTTTCAGAATTAAAGTTGTTGGAAATTGAATTTTATTTGAGAATTTTAGAATTTGGTGTCAGCATTTGTTGTGTAAGGGTATTTTAGTCTTTTGCTAATTTGGATTTTTTTTATAAAAAATATTATTTTGTTATGTTTTTAAGATTTTAGGATTTTTTTGCCTATATTGCAAAATGTAATATAGCAAAGTCCAAAACAAATTAGATTTTTACATAAAACATCTTTTTTAGGCCACATACTCCAAAAATCTATTTAAAGTAAAATTTTTTCAAGAAGGGATTGTAGTATTATTTTTGGATAAATTTACCATTTTTTATTATTTTTATTCTGGATTTTATATATATTTACCTATTTTCGAAACTTTCTAAATGATGGAGAGGAAAACTGCATTTATTATGGAGAGGAAAGATGCATTTAATAAGATTTTTTTTTTTTCATATTTTCGAATGGAGAGAGAAAATGCATTTATTTGTTGAGATTTTTTCATTTATTTAATTTAATTGGAGAGAGAAAATTCATTTAATGGAATTTTATTTTCTATACTTCGTTGGTTTCATGTTTTTTTTTTTTAACGGATTCATGGATATTTGAAATATACCTCAAAACATTTTTGTTAGGTATTTGAAAATATTCTAATCAATATATGAAATATACCGCAATATATAAATTAGAGATTGATTCAATGTTTGATATTAATGATTGTACAATCTAATATATGAAATATACCATGATATATAAATAATATTGGCTTAATGTTAGACATAGATCGCAATATATATCAAAAATTTCATTCACATTATATATATCTATTTAAGTAATCAGAAATTCCAATACATCAAAATTTGTATATATCACAATATATAAAATTTAAATAAAAAAAATCTCAATTAATTTTTATATTCTTACAAATAACTTGAAATATTGTCAATATACCTTGGAACATATACAAAATTAAGATTAGTAGATATTACAATATACAAACTTAAGAGTATATATTGTTTAATCAAATTTCTTTATAAGTTATCCCAAAGTATATAAATCACATATTGACTTAATTTAACATAAATCACAGTATATATCAAATCATTACTACAAAATCTACATTACTTGATACTTGTAGTTTTTAATTACTAGACGTTTCTTTGAAAAAAAGTCACGTAATGACATTTTAGAAAAGAAAATGTCAAGTAAAAGAGTTAAAAAAGCGGAGATTGACGGAATATTTCGGATATTTTCATGCGATCCATTACTTGACACGTTTTTCGTGTCAAGTATAAGAAGCTTTTACTTGACATATTTTTCGTATCAAATAAAATATAAAAATAATCTTTTTTTAATCTTTTTTTCCCCCTCCCTCCCCCATTTTCATTTCCCTATCAAATTTGGTTTCCCTCCTGCCAAAATTATTATTTTAAAGTTAAATGCCCTAGATCCGACATCCAACCATTGTCCCGCTTGGTTTCGCTAGTCGCCGCCATCGAGAACTCCACGATCGGTGGGGGATCTAGTGGGTAAAGAGATTCATGATTTTTTTTTTTGTTTTCTTTGGTTAATTTTGGTTACCCACTTGATATTGGTTTGGATTTTAATTTACCCATTATGGTTGGATACTAGATTTGGATGTTTGAAGGTTTTGAGATACTGTCCAGTGGGTCGAAGGTTGTTTTGGTGTGTCATAAGTCATTTTCCAGCAGATTTGAAGTTGTTTTGAAGGATTTTAGTGAGTACGAAGGTTTTGAAACCCTTTTTGGTTGATTGTTATTGATAGAAATTGGTTATGTGAGCTTTAATTGTGACTTATACATAGGTTAGAGATAAAGCGGATTTGGATTTTAGCCCAATTTTTAGGTAAGTCGTGTTGGTAAGTTTGTAATGATTGGTCTGTTGGATTTGGGCTTAAAAGTTAAAAGTGATTTTTGATTTGTGTTCTATGATTTTTGAAGTGTTAGAAAGAGTTGAGTTGCTGCCCAATAGGTTTGAGACCGATCTTTGCAAGGTTTTGGTAAGTTTGGAGGCTAGTATTAATAGTTCTTTGTTACCCATTAAAGTATTGGTCAAACAATTGAGTTATTTTCAATTTTTGATGTTCAATTCAAAGATTTCAAGTGATTGAAAGAAAAGTTAACGATGTTTGGACGTTTTGATAGGTATTGAGGCCTTGAAACTCTTTTGGAATTGTTACATAGTTGCTGGAATTTGCGTTTTGTAACCATTATTATTGAACTTTTCGTAGGTTGGATTACTTTGTTGTAGTTTTGAAGTGGTATTCGAATGATGTTTATTTAATGCATCTGTATGATATGTGTATTAATTATTGGCTTTGTATTGTAGTGTCATTTACAAGTGGGAACTGTCGAATGTGGGTATTACGTTATGAGATATATGCAAGAATTCATGACTAAAGAGAAGAATATTATAACAGATGCGGTATATATTTAAACTACTTATATATATTGTAACATTATAGATAGTGTAAATAGTAAATAAATATGTATATCTGACTTTCTATGTTTTATAGATTGATATGAGGAGCTCGTACTCGCAACTTGAATTCAATGAAGTACATGTGGAATGGGCTGAATATTTAGGTCGCTATATCTTATGGACTTCCTATAAATTGTGTATGTGGCTACATGGGAATGCCCAAAACATTTTTTGTGTAAATATTTTGTTCAGCCATTATAGGTTATATACTTCAAAGAAATGTTGGTGGAGGATAGAATTTTAGTCTTGTGATTTTTAGAATACATAGCACATATAGATTGATCTTACAATTTTGGAATGATCATATATTGGGGTGGGTTGATAGAGTATATACTGTTGTACGATTCGTCTTGTAAATTTTGGAATCGTTCATATAGACATGAGTAATAGAAGAATGGAATTGTTTATTTTAGTATTCTCAATTGATGAAATATATGTGCAACTGTTTAGTTGATGAAATTGTCTTATTGGAACGAATGTAATGCAGGAAATGAGAAATGGAAATTAAATTTGAATGTTTAATTTGGGGAAAAAATGCATAGATGACATTGGAAATGTGTCAAGAATTAGATTACTTAACCATTATTTCGTGTCAAGATAAAAATATATTTGAAAAATAAAAAATGTCAAGAGAATCACAATAATAGGCGTCAAGAATCAATACACTTGACATGTCATTAGTGTCAAGTGTATTATATTTCTTGATATGGAAATTGTGTCAAGAATTATTTCTCTTGAGGTTTTTACAGTATCAAGTTATGACATTATACTTGACAGTCGAATAGATGACGCTTTTATTAGCATTAAGTATACCCTCTACTTGACATTGGAAAAACGTCAAGTAATCCAATTTCTGTAGTAGTGAATAAACAACGATATATACAACAGTATATAATTCACATATATCAAATAAAGAAATACATATTCTCTTGGGGGTTTATAATATATGTATTTAGGATTTAAAAAAAAGAAAAGAAAAGAAAAGTTCTCCTTGATCTTGGTGCAGTAGATTTGTATAGGTGGCACGAACAAAGTCCATCTTTATCTCTCCATCTTCATATGGGGGTTTATAACACATAACTCCTCATCTTCATCTATTATTCTTCTTCAGCCATGGTCGCCATAGGTCTGTATAGGCTACAGGATTTTGTTGTGCGACACGAACAAAAGAAGCAAATCGCAAATGAGAGAGAGTCAACGAGAAGACGACTAGCTGCTTACCTTAATGACCTACAGTTGGTGGTGTACAGAAGTCGATGATCGAATCCAACAGGCGAACGGCGATAGAATGGAAGGCTGGTGAACGACGACAGAAGCGGTCGGCCATATCCGACGGGCAAACGACCGTAGTAGGGGGGTGTGAAATCATTGGAAGGAGAAAAGAGATGGAGGAGGAAGGAGAAAAGAGAGGAAGAAGGAAGAAATGGGAAGCAGAGGAGTCAATGATTTTTCTTTTTTAAAGAAGAAACATTGATGGGTGTGAAGGCTTGTATGGTGGAGACTTACAGAGGAGAGTTCTNATGAGTAATAGAAGAATGGAATTGTTTATTTTAGTATTCTCAATTGATGAAATATATGTGCAACTGTTTAGTTGATGAAATTGTCTTATTGGAACGAATGTAATGCAGGAAATGAGAAATGGAAATTAAATTTGAATGTTTAATTTGGGGAAAAAATGCATAGATGACATTGGAAATGTGTCAAGAATTAGATTACTTAACCATTATTTCGTGTCAAGATAAAAATATATTTGAAAAATAAAAAATGTCAAGAGAATCACAATAATAGGCGTCAAGAATCAATACACTTGACATGTCATTAGTGTCAAGTGTATTATATTTCTTGATATGGAAATTGTGTCAAGAATTATTTCTCTTGAGGTTTTTACAGTATCAAGTTATGACATTATACTTGACAGTCGAATAGATGACGCTTTTATTAGCATTAAGTATACCCTCTACTTGACATTGGAAAAACGTCAAGTAATCCAATTTCTGTAGTAGTGAATAAACAACGATATATACAACAGTATATAATTCACATATATCAAATAAAGAAATACATATTCTCTTGGGGGTTTATAATATATGTATTTAGGATTTAAAAAAAAGAAAAGAAAAGAAAAGTTCTCCTTGATCTTGGTGCAGTAGATTTGTATAGGTGGCACGAACAAAGTCCATCTTTATCTCTCCATCTTCATATGGGGGTTTATAACACATAACTCCTCATCTTCATCTATTATTCTTCTTCAGCCATGGTCGCCATAGGTCTGTATAGGCTACAGGATTTTGTTGTGCGACACGAACAAAAGAAGCAAATCGCAAATGAGAGAGAGTCAACGAGAAGACGACTAGCTGCTTACCTTAATGACCTACAGTTGGTGGTGTACAGAAGTCGATGATCGAATCCAACAGGCGAACGGCGATAGAATGGAAGGCTGGTGAACGACGACAGAAGCGGTCGGCCATATCCGACGGGCAAACGACCGTAGTAGGGGGGTGTGAAATCATTGGAAGAAGAAACATTGATGGGTGTGAAGGCTTGTATGGTGGAGACTTACAGAGGAGAGTTCTTGCCCATCAACCTACTTTTTTTTTAACTAAGCAGCGGGATTGAATACCCGGATCGAGTCAGAGTTCATGTTGCCCGCCCTGAACAAATAGGAGGTGTGGGCCATAGGGTGAACGATAGAAGAACACCCAACATAAAGATGCACACTCCTCCATGTGAAATATTCATCTTCATTGGAGCTTTTTGGTAGTAGTCGTGACCAACAGCCATCAGCTGTCGGCTCGTTGGTAAGGCGAGAGCTTCAAGCCCGATTTCTGGTAGCACACCCCACACACAAGCACCACCCGACGAAGGGCGGACGGGGAAAGCTACAGGCCCAAACCTTCGACCCTCTTTCTAAATGGGGGTGCTTGGAGCACCTCATCTTGGAATTGAGTCCCTTGCTCATTCCCGTTAGGCCTGGGTGTTTGACCTTTCCTTCTCCGTGCCCATTCACACTTCATTGAACTATGGCGTGGTAAAGAGAAGAGAGTACGAGGGGCTTCGACATAAAAGGCATTAAGATAGGGGCAATATTACAATAATAACTTAACATTTAATTTTTTACAAAAAAGGCCTATTGGATTTTGTTTTTCCACTAATGTCAGTGGCTATTTACAATTTAAGCCTTGGTCCTATATATATATATATAATGAAATGTTCAACATATTAATATAATATAGCCCCTATTTTAATGCCTTTTATGTCGAAACCCCTATAAATATAGCAAAAATTTGCTCCAATCCATGCAATCCAAAAAGCCTATGCTTCAAGAAAACCCACGTTGGCTTGTTTCTTCCATCTATTATAACTTTTTATTACTATTAGACAATTATAAGCTTCTATCACTGTCTATCAGTGCTAGATTCTTGTTGCTATCTTAATAACAATGTATCTTCTAATTTTTTTTTTAAAGTTGCAAATAAGACAAACTAAAACAAAACAAGGAGGTGACAAGAAATTGACTTTAACATAATAGTTTGATAGTTGTATTTTTTACATTATTGATAGAATCTGATGTCATTTATAGAAAACTATCAAAGACTATCAGTGATAAACCGATTTAAAGAAGTTAACAATAAATACAATTCCTAAGCATATTCTATCACCAATAGACATTGATAGAATACTGTCATTGACTATCAATGATAAAAGTATATCACTTTTATAATTGATGGATGATAACAGGTAGAAATGCACGTTATTACAGCATAAAGATGTAAAACAATGTGGGTATGCGACGATCATGGCAACATCACATAAAAGCAGCTAATTTACTTATTTTGTGCATGAGTGAAATCCCAACATGGCGAAGCAACCAGAAGACAGAGCACCAAACGCAAATAATATCATGGCAAAACCCATTCTCTTGGCTAATGACCGCAATAGACCCATCGTGGACTATGCATCGCCCAACCTCTATGATTTCTCCCCAAGAATCATGAGGCCAGCTCTGGACGGATTGAGGTTTGAGATAAAACCGGTTATGCTGTAGATGATTCAAACGGCCGGAGAGTTTGGTGGAAGGCGTGGCGAGGATCCACATGCCCATCTCCAGAGTTTTATTGAAATCTACAACACTTTTGTGTTCCCAAACATCTCAGCTGAAGAGGTTCGACTAACGTTATTCCCATTTTCACTGTGCGACCAAGCAAGGAAATGGGCTTATTCTCTCGAACCAAGGGAGATAACGTCTTGGGAACAAGTAGTAGAGAGGTTCATGAAGAAGTACTTCCCCCCGACAGAGAACGCAAGAAGGAGGAAGTTGATTACAAATTTTGAACAAGATATTGACGAATCGCTCAGTGATGCCTAGGCGAGGTTTAAAAGGCTAGTGCGAGATTATTCGCATAATGGGCTACCTGATTGTCTTCAAATGGAAATCTTTTCTAACGGTTTGAACCCTACATCGCAGACGGCTGCCAATGCGGCAGCAGCGGGAGGTCTGTTTGACAAAACATATGATGAGGCTAAAAATATCCTTGATCTCATTTCAATGAATCACAAAGACTAGAGGGAAAGTGATCAATGACTTACAATTAAAGAAGGTGACGCAAGCAATGGGGCCATCACATCCCTACAATATCAAATGAATGCGATGATGAATCTGATATAGGACATCACAATCACTAGCCTAGGAACGCATAGAGAGCAGGTCAACGTAATCGATCAAACGAGCGCAAGTTGTGCTACTTGCGGAGAAGCCCATCCGATGGAAGAATGTCCGAGGAATCCGCAGTCTATATGCTTCGTAAAGAACAATCCTTTCTCCAACACTTACAACCCTGGGTGGAGAAAGCACCCTAACTTCTCGAAATTCAGATAGGACAGATTGCGGGCGAGCTCAAAAGTAGACCGTAAGGGGCGTTGCCAAGTTCAACCGATCTCTCTCGCAACTCGGGGAACACGGGAAAGAAGCAATGTCAAGTTGTGACTTTGCGAAGCAGAAAAATAGTAGCAGAAGAGAAGAAGGAGACAAGTCGGACTGATCTAGTTGCGATGGAACCCCAGACCCCATTGACACAACAGGAACCAGAAGAAAATGAGACGATGGAACCAGAAGTTGCATCCACTTCTAAGCCTATGGAACAGGGAACTGTGAAAATACAGCTGCCACCATTTCCTTAGAGACTTAAGAAAAAGAAAATGATGAAGTGCAGTATTATCGTTTCATGGACATGCTGAAATAGTTACATATCAACATCCCTTTCACTGAAGCGATTGAACAAATTCCAAAATATGCGAAGTTTCTAAAGGACATGGTGACAAAGAAGAGTAGCACAGGCAAGTTCGCAACAGTGGCACTAACACAAAAGTTGAACACCATTATTCCACCGAAAATGCACGACCCCAGAAGTTTCACGGCACACTGCTCAATTGGCGAAATATATATTGGTCAAGTGCTTTGTGATCTCGGGGCCAACATCAATTTAATGCCCCTTTCAATTTTCAAACAGCTGAATGTGGGGCAGTTGGCACCCATGACGGTGACTCTCCAGTTGGCGAACAGGTCCCTAGTTCCTCTAGAGNTTTTCAAACAGCTGAATGTGGGGCAGTTGGCACCCATGACGGTGACTCTCCAGTTGGCGAACAGGTCCCTAGTTCCTCTAGAGGGAAGGGTGAAGGATGTTCTGGTCTCGATTGACAAATTTATCTTACCGGCAGACTACATCATTCTCGACTACGAAGCGGATAAGGATGCACCCATCATTTTGGGAAGACCATTTTTATCCACTGGTCGCGCTCAAATTGATGTGTATAAGGGAGAGATCACGCTAGGTGTGAATGGAAAGAAGCTCAGGTTTGACATTATTAAAGCCATGAAGTATCCGGAAGAAGAAGACCTAATAGATTCCGACAATGAACCCAGTTATAATGAAGAAGAAGAGTCTGAAGAAGAGAATGAAAGAGAGGATGCGACCGCATCCATAGTAACCTGCAATGCGATTATGGAAACGACAACCAAAGAAGAAAAACTGAAGTTGAATGAAGAGAGAAAAGCACAAAAACCATCCTTGGAACAACCATCGACCATGGAGTTAAAAACCATGCCAAGCCACCTGAAGTATGTTTTCTTGGGGCAAAATGAAACTCTACTAGTAATAATTTCCTCTGCGCTTCAAGAAGATCAAGAGAATGCGTTGCTTAGCTCCTGAAGAAGTACATAAAAGCAATAGGATGGACACTAGCAGACATAAGAGGAATCAGCCCCGCATATTGCATGCACAGGATACGTCTCGAAGAAAACCAAAAAGGGTCTATCGAGCCTCAAAGCAGACTAAACCCTGCGATGAAAGAGGTTGTGAAAAACGAGATAATCAAATGGTTGGACGCAGGCCTTATTTATCCAATCGCCGATAGCACGTGGCTCAGCCTAGTGCAATGTGTGCCCAAGAAGGGAGGGATGACGGTAGTCCCAAATGCAAATAATGAGTTAATACCAATAAGGACCGTCACTGGTTGGCGGATTTGCATGGACTACCACAAACTCAATGCGGCGACGAAGAAGGATCATTTCCCCCTGTCGTTTATTGACTAGATGCTAGACTGACTAGCAGGAAATGATTACTTCTACTTTCTTGACAGGTATGCGGGCTATACCCAAATCATGATTGCTCTGAAGAACAAGAGAAAACCACATTCACCTGCCCCTATGGAACGTTTTCTTTTCGACGCATGCCGTTTGGATTATGCAATACGCCGAGCACGTTCCAGAGGTGCATGATGGCCATCTTCTCTGAGTATCTTGAAGATTCAGTGGAAATTTTTATGGACAACTTCTCGGTGTATGGGCAAACATATGAAGTCTGTCTAAACAATTTGGAAAAGATACTGAGAAGATGTGAAAAGACAAATCTTATGCTGAATTAGAAGAAGTGCCACTTCATGGTGAATGAAGGTATTGTGCTCAGGCACAAAGTCTCCAAGGATGGGTTGAAGGTGGATAAGGCGAAGATTGAGGCCATTGAAAAGCTCCCACCTCCAGCAAATGTGAAGGCTGTCAGAAGTTTCTTGGGACATGCAGGATTTTATCAACGTTTTGTGAAGGACTTTTCGAAGATTGCTCGACCATTGAGTGTGTTACTGGAGGCCGAAAGAACGTTTGACTTTGATGAACAATGCCTCAACACATTCGAGATACTTAAGAATGCATTAATAACCACACATGTGTTGATCGCACTGAACTGGACACAGCCATTTGAGCTGATGTGCGATGCTAGCGGTTATGCGATGGGGGCGGTGTTAGCGCAAATGAAGAAAACAATACTACACCCTATCGCATATGCGAGTAGAACCTTGAACCCTGCCCAAACAAATTACACTACCACTGAAAAAGAACTTCTTGCGGTGATCTTTGCACTGAAGAAATTTATAGCTTACTTGCTGGGATCCAATGTGATCATTCACACCGACCACTCAACAATCAAATATTTAAGGACAAAGAAAGATGAAAATTCGAGATTGATTCGATGTTCTCCTTCTTCAAGAATTCAACATGGAAATCATTGATCGCAAGGGGACAGAGAACCAGGTTGCAGACCACCTATCAAGATTAGAAAATCCGGAAGTCGACCGCAACTAGTTGAAGGTGAACGCAACCTTCTCAGATGAGCAACTATTCAAAATTAAAGAGGTACCATGGTACGTAGATGTGGTCAATTATCTGGTTTGTGAACAATTTTCTGAGAACTACATAGCCCACCAAAAGAGGCGACTTAGACATGAATGTAAATCCTATTATTGGGATGAGCCAAATCTTTACAAGAGAGGGGCAGAGCAGATCTTGTGTCTATGTGTGCCAGAGACTACTCACTAGCGCATCTTATCCCAATGCCATGACTCGCCGTATGGTGGACATTTTGGAGGTCAACGCACAACAGAAAAGTTGTTACAAAGTGGATATTTTTGGCCAACTTTATTCAAGGACGCAAGAGACTATTCAATGAAATGTGACAGGTGCCAACGCACGAGAAACATTTCATGGAAGAATGTGATGCCAATGAACATTATCTTAGAATTGGAGCTATTCGACGTATTGGGCATAGACTTCATAGGACCATTTCCACCATAAAGTGGTCACAAATACATTCAATTGGCCATCGATTACATTTCCAAATAGGTTGAAGCGGTATTGTGTGTCGCAAGCGATGCGGCGATAGTCTCTAAATTCTTGTGGAAAAATATCTTCACTTGTTTTGGCACCCCACGTGCCATAATAAGTGATGAAGGCTCCCACTTTGTTAATAGCGTCATCAATAAATTGCTGCTTGATAACGGGCAGAAATGCACATTATTACATTGCTAAGTTATTAAACAATGAGGGTTTGCGTTGATAAAATATGTTAGATTGCGTTCAAAAGCATTAAGTTTATAACATTATGGTTGCCTTATTTATAACATTAAGTTATTAAACAACCTGCATCGCATGCATCCTAGAGATAGGTATGATATTATGTGGTCGCCTTATTTGTCTGTGTGTTATTTTGTCATCGCATAAATAAGAATAGAGGCTTATGTGTAGGTCCTATAGACTTATCGCATATATCGCATGCATTCTAGCATTAGAAGTCATAGCATTCACATTAAGAGATGGTTTACTATTGTATGTGTGTTGCATGATCGCAAAGCATGAATGCATCCTAGGAAGTGTTAGCCAAAACCCTTCTCAACCCGTTCACCGCATACCCATCGTATCTTCCATTTAATTAACTCTTTTTGAACTCTGCCACATTTATTTATTTCATTACCGCAACAAACAAAACCAACAACTATTTGAGTTATCGGTTACTAATGACATGCAGAAATGCATGTCATCTTAGGCCTTTTACTTAGAATTATGAAGATTGTTAAGCAGAATATGTGGCAATTGTGCTAGGAATTCATGAGAAAATGAGTTTGTGTCGATCAGCATGATGAATCTCAGCTAACTCGTTATTATGCGTTCAATGTTCTATTTTTGTAGCTAATACAGGAAGTGGACACAAACACGGAAACTAGACCACCACATAGATGACTGCATGTGGAGAAACACTCCATCGCAAAGGCGAACGTGTCGATCAACACATGGATGTTGCGGTAATCAGCAGTATGCATCCATTGCATGGGAGTTACGCTCGTCAAGCGATTGCGGTCATCGTGTAGAGTTGCGATATTAAGCGACATAATGCATACTAATGGGATCAACACAAGGTTGGTGGAATGAATGCATCAACGCATCTACCTTGAGAAAATCAAAAGATGATGTTGACATTTCACCTACCACGCCGTTAGAGGTAGAGGTTCAGAAAAGGACTAACGCGCCGAATGTCAGACTCAGAGCAGTCCATTAATGTTGTCGGCGATCTAAGCTCTATAAATAGAAGCCAATGAGCAGAAATTCAAGTTATCCAAGGTTTTCGCCTGAGGTTCGCCTAGGGCGGATCCTTGTGATCCAGACAGATTCGTGAGAAGAAGTTTGAGAGTTCTTCACCTCCTTCATCCATTCCGAGTGATGGTCGGAGCCTTCGAGTGAAGCTAGATCTCGAGAGAGTCAGCTCTACCACCTATCCATGGCACCACCGGCAGCCTTGACGCACATCCGCTGGGAGCAAGTCTTTGCTTCCAGCCGGTCATTTCATTTTTCTTTCTTTTCTTATATTGTATTGTTTGACATTTTGTGATTAAGGAATGAATATAATTTATTTTCAATGCATTTATCTGTGTCCTTCGACTCCATCTCCATCTTCTTTGCTTAGCATCTTTACTTTCATAGCAACACTTAGTGAGATTGCTTGGGTATTGTATACTTAGTCATGTGGATTAGGGATATGAAGCATGTAGCAACCTACCGAGAGGTTAATATATAATAACTAAGACAACAACCTATGTGCACATAGTTCTCCCTATCACGAGCTCAGAAGCTAGACCCGTCGGCCCTCTGACCATCCCATTTCAAGGTTTCTCTGTCCCATAGGCTCAGACACTAGACTCCTCGGTCCCCTGACCATCCTGTAAGGATTCATTCTGGGCTCAGGTTCTAGGTCCTTAGACCCCCTGACTATCCCAACATCATACATATCCTACAACATATCAATTCACAATATGCTTAAGAGAACAAAGGAAGAAACCACTCACAGTGATTTGTTAAGAACTTTCTTCGTAGATCACCCAGTTTCCCTTGTTCTACTGTTGGACCCTTAAAGTTTCGCCTTCAAATTCCTTAGCGAAAGTTTCGAGTCGCAAGTTTATTCCTCCTAGCTCGACTGTCTCCTCATTAATGAGCACCTTTCGATTTTCCTTGATTTTGATAGCCTTAAATTTAGAATTTTGTTGAGGAAGCCCTCACACTGAAACTACACTTAATTTAGAAACTTTTGGTCCAAAAATCACTTGATTTTCTCGAGTAGTTTGGAAAAACTTCCTGTTTGAAGTTAGCCTATATGTCTGTCCGTATAGCTCTGCTCCCTTTGCGCCTTTGCTTGCACCTCCGATCGAGTACTGCTTTCCCTTCCCTTAGTATCTCTTTTTTTTCCCTCTCTTTGTGGTTTTTAAGTAGTTAACTGATGTGTGGGTCACAATGAGGCATGCTCTCTTTTTATAGGCGTTCAACACTCTCCTTTGCTCGACATTTCCTCCCTTGGCCATATCCAAGTGTTTTCCTTAGCATCTGCCAACTTCCAGCCTTTTCCACCTCCTGCTTCAGGTGTCTTCACCTCACACCATCAATGCAACCCTTGCATCAATGCAACCTTAAGTGTCTTTCTCCTCCATAGCCAACGCTTGAGACTTAACTTTGCATGTCTACTCGTGCTCCTACCTCATTTCCTTAAGGCCTAAGACTTTTTCCTAGCAAGCCACATGTCTGGATGACGTCCTCCATATGCGTTCATCCTCCATATGTGCTCATCCCTCATATGCGTCCTGTTAGGATAATTTAGGGACGCGTTTTGTTTTGTTTTGTTTTTATCATTTAAGGATGGATGGGTTTGAACATGAAATCATGCGTTAGACATAATTGATGCGTTTTCTCCCATGCGTCTGAGGTTATGCGTTAGAATGATGATGTGTTAATCTTAGCATGCAATGACCACGCGTTCCTATCACAAGTTTTTTTACGCTTGCGCCAAGTATAAAACAAACGCAAGTTTCTCGGGTAATCCACGGTCGAACACGAGGACTTGTCACTCAATAATATTTGTGAAGTGATGTGTTTGAGGCGATAAATAAGAATAAAAATAAAGAGAAGAAGGTTTTAAATAATTTACACACTACTCTTACTCCTAACTAAACAGATTGAGCAATAGAAGACTTGCAATGAGAATAGGTAGAAACACAACAACCATTAACACATAGTAATGTTTACTATCTTAAAACGCCCGAGTAATCCCAACTTGTTGCACTAATGCATCATACCTCTCGGTGGTCAGCCGCATTACTATATCTCTACAATACATGGTTGCGTTGAGCATAAGATTGTGCATATCTCTAGGAACAATGCGAACCTTGCTTAGTGCGTTCCATCCCTTACCTTCTCAGGCAGTTAGACGCAGCTACTTAACTTATAGACAAGCAATGCAACATCCCATAGACAGGCGTTTCCATAGCCTTTCACTAGGCAAAGAGGATTAACTCACTTTTACTCGCACAATGCACACCTCTTGGTGGGTTGCTACATGCGTCCTATCTCTAGGCTACACGATTAAGCATGCGATTGACTTTGATAAATAAACACTAAAGATAAACCATGATAGAGAAGAAGATGATGAAGAAGACGGTAATGAAAGAGTTAAGATTTGCATTCATCACAAAACATCTTAATATCTCAAGCTAAAATGTAATACAATACAGAGATTAGAAGAGAGATGAAGGACTTTGCGTCAAGGCTGCCAGTGGTGCCATGCTTGAATGGTGGAGATGTCTCTCTCAAGCTCTATCTCCGGCTAATGCTCCGATCATCACTCGGTCTGGGTTATGGAGATGAAGAATTCTCACTGGAAATCTCTTTCAAGCTCTCATCTGTGATCACAAATCTCTGCCTCGGATGTCTCAAAATGAAGGTCTCAAGGGCTATTTATAGAATTTGGATCCGACAGCTGTAATGATGAAGGTATGGCTCACTGTTGCTTTTGTTGCGGTATGGGCATTGTCACATCGCCTTATCTTGTTGATACTTCTAAGGTATGCGTCCGAGCTGAATTTAGTTGAAGTTATCAACACGTTCTACCCATCTTGTGATCTTCTATTATGGCTGTCAATCCATAGCCGCAATCTCTATTTGTTCACTGCATTCTCCATGCGTTGGACGCATGCGATTACTGCAACTTCCATGTGTTGGACGCATGGGGTTTCCGTCTGCGTTCGTCTTTTGCGGCCGCTTAGCTTCAACGCATGCGTTTGTCTATGATTGCTTATTACAAACGCATGCGTTTGATTCCTGCGATAGCTACAAAAATAGACACTTTGGCACGGAATAATGCATAATATTGGGTCAATGAGGTTTTAGGTGCTTATCGACACAAAACTCAATTTTTCACAAATTCTAAGTATTATCACTGTGTTTTCTACCTGTTAGCCCTCATAATTCTAAATAAAAGGCTTATAATAACTGGCATTTCTGCCAGTTATCACCTCCCCAAACTTAGAATCATGCTTGTCCTCAAGCATGCGTTACACTCAATAAATTCTTAACTCACCTTTCGGCGTTCCCTTGCGATGACCAGCTTTTCAAAATATAATTAACTCGTACCTTTAACAATGACTGCAATGCTCTCCTCTACTTTGGTTACTTCTTCAAAAAGATCTTTTCTAAGCTGAAATTTGGCAAGCCCTTACTCAAAAACTTTTTATTCATTCTCCACAACTTTGCATTCAGATTATGAGAATGCATTCATTTAAAACAATTCAAGCTTATGCATTTACTTATTCGAATGCGGCATTGAACCTGGTTACGCTCTTCGTTTTGGCTTACCCCCACATGTGTCATGTGGGCATCCAACTTCGGTTGCGTTCCATATTCAACTCAACTCATGTCTTGCTTAATTTGGCTTGCACACAGACAAAGGGTTCGCTGATGCGTGATCCTAGTGATTTAACCTTCATTTTCGCTTGCCCCATCAGGGTTCATGCGGACATCTAAACTATAAGGTAATCATGCCTTTCACACTTAACTCTTTATCAACAATTGGATTCCCCATTGCGTTGATAAGTGGGTTGTATTTTTTCAAAAGTTTTTTTTTTTTTAAGGAATGACCGGCAATGTGATGAACGAATTCTCCCGAGACCGTTGGCCACCCCAAAGTTAGAGGGTGTGTAGCGTCTCTCACTTGCAAGCTAAAAGCAATAATCAACCAGGATGTGAAACATCGCTTGAGAAAGGTTTGCACATAAATAAACTTTAGACTTTCAAATTTGAAGAGCTATATAAAATTAAGCGGTATCCTCTGCGATACCTAATAGAGAGTGCAGTAAATATTTCGTACATTATAGAGTGCATCGCAAAGAATCATGACAGTCAGACGAAGAAAGAAGATTCCAAAGGATAATGCATACAAAGATAAAAGATAGAACCTTAAGTAGAAAACGTAATGCGACAATGCGTTGGATTTCATGAAATTGAAGCCATGCGTTGAAGGATGTGGATGAATTCTTCCATTGTAATGTGCACCGAGGAGAGTTATTATCACACCTCAAAGGAGCAAACACACCACAACCAAAGAAGCAGCCGTATATCCAAATAATAATAAATAAAAATAATAACTAAACACTAGGAATATGTAAAAGATAGAGTAAAAGACGTCCCTGACGAAATTGGAGTGTTGTCACTCTACAGCAAAGGATTCTCCATACAAGAGATGGCTCTCAACTACTTGGGTTAAGGGCTTGCCCTGACCATTGGAGTTTCCAGCAATTGTTGGATGCATGATGGTTGACATGCGTCTAGGACTGCTTCCAGCTCATGCGACAGATAGCCTTTTTATCTCGGGGTCAATATTTAACTTTCGACGCATCGCCTATACTTCAAATATTGTTTGCAGCTTGGTCGCACAATCTATAATATGCCTAAGATTGAAAGGGTGCCTGCAAAAACACAAAAACTTCACAAAAGATTAGTTGTCAAGTCCCCGGCAACGGCGACAAAAACTTGTTGGGATAATTTAGGAATGCGTTTTGTTTTGTTTTGTTTTTATCATTTAAGGATGGATGGGTTTGAACATGAAATCATGCGTTAGACATAAGTGATGCATTTTCTCCTATGCGTCTGAGGTTATGCGTCAGAATGATGATCTATTAATCTTAGCATGCAATGACCACGTGTTCCTATCACAAGTTTTCTTACGCTTGCGCCAAGTATAACACAAATGCAAGTTTCTCGGGTTATCCAAGGTCGAACATGGGGACTGGTCACTCAATAATATTTGTGAAGTGATGCGTTTGAGGCAATAAAGAAGAATAAAAATAAAGCAAAGAAGGTTTTAAATGATTTACACACTACTCTTACTCCTAACTAAACAGATTGAGCAATAGAAAACTTGTAATGAGAATAGGTAGAAACACAACAACCATTAACGCATAGTAATGTTTACTATCTTAAATCGCCCGAGTAATCCCAACTTGTTGCACTAACGCATCACACCTCTCGGTGGTCAGCCACATGACTATATCTCTAGAGTGCATCGTTGCGTTGAGCATAAGATTGTGCCTATCTCTAGTAACAATGCGAACCTTGCTTAGTGTGTTCCATCTCTTACCTTCTCAGGCAGTTAGACACGGCTACTTAACTTATAGACAAGCAATGCAACATCCCATAGACAGGCATTGCCACAACCTTTAACCTAGCAAAGAGTATTAACTCACTTTTACTAGCACAACACACACCTCTTGGTGGGTTGCTACATGCGTCCTATCTCTAGGCTAGACGATTAAGCATGCGATTGACTTTGATAAATAAACACTGAAGATAAACCATGATAGAGATGAAGATGATGAAGAAGACGACAATGAAGAAGTTAAGATTTGCATTGATCACAAAATATCTTAATATCTCAAGCTTAAATGTAATACAATACAGAGATTAGAAAGGAGATGAAGGACTCTGCGTCAAGGCTACCAGTGGTGCCATGGTTGAATGGTGGAGTTGTCTCTCTCGAGCTCTATCTTTGGCTAATGCTCCGATCATCACTCGGTCTGGGTTGTGAAGATGAAGAATTCTCACTGGAAATCTCTTTCAAGCTCTCATCTGTGATTACAAACCTCTGCCTTGAGGCAGAAGCTTGGATGTCTCAAAATGAAGGTCTCAAGGGCTATTTATAGAATTTGGACGCCGACAACTATATGATGAAGTTATGGCTCACTGTTGCTTTTGTCGCAGTATGGGCATTGTCACATCGCCTTATCTTGTTGATACTCCCAAGGTATGCGTCCGAGCTAAATTTAGCTGAAGTTGTCAACGCGTTCTACCTATCTTGCGATCTTCTATTATGGCTGTCAATCCGTGGCGGCAATCTCTTTGTTCACCGCATTCTCCATGTGTTGGACACATGCGATTACTACAAATTCCATGCGTTGGACACATGGGGTTGTCGTCTACGTTCGTCTTTTGCGGTCACCTGGCTTCACGCATGCGTTTGGTTCCTACAATAGCTACAAAAATAGACACTTTGGCACGGAATAACGCATAATATTGGATCAGTGAGGTTTTAGGTGCTTATCGACACAAAACTCAAATTTTCACAAATTCTAAGTATTATCACTGCGTTTTCTACCTGTTAGCCCTCATAATTCTAAATAAAAGGCTTATAATAACTGGCATTTCTGCTAGTTATCACCCCTTAAACTTAGAATCATGCTTGTTCTCAAGCATGCATTACACTCAAGAAATTCTTAACTCACCTTTCGGTGTTCCCTTGCGATGACTAGCTTTTTAGAATATAATTAACTCGTACCTCTAACCATGGCTGCAATGCTCTCCTCTACTTTGGTTGCTTCTTCAAAGAAATCTTTTCTAAGTTGAAATTTGGCAAGCCCTTGCTCACAAACTTTTTATTCATTCTCCGCAACTTTGCGTTCAGCTCATGAGAATGGTTCTCAACTCAACACCATCGCATCTCCTACAATGCAACCCAATCCATTTACTTTGTCACCGCAAGCCTTAACAACACAAGGGCAAGCCACCATGTGTCCACCCTAGCTCATTCCATCGCATGGCTTATACCTCAGCAAAGCCATCGCATCCAACGTATCCATCGTGCATGCCATCGTATACTACCAACGCATAGCTCCGTCACATGCCATCAATGCATAGCACCGCACGCATGTCATCAACGCATAGCACAGTCGCATGACATCAATGCATAGCACGGTCGCATGACATCAACGCATACTATCGGCTGCATACTCTTGTGTCCAACGCATCTATCGCATCCAACACGACCATCGCATCCGCCTCCATCGCCACGTCTCTCTATCACAGCAAGCCATCCACCAGCGCAAGCCTTGCACCACGTCATCTTATGCCCTCGCACCACTGCAACCTACCAATGCATCTCCTTCAACTGCATGCCTTCGGTCGCATGGACGCATTCCATTGTGTCCAACGCATCCAACGTAGCCATCGCACCCTATACATTGATCTGACCTCCAAAAGCAGTGGCTGCCGCATGCGTTATTCTTGACCCTACTTCAACCTCTCTCCATGCCCAAGTACCCTCTCAAAACTTTATGGCCATCGCATGGCACTACATCAACGAATAGACCAATACTTAGTATTTCCATCGAATGGTTATACTTAATCTTCACTAGTTATGGCTTATTTCCAAAGTATTTAGATTCTATCACTCTGAGATCTTCCTACTCTTGTCTTAGGATTTAATCCTTTTTAGTTAATTTCTTTTATTTTCTGCTGTAAAAGGGAAAATGGACTCAGGGTTTCACATCCTAGGAATAGGAATGATGTTATATGGTCGCATATTTGTGTGGATGTCATTTTGTCATCGCATAAATAGGAATAGAGGCTTATGTGTAGGCCCTATAGACTTAGCACATATATCGCATGCATTCTAGCATTAGAAGCCGTAGCATTCGCACCTAGAGGTGGTTTACTATTGTATGTGGGTTGCATGATCACATGGCTTGAGTTGACTAAGGTTGCCCTTGTGATCACTCTTAAGTATTGCAATGAAAACATCTCCGCATTTTATCTATTTTCCCATTCATTTATTTCATGTCAAGAATTGTCGTGTCTCTACCTCTCATGCATATTCTCATTGCGTTGTCTATTAGATAGGAGTAAGAGTAGGGTTAACTTAGCAACCTCCTTTCCATTCTTTTATTTAAGCTGCCGCATGCACATTACCGCACACATATAGCTACAAGTCCCTGTGTTCGACTTCGGATTACCCGAGAAACTTGCGTTCACGTTATACTTGGCGTGAGCGCAAGAAAACTTGTGACAGGATGCATGGTCATCGCATACATTTGTTGGCGCATATTCATTCCAATGCATGACCATCGCATGACTAACAACGCATATCTTAAGAACATGCATCGCATACCACGTCCAAAGGATTTTAGTTGTTGAGTAAATTTGACTTCTAATTTACTGTCACCAAGTTTTTGGCGCTGTTGTCGGGGACTTGGTAGCTAAATGTTTGTTAAGTTTTGTGTCTCTGCGAGCAAACTTTTTATCTTGGGAATATTGCAGCTTGTGCGACCAGGTTGCAAACAATATTGAAGTGTAGTCGATGGGCTGAAAGCCACTAGAAGGGCTCAATCTAGTTCGCATAAAAAGACGCTGAAGGTAATTATAAGCACATGACAGCCGCATGCGCCTATATTGAACCAGAGGTTCCAAAAGATCATCAAGGCAACTTGACACCGAGCAGTTTGAGAGTGATCTCCTGCATGAAAAGACTCCTTGCAGTGACAACCACTCCTATTTTTCCTGGGAAGTTTTCTACTCCATCTTACCTTGCTTTCTTAGTATAAGGTTTATTTTGGATATATGGGCTACTTCCTTGGTTGTGGTGACGTTTGCTCTTTGTAGGCTGCAACAATAAGTCTCCTCCGGTTTCGTAGCTCAACGAAAGAATTTCCTTTCATCCTTCAATGCATGGCTTCAATCGCGTGGAATTCCAATGCATTAGCGCAAGTGTGTTGTTCCGTCTAAGGTCTTTTCCTGTTGTCTTGTATGCCTTCTCCTTTTGAAATTCTTTCTACGATATATTCTTCAATCCTGTGGTTAGTTTGGCTGTTTCTATAATGATTTACATATAGTTCGCACCATCTTCTACTAATCAACGCAAGGCATTGCTTTTACTTTTATTAGCTTCTTCAAATTTGAAAGTCCTTAAGTTTTTATTTTGTGCAAAACCTTTATTTCAAACCATTAATTTACCGCATTTTTAATACCTATTTTTTGTAAGCTTATTGCGGCTCGAGACGTTGCCTAACCTCGTAGAAGTTGGAGAGGTGGCAGCAGTCTCAGAGATTGCGTTCATTATATTGTGATCATCTGAAAAAAAAATGAAACGATTTTTTAATAAATAATAAAATCCACTGTCAGTCAAATGGGGAAACCCATGTTCATAAGAGGTTAAGCTGTGAAAGGGGACTTGCTCGAAGTTTTGGATGTCCGGATGACCACACGTGGGGCAAGCCAAAACGAAGGCAAAGTCACCAGGATCAGCACATAAGCATAACTCCTTTCTCGGCACAAGCCAAATTAGCCGACAAGAGTTTAGTTGAATATGGAACGCAAACGAAGTTGGATGCCCGTCTTGACACCTATGTGGGGGTAACCAAAACGGACGGCTAACCAGGTTCAACACCGCATTTGAATAAGTCATTGCAAAGTTTGAATATTTTGCAAGGGGGAGACGCATTCTCAAAATCTCGCAAAATTCAGTGAATGAATAAAAAGTTTTTGAGCAAAGGCTTTTCCAGATTTAAACTTAGAAAAATATTTTTTGAAGAAGCAGCCAAGTGAGGGAGGCTTGTGGTGATGGTCAGAGGTGTGTGTAATTATTTATTCTGAGAAGCTGGTCATCGCAAAGGAATGCATGAAGGTAATGTTAGAATTTCTTGAGTATAAAGCATGCTTGAGGACAGCATGATTAGTTTAGGGCTTGATGACATTTTAACATTGTGGATGACATGCAATGCTGTCATCTTAGGCCTTTTACTTAGAATTTGAAGGTTGTTAAGTAGAGTATGCAGCAATGTTGCTAGTTATTCATGAGAAAATGAGTTTGCATCGATCAGCATGATGAATCTCGGCTAACCGTTATTATGCGTTATTATGCATTCAATGTTCTATTTTTGTAGCTAATTACAGGAATGTGGAGCAGCAAACGCATGAAATACCGGTTTCACCATCGCTATATACCGACATTGCCGCAATGCGATGAAAAACTCACTCGTCATCGCAAACAACGCGAACGCCTGCCGATCAACTGCATGTGATGTTGCGGTAATCAGTCGTATGCGTCCATCGCATGAAGGTTGCGCTCGTTTAAAACGATTGCGTCTGGTGTGATTTGCCCCGTTCTTGCTCTGGCAGGGGAATTGTCAGGCACCCATTGGATGGGGTATTAAGCCAAATGCATGTCGCAATTGAATCCTGAATTAGACAAGCTTCACTTTGCCGACTTAACACGGGCCCCTTTCTTACTTAATGGAGATGCATACGGCGCGAAGGTTTGTGGAATGAATGCGTCAATTTGATTAATCTAACTTATTAGAAGGAACTCAAAAGAATGATTTGAACATTTCACCTACCACGCCGGATGTGAGCTGTCCGAGGATATCGAGAAAAAGGAAAGCTACGCAATCCTAAATGTGCGTAGACTCAAGAGGAAATACTTCACAAATATATGCTGTTCCTTCTGCATAATTGATTGCTTCTATTAAATTATGAAGCGCGGATGTTAGTCAGAATTCAAGTCTATCCACAGTTTTCGTATTGGATTCGCCTTATAGCGGTGGATCCTTCTGCTGATTCTCTCGACCAATGCCAGTTGAGTAAATAGAAGTTTGAGAGTTCTTCACCTCCTTCATCCATTTCGAGTGACGATCGGAGCCTTCGACCAATGCTAGATCTCGAGAGAGTCAGCTCCACTGCCCATCCATGGCACCACCGGCAGCCTTGACGCATATTCGCTGGGAGCAAGTCTTTGCTTCCAGCCGGTCATTTCATTTTCCTTTCTTTTCTTATATTGTTTTGTATGACATTTTGTGATTAAGGAATTAATACAATTTGTTTTCAATACATTTCTCTGTTTCCTTCGACTATATCTCCATCTTCTTTGCTTAGCATCTTTACTTTCATTGCAACACTTAGTGAGATTGTTGGGTATTGCATACTTAGTCATGTGGATTGGGGATATGAAACATGTAGCAACCTACCGAGAGTGTGCGTTGCGTGAGTGTGTGAGTAACCTTATTTGCTTAGTATGAAGCTGCGACAATGCCTGTCTATAGGCTAACACATTGCTTGTCTATGAGTAAAGTTAGAAACAACCAACTGCCCAAGAGGGTAAGTGGTTGGTCGCATTAAGCAATGTATGCATTCTTCACTAGAGATAGAAATAATCTTGCGTCAACCAAGTTCATGCAGTTACCTTGTCCTATGAGCGCATCATTCATCATTTAGGCATACTCAAGAGAGTAGTGTAAAACCCAAATCTAAGACTCGAGAGAGTGGATTGAATGCATAGACAAGAACGGGGAACTTAAAGATAAGCTCCGTTTGTTAATCTACATCGCATGCACCCTAGGAATAGGAATGATATTATGTGGTCGCATATTTTTGTGGATATCATTTTTTCATTGCATAAATAGGAATAGAGGCTTATGTGTAGGCTCTGTAGACTTAGCGCATATATCACATGTGTTCTAGCAATAGAAGCTCTAGCATTCACACCAAGAGGTGGTTTACTATTGTATGTGGGTTGCACGATCGCATGGCTTGCGTTGACTAAGGTTGCCCTTGCGATCACTCTTAAGTATTGCAATGAAAACATCTCCGCATTTTATCTATTTTTCCCATTCATTTATTTCATGTCAAGAGTTGTTGTGTCTCTACCTCTCATGCATATTTTATTGCGTTGTCTGTTACATAGGAGTAGGTGCAGGGTTAACTTAGCAACCTCCCTTCCATTCCTTTATTTAAACTGCCGCATGCACATTACCGCATACATATAGCTACAAGTCCCTGTGTTCGACCTCGGATTACCGAGAAACTTGCGTTCGCGTTATACTTAGCGTGAGCGCAAGAAAACTTGTGACAGGACGCATGGTCATCGCATACATTTGTTGGCGCATATTCATTCCAATGCATGACCATCGACACATGACTTACAATGCATATCTTAAGAACATGCATCGCATACGAATCTAAGGGATTTTAGTTGTCGAGTAAATTTGACTTCTAATTTACCGTCACCAGTTACCACAAAGTTTTCCTGAAAATTACCACTGCAACTTATTTTTCCAAGTCCCTGAGTTTGACCCTGGACTTACTAGGAAACTCAGTGGGGTTTTGATAACTTATAGAAATACAAGTTATTTATGCCACCTTATCTAGATATTACGGCCAAAAGTTAGTAAATATGCACCTATTGTATGAAAATTAGCCTAGTATTACAATAATTATAAATGTTTGCAATTACACCCACTAACACCATAAAGATGGAAGACAAGCCGAATTTTACTCTGTTTTGTAGGAGACGAAGTCACCGCTTGCGCTCAAGGCTCACGAGAAACTGATCAACACATCTCTGTCACATTGCGCCCGTCAATCAATAATGAAGAGATGATTACCACAATGACGGTGCAATGTGACAGTCGATCCAGAGCTGTGTTGCAACCACATGAGGTAATAAAAACAACACTGCATGTGAACCCATGATCGAAAGATGCAGCTGAGCAACGCAAAAGCGGAGGATTGAGACACGTGTACACCTAACGGTTGTGCAGAATTGACGGCCTGGTTGCATAATAGAAGGAATAATATCCCACATCTTCGAAATTTTCATAATAATCAGTGGGGACCACAAGGCCGAAGTCAAAGACCTGCACCTATAAATACCCCATAGATTTTAGAGAAAACATATGCTACTTGATACGGGGTAAGTGCTGCAAAACTGTAAAACCTGGATCTCCATTTTCCTAATTAAGTAAGTGATTAAGGGATTAACTAGGAGAAAGTTAAATCCTATGTTATGTAAATAATCTAATAATTTTACAATTGTCATAATAACTATAATAATTGTCACCTTCTGTGGATCAATAATTAGTAAGAGTGAATGTAAACTATAATGGTTAGGTATTATAGTTATGTTATATTTGATTCTGGAGTACAAGTAGAGAGGACCCTAAAAGGATAAAAAGAAGAGAAAACCTTGAAGACTTAAATCCTGAATAGTGAAGAAAGGATTGAAGAACTGAGGAAAATATAGAAAATTATTTGGGAAAATTCGTGTGGAAGTTGCACGGAGATAAACCATATTCACAGTAGCTAACAGGATTGGAAAGAATGGGAGTGAAGAGAGCGGGAATTTGAGCGAGATACTTGGAGAGAGCGAGAGTGGAAAGAGCGAGATTGATTTGAGCGAGAGAATGGAGAGCGAGATTGGAGAAGAGCGAGAGTTTGAGCGAGAAATTTGGAGAGAGCGAGAGTGGAGAGAGAGAGATTGTGAGCGAGAAAGTGGGAGAGAGTGAGAGTGGAAAGAACGAGACCAGCGAGAAAGTCAGAGAGAGCGAGAGCAGCCTGAATGCCTCATTCGAACGTCATGCCACTGGAGTGCGATTGAAGGAAAGGTATTTCATTCTGTCACTTACTAGTACTCAAATTGGCATTGAGCATACGTAAAGCCGGCATTTATGCGTTGAACTTGGCCACGATCTTATAGATTATGCATTGAAAAACCCTAAATTGAATACAAAAAGCTTGAAGACGTAAAGGGCAACGTCAATTAAAAATTTAGGTGTTCGATTAAGATGAATTTCTTAAACCCTAAGAAATTGTGTTGGATGCGTTTGGGAAGAACACATTGAAACCAGTGAAGTCAGCTTACGTTGATAAAGGGAGGATTAAACATTTGGCATGCAGCCAACGTAGGTGGTGTTAACACCATAGAAGGTTTGGACGCCTAACAAATAGAGCGTTTGGGATTTCACTTCCAATCACAAATCATAAAATTCGTAAAAAAGAGGGGGA
>NC_052357.1:81943339-81951406 GCF_009727055.1 Benincasa hispida
GCTGTGTATAAGTTATAATATGGTATCAGAGTTATTCCGCAAGAATCATTAGGCAGTAAGTGTCAGCTCAAGGGTTGATAACTGCTGCAGTCGCATCCCTCTCCCAGGCTAAGAAGGTGGTCTGGGGGCGGGGTGTGACAAAAACTGTTGAGAGAAAAGGCTGAGCTGAGTGCTTAAGTGAAGAAATCCGGGAAGAAGACGAGATAAGGCCGAGAGTTGAATCTCAGATCTAATCTGCCAAACACCCGATTGAAAGCTCTGTGCAAAGATCCTTGCTACCGGTGGAGCAAGCCTAAGAGGGAAGCTCTTTCTACCATCAAATCCATCCTATCGGCAAGCAGATCTCTATCGAATTAGTGCTAGACATTGGCACTTGTTTGTATCTGTTCTATTTCTTTCGTCGTTGTATTTCACTATTTCTTTACCTTTGCATTCACACCATGTATCAAACGCTTAATAGAGATATTAAATGTTTCAATAGCTTTCATTTACCATTTTCTTTCTATTTCCGTTCACTCGTCAATCACTTTCTTCATGATGTCTTCTTAATTCCCTGATAAGCAATATGAATTAACCAAGTACTTAATCTGTGTGAAAGATATAAAATGCGTTTAGCTAAGGCATGCTAGACGACATCTTCATCTGTGAGAGCAGAAGTGAAGATGCCATTCCGACCTATCGAGAGAAGTGAAGAAGAATGCATTAACTAAAGCGAGCAGTACTTCCAGACATGGAAGCAACCTTGCATTCATTACATTAGTCTCTATTTCACCACAGACATGTGGAAGTGCGGCCGATCACTGAAAGGTGTACGCCAAGAGAAGAGCGGAACAACATTTGTAGCTTCAATGCAATTGAGAACTTGCATTGTTATATTCTTTGTCTTTGTCTTTCTATTCTGTTCATAAGACTTGTTGCCACATTCCACGTTCTTTGCATAACTTTCACAGCCAGCATGACCCCAACATCTTGTAACATGAAGCCTGTATCTTGTATCATCTAGCTTAGGTTTATTGTATTTTTATTTTATTATCGCACCTTTATTGCTTTACTCTACTTTATTGCAATTTATATACCTGAACAAACCAAACTTTTAAAGATTGAAAACTTGGTCGCATATATCATTAACATACCACAATAACCTAAATCAGTCCCCGTGTTCGACCTCAGATCACACCGAGAAACTTGCGGTGGAATTACGCTTGGTTCCATCGTAAGGAAACTTGTGACAATGCATGGCATACTACATGAACATCCATAATTAACGCATATCTAGCGGTAGTATCGCATCATTTCAAGCATAGAACATCATCAATCATACATCTCAGTGTTAGCATATATAAAACGTCCAAAAGGTTTACCCTTGGATTCCACTGAGGAAACTTGAGTGCTCAACGCATTTTCATCATTGCATTTCATGCACAGTTCCACATTTTAAAATAATGCATCATGTTTTTGGTACCATTGCCGGGGACTTCGGCAAAATAGTGTACTAATGATAATTTTTCTGATTTCTTTGTAGACTCTTAATCTCTGGCGAATTACGACCCAAATATTAAGAGGACGTTTAGATGAAGATTGAGACACAGCTAACAACAACAGTCAGACAAAGAAGATATGGCGAAGCAGCCTAGAAACAGAGCACTGAACGAAAATAATGTCATGACGAAAATCCTTTTGGCTAACGATCGAAATAGGCTCATTAGGGACTATAAATCGCAAAACCTCTATGATTTCTCTCCAGGAATCATAAGGCCTGCCCTCGACGGAAGCCAGTTCGAAATGAAGCCGGTGATGCTGCAGATGATCCAGACTGCAGGACAATTCGGAGGACGGTGTGGCGAGGACCCGTATGCCCACCTCTGTAGCTTTATAGATATTTGCAATACTTTTGTCTTCCAAAAAATCTCTACTGAAGAAGTTCGATTAACTCTGTTTCCATTTTCTCTGTGTGATCAGGCAAGAAAATGGGCATATTCCCTCGAGCCGAGAGAGATCACTTCATGGGAACAGGTCATAGAGAAATTTATGAAGAAATATTTTCCACCTACTGAGAATGCTAGACGAAGGAAACTCATAACTAATTTTGAACAAGACATGGACGAATCACTCAGCGATGCCTGGGCGAGGTTTAAGATGTTGGTCCGGGACTGTCCACACAACGGATTACCAGACTGCCTTCAGATGGAAATCTTTTATCATGGTTTAAATCTCGCTTCGTAGACCACTGCGGCAGCCATTGGTGGTCTACTTGACAAAACGTATGACGAGGCTAAGAACTTCTTGGATCGCATCTCTAAAAACCATGAGGATTGGAGAGAGAGTGATCAGAGATTGAGAATCAAGGATAACGACGCAAGTAATGGTGCTATCACTTCACTACAAAATTAGATGACCACAATGATGAAGTTAATTTAGGGAATTGCGATCAGCAGCCCAACACTGCAAAATGGGCCAGTAAACGCAATTAGTCAAAACACCGCAAGGTGTGCAACTTGCGGTGATTGGCACGCAATGGAAGAATGCCCACAGAATCCACAGTCTATTTACTTTGTAAAAAATAATCCATTTTCAAATACCTACAACCCCAGGTGGAGAAACCACCCCAATTTTACATGGAAGAATCGGTAGCAGAATTTTCAATTTGTTGTGCAGAAAGAAGGGCCACCTGGATTCTTTCCGCAAAATAACGATCAGACAAGCAATCAAGCTAGTAGCTCGCAACCGCCGTAATCCTCCTCCCTGGAAAGCCTATTGAAGCAGTATATAGAGAAAAACGAAACTGTGCTTCAAAGTCAGGCTATGTCCATCCGCAATTTAGAATTACAAATGGGCCAGATTGCAAGTGAGCTAATGAACAAACCGCAAGGGGCTTTACCGAGTTCAACAGAACTCCCACGCAACCCGAAGGGATCAGGTAAAGAGCAATGTCAGGTTGTGACATTGCGGAGTGGAAAAACTGTGGAGGGAGAAAGAAAGGAGCCAAGCCGGACTACTTCCATTGCGTTGGAACCTTAAATTGCAATGACACAAGAAGAAGAAGGAGAAAAAGAAGCAATAGAGCCAGAAGTTGTGTCCACCTTAAAGCCAACAGAGAAGGGGACCGTGAGAGTACAGTTACCACCTTTTCCGTAAAGACTCAGAAAGAAAAAGAATTAAGAGGTACAGTACCAACGTTTTCTGTCTATGTTAAAACAATTACATTAATATTCCATTCAATGAAGCGATTGAGGAGATGCCTGCATACGTGAAGTTTCTAAAGGAAATAGTAACCAAGAAGAGGGGTACTAGTAAGTTTTCTACGGTGGCTTTAACATAGAGTTCGAAATCAATAATTCCATTGAAGATGAGTGATCCTTGGAGCTTTACTAGACCTTGCTCTATAGGAGAACTGTACATCGAGCAGACATTGTGTGACCTTGGAGCCAGCATCAACTTGATGCCTCTATCGATCTTTAAGCAGCTGAATGTGGGGCAACTTGCGCCCACGACCGTGACTCTCCAACTTGCAAATAGATCTCTAGTGCATCCAGTGGGGAAGGTGTGCTAATCACCATCGACAAATTTATCCTACCAGTCGACTTCATCATCTTAGATTACGAAGCTGACAAAGATGTGCCCATCATCTTGGGGCGACCACTTTTATCAACAGGTCGTGCCCAGATTCATGTGCATAAAGGGGAGATAACTTTGAGCATAAATGGACAGAAGCTCAAGTTTAACATCATCTGTGCCATGAAGTTTCCTGACGAAGAAGACCTGCATGACTCAGACGACGACCAAAATTTGACTAAAGAAGAAAAGCTTGACGAAGAGAATGAAGAAGAGGAGGTAAGTGCATCCATTGCTGCCTGTAATGCGATCATAACAAAAATAAACAAGGAAGTTGAGACGATCGCAACCCAAGAAGAAAAGCTAATATAAAAAAAAGAAAGAAAAACAAAGCAACCGTCCTTAGTTGAACCACCAACAATGGAATTAAAAACCCTACCGAACCACCTAAAGTATGCATTTTTGGGGCAGAATGAGAAACTGCCAGTAATTATTTCCTCCGCACTTAACGAAGACCAGGAGAATTTGTTGATGAGCATTCTGAGGAAACATGTGCGAGCAATTGGTTGGACGCTCGTCGACATTCGAGGAATTAGCCCAACCTACTGTATGCATCGAATTTGTCTCGAAGAAGACCATAAAGCAACGATCGAACATCAGCGCAGACTCAATCCTGTAATGAAAGAGGTTGTTAAAAAGGAGATCATTAAATGGTTAGATGCGAGCATTATTTATCCAATAGCAAATAGCATGTAGGTCAGCCCCGTGCAGTGTGTGCCTAAAAAGGGTGGCATGACAGTAATCCTGAACGAAAATAATGAGTTGATATCGCAAAGAACAGTCACCGGGTGGCGTATTTGCATGGACTACTGCAAGCTGAATGCGACCACAAAGAAAGATCATTTCCCTCTATCGTTCATTGACCAGATGCTAGATCGTCTAGCTGGAAATGACTTTTACTGCTTTCTGTATGACTATGTGATGACATGCAGAAATGTATGTCATCTTAGGCCTTTTACTTAGAATTATGAAGGTTGTTAGGCAGAATATGCGGCAATTGTGCTAGGAATTCATGAGAAAATGAGTTTGCATCGATCAGCAATAAGGAATCTCGACTAACCCGTTATTATGCATTATTATGCGTTCAATATTCTATTTTTGTAGCTAATGCAGGAAGTGGATGCAAATGCAGAAATTGGACCAGCGAATAGACGACCGCATGCAGAGAAACTCTTCATCGCAAAGGCGAACGCGTCGATCAACGCATGGATGTTTTGGTAATCAGCCATATGCGTCCATCAAATGGGAATTGAGCTCGTCAAGTGATTGCAGTCATCGTGTAGAGTTGCGGTATTAAGAGAATGCGGTCATTGAATGATTGCAGCTACGCGATAACGCATACTAATGGGATCAATGCAAGGTTGGTGGAATGAACGCATCAACACATCTACCTCGAGAAAATCAAAAGATGATGTTGACATTTCACCTACCACGTCGTTAGCGGCAGAGGTTCAGAAAAGCACTAATGTGTCGAATGTCAGACTCAGAGCAGTCCATTAATGTGTTCGGCAATCCAAGCTCAATAAATAGAAGTGCTGAGTAGAATTCCAACTTATCCGGGGATTATCCTTGTGATCCGGGGATTACCCTTGCAACCCAGGGTTTTCCCTATGAACCAGAAAAAATGCGTGAGAAGATGCTTGAGAGTTCTTCGCCTCCTTCATCCATTATGAGTGACGACCGGAGCCGTCGACCGGAGCTAGATCTCGGGAAAGTCAGCTCCACCGCCCATCCATGGCACCACCAGCAGCCTTGACGCACATCCGCTAGAAGCAAGTCTTTGCTTCCAACCGGTCATTTCATTTTTCTTTCTTTCCTCATATTGTATTGTATGACATTTTGTGATTAAGGAATTAATACAATTTGTTTTCAATGCATTTCTCTGTTTCCTTTGACTCCATCTTTTTCTTCTTTGTTTAGCATCTTTACTTTTATTACAACACTTAGTGAGATTACTTGGGCATCGCATACTTAGTCATGTGGATTAGATATATGAAGCATGTAGCAACCCACTGAGAGGTGTGCGTTGCGTGAGTGTGTGAGTAACCTTATTTGTTTAGTGTGAAGCTACGACAACGTCTGTCTATAGGCTAACCCATTGCTTGTCTATGATAAAGTCAGGAACAACCAACTGCCTTGGAGGGTAAGTGGTTGGTCGCATTAAGCAATGTATGCATTTTTCACTATGGATAGGAACAATCTTAGGTCAGCAAAGTTCATGCGGTTACCTTGTCCTATGAGTGCTTCATTCATCATTTAGGCATACTTGGGAGAGTAGTCTAAAATCCAAATCTAAGACTCGGAAGAGCGGATTGGAACGCATAAGCAAGAATAGGGAACTTATGGATAAGCTCCATTTGCTATCACACAGCGTATGCGCCCTACAGATAGGATATTGCATGCGTCCAGGAAGTAGGATAAGGTGTTATGCGGCAACCATGTTCATGCGGTGAGAGCTAGTGAGCGGGTTATGGAGGTCTAGGCAGGCATAGGCTTCTTGGCAATATTGCAGATACACCGTATACGTTCCAGGTTCACGTGTGTGTAGCATGATTGAATGGCTTGCATTGACTAAGGTTGCCCTTGCGGTCACTCTTAAGGGTTGCAATGAAGACATCTCCGCATTTTATCTATTTTCCCATTCATTTGCTTCATGTCAAGAGTTGTTGTGTTTCTATCTCTCATGCATATTCTCATTGTGTTGTCTGTTGGATAGGAATAAGAGTAGTATTAACTTAGCAACCCCTCCAACATTCTTTTATTTAAACCGCCGCATGCACATCACCGCATTCATTTTGCTACAAGTCCCTGTGTTCGACCTCGGATCACCTGAGAAACTTGCGTTCATGTTATACTTGGTGTGAATGCAAGAAAACTTGTGACAGGACGCATGGTCAATGCATACATTCGTTACCGCATTATCAGTCTAATGCATGACCATCGACGCATGACTATTAACGCATATCTTAGGAACATGCATCACATATTGCATCTAAGGGATTTTAGTTGTTGAATAATTTGACTTCTAATTTCCCGTCATCAAGTTTTTGGCACCGTTGCCGAGTATTTGGAAGCTAATTGTTTGTTAAGTTTTGTGTCTCTGCGAGAAAACTTTTTATCTTGGGAGTATTGCAGCTTGTGCGACCAGGTTGCAAACAATATTGAAATATAGGCGATGCGTCGAAAGACGGTATTGACTTAAGGTAGAAGGGCAATTTGTCATAAAAGAGCTGAAGGTAATTCTAAACACATGACAGCCGCATGTGCCCAATAATTGCCAGAAGTTCCAATCGTCAAGGAAACTTGACCCGAGCAGTTGAGAGTGATCTCCTGCATGGAAGACTCCTTTCACTGACAACACTCCTATTTTTCTAGGGACGTCTTCTACTCTATCTTTACCTTGCTTTCTTAGTATAGGTTATTTTTATTTTCATTGTTATTTTGGATATATGGCTGCTTCCTTGGTTGTGGTATGTTTGCTCTTGTAGGTGTAACAATAAGTCTCCTCGGTTCGTAGTTCAACGAAAGAATTCCTTTCACCTTTCAACGCATGGCTTCAGTTGCGTGAATTCCAACGCATGAGCGCATGCATTGTTCTGCCTAAGGTATTTTCCTGTTATCTTGTATGCCTTATCCTTTTGAAATTCTTTCTTTCCCGATTGCGTTGTTTTGCGATGTTTCTATGATGGTACGTATAATCCACCGCATCTTCTAACTAATCATCGCAAGGCATCCTTTACTTTTAATAGCTTCTTCAAATTTTGAAAGTCTTAAGTTTTATTTTATGCAAACCCTTGTTCAAACATTTATTACCGCATTCTTGTAATTTTGTTTATAGCTTTGCGGTGAGAACGTTGTCAACCTCTAAGTTTGGGGGGTGGCAGTGGTCTCGGAGAATTGCGTTCATTCAAAAGAAAAAAAAACGAGTTGTTTTAGAATAATTACTCTACTATCAATGCGATGCGGAAACCCATGTTGATAAGAGTTAAGCTGTGAAAGGCATTTGCTCGAAGTTGGATGCCCGCATGACACACGTGGGGGTAAGCCAAAACGAAGGGCGTAACCAGGTTCAACGCCACATTTGAATAAGTCATCGCAAATTTTTGAACTATTTTGAACGAACGCATTCTCAAAAGCTAAACACAAAGTCGTGGTGAATGAATAAAAGGTTTTTGAGCAAAGGCTTGCCAAATATAAACTTATAAAAGATCTTTTTGAAGAAGTAGCCAAAGTGGAGGAGAGCATTGCGGGGATGGTCAATGGTGTGTGTAAATTATATTCTGAGAAGCTGGTCATTGCAAAGGAAAGCATGAAGGTGAGTTAGAATTTCTTGAGTATAACGCATGCTTGAGGACAAGCATGATTTTATGTTTGGGGGTGTGATGACATGCAGAAATGCATGTCATCTTAGGCCTTTTACTTAGAATTATGAAGGTTGCTAAGCAGAACATGCGG
>NC_052357.1:81952051-81968817 GCF_009727055.1 Benincasa hispida
CCAAAGTTTTCCCTACGATCAAGACAATGCGTGAGAAGTCGCTTGAGAGTTCTTCACCTCCTTCATCCATTCCGAGTGACGATTGGAGCCTTCGACTGGAGCTAGATCTCGGGAGAGTCAACTCCATCGCTCATCCATAGCACCACCGACAGCCTTGACGCACATTCGCTAGAAGCAAGTCTTTGCTTCCAGCCGGTCATTTCATTTTCCTTTCTTTCCTCATATTGTATTGTATGATAATTTGTGATTAAGGAATTAATACAATTTTTTTTCAATGCATTTCTCTGTCTCCTTCGACTCCATCTCTATCTTCTTTGCTTAGCATCTTTACTTTCATTGCAATACTTAGTGAGATTGCTTGGGTATCGCATACTTACTCATGTGGATTAGAGATATGAAGCATGTAGCAACCTACTGAGAGGTGTGTGTTGCGTGAGTGTGTGAGTAACCTTATTTGTTTAGTGTGAAGCTGTGGTAACGCCTGTCTATAGGCTAACGCATTGCTTGTCTATGAGTAAAGTCAACAACAACCAACTGCTCGGGAGGGTAAGTGGTTGGTCGCATTAAGCTACAAGTCCTTATGTTCGACGTCGGATCAACCGAGAAACTCGTGTTTGCATTATACTTGGTGTGAACGCAAGAAAACTTGTGACGGGATGCATAGTCATCGCATACATTCGTTAATGCATTATTAGTCCAACGCATGACCATCGATGCATGACTATCAATGCATATCTTAGGAACATGCATCGCATATTGTGTCCAAGGGATTTTAGTTGTTGAATAATTTGACTTCTAATTTCTCGTCATCACTATGCCAGGTATAACCAGATTATGATTGCTCTAGAAGATCAAGACAAGACCACATTCACCTGCCCATATGGGACTTTTGCTTTTCGCCGCATGCCATTCGACCTCTGCAATGCACCGAGTACGTTCCAAAGGTGCATGATGGCCATCTTTTCAGACTATCTTGAAGACTCTGTTGAAATCTTCATTGATGACTTCTCTGTTTATGGGCACACATACGAAGTTTGTCTTGCCAACTAGAGAAGGTACTGAAAATATGCGAGGAGACGAATCTCGTCCTTAACTGGGAAAAATACCATTTTATGGTAAAGGAGGGCATCGTGTTGGGGCACACGGTTTCTCGGGACGGGTTGGAGGTGGATAAAGTAAAAATAGAAGCAATTGNCCATTTTATGGTAAAGGAGGGCATCGTGTTGGGGCACACGGTTTCTCGGGACGGGTTGGAGGTGGATAAAGTAAAAATAGAAGCAATTGAAAAACTTCCACATCCAACAAGCGTGAAAGTTGTACGAAATTTCTTGAGGCACGCCGGATTCTATAGACGCTTTGTCAAGGACTTTTCGAAAATAGCACGACCATTGAGTGCGTTGTTGGAGACGAACAGAAAATTTGATTTTGACGACAATTGCCTCAACGCATTTAGAATTTTGACGGATGTGCTGATGACCGCACCCGTGTTAATTGCACCAGATTGGACACTTCCTTTTGAATTGATGTGCGATGCAAGTGGGTATGCGATGGGAGCAGCTTTGGCACAGAAGAGAAAAAAAATCTTACATCCCATCACATATACGAGTAAGATGTTAAATCCTGCTTAGACCAATTATACCACCACAGAGAAAGAGCTACTTGCGGTAATTTTTGCGTTGGAAAAATTTAGAGCATATCTGCTGGGAACAAAGGTACTTATCCATACTGATCATTCGACGATAAAGTATTTAAGAACAAAGAAGGATGCGAAGCCAAGGTTGATCAGATGAGTTCTCTTCCTCCAAGAATTTGACATAGAAATAATTGATCGAAGGGGTCAGAGAATCAAGTTGTGGATCACTTGTCTAGATTGGAAAACCCTAAGGTTGACCGTATTGAGTCAGAGGTGAGTGGGTGTTCCCAGATGAGCAGCTGTTCCATATTGAAGAACTGCCTTGGTATGTTGACATAGTTAACTATCTGGTTTGCAAGCAATTTCCAGAGGATTATATTGACCACCAGAAGAGGAGGCTCAAGCAAGAATGCAGATCATACTTCTGGGATGAGTCGAATCTATACAAAAGGGGGGCAGACCAGATCCTGCGATTATGCATACCAAATGCTGCTCAACAATGCATATTATCACAATATCATGACTCATCATATGATGGGCACTTTGAAGCAGCACACCGTAACTAAGCTTTTACAGAGTGGATTCTTTTGGCCAACATTGTTTAAGGATGCAGCTGACTACATGATGAAGTGTGACCGGTGCCAACGCATAGGTAACATTTCATGGAAACATGCAATGTCGATGAACATCATCTTGGAGCTTAAGTTGTTCGACGTATGGGGTATCGACTTCATGGGACCATTCCCTCCCTCGAATGGTAAACATTATATTTTATTAGCCATCGACTATGTATCCAAGTAGGTAGAGGCAGTGGCATGTGTCGCAAGCGATGAGGCGGTAGTCTCTCAATTCTTGAAGAAAAACATTTTCACTCGTTTTGGCATTCCATGTGCCATAATCAGTGATGAAGGATCCCACTTTGTCAATCATACTGTCAATGAGCTGCTGCGCAAATATAACATTCTCCACAAAGTCGCCACCGGATACCATCCGCAGACAAATGGTCACGACGAGGTGTCCAATCGTGATATCAAGCTGATACTTGAGAAGGTGGTAAGGCCTTCTCGAAAAGATTCGGAAACAAAGCTCGATGATACGTTGTGGGCATACCAGACTGCATTTAAAACACCCATAGGTATGTCCCCATATGCGTTGGTATTTGATAAGGTGTGTCATTTGCCTCTGGAGCTAGAATACAAGGCATTGTGGGCAGTGAAGAAGCTGAACTTTGAATTGAAGAAAGCAGGAGAAGCGAGAAAACTTCAACTGGTCGAGCTAGAGGAATGGAGGATCAATGCATATGAGAATGCAAAGATCTACAACGAGCGCACCAAGCACTGGTATGACAAATAAATATGCGGCAAAAACCTCCAAGTTGGGCAGAGGGTTTTACTATTCAACTCACGACTACGACTCTTCCCTGGAAAACTAAAGTCACGTTGGTCTGGACCATTCATAGTTAGACAGGTATTTCCGCATGGTGTTGTTGAATTATCAAATGATGACGGAACTAACATATTCAAAGTTAATGGGCAGTAAGTAAAAGCATATCACGGAAAAGGCTGGCACCGCCAAGTCGACTCCGTGGAACTGAGAAACTTGAATAAAGAAAGAAGTAGGTGGTTCCCGCGCTAACAGACGATCGAAATTCATCTAGGATGCAAGTTTTGGAATCATGGAATCGTCAACTTTTCTCTACTACTCTGAATTTTCATTCCACTATATCTCTTCATCTCTTTATCTATGCTTATTTACAACAAAAAAAAGAGAGATTGCAGTAAAAGAATTTTGTTTTGTTTAAAATTATTTGACCCTCTCACTGTTTTTCTTGCAACGATCGAGGCGCAGGATTGTGGACGTGTTACACATAGAAGCAACTTATCTTATTCCATCACCGCAATCTAAAGAAGATAGATCGCCACAAAGAAGGATGCATCAACACACAATGCGGGTGATAGCGAAAATTTGGGGGTTGTATTCTTCCTTAACTTTATTTCAAATTTTGCACTATCGCATCACATTTTGATTTAAAAAAGTTTTATCACCGCATCCTCTTTGATTACCGCAATCATATAATATTGATAAATTTAGTGAGCCGCTGCATGAGTTCTTTGCCAATTTCAATGATGAGACACATGCTTCTATTTTTTTCGTATTTACTAAAGTCAACTTAATCTTTGACAAGTCACTTCATGAAATATTTCTAGAAGTTAGAGGTCTGCTAGCTTTCTTTCATACTCTCTTTACAAAGCTTTCTAAGAACATCGCATGATTTCTTTCAATATTTTGGCAATGAGGACATTGCTGCATTTTAAATTTGGGGGTGAGGTAATTTATTTTCGACCTCGCTATTCAAAAAAAAAAATTGAGAATAACAACTCCACTATCAACGCAATGGGGAAACCCATGTTGATAAGAGTTAAGTTGTGAAGGGCACTTACCCGTAGTTGGATATTCGCATGACACACATAGGGGCAAGCCAAAACGAAAGTAAGTCACTAGGATCAACGCCTACATGAATGACTGCAACTTTGCTGCCAAGTAGGTATGAGTTTAGTCTGAGAAAGAGCGCATTGCTCGTAGTTAGATGTCCGCATGACACACATGGGGGCAAGCCAAAACGAAGGCAAGACACTTGGATCAGCACAAGATCAGAAAAAAATAATAATGTCAAGAAATATGCAAGGATAAAAATCATTTGACACCTGGGTGGAAAAGTTTTCTTTTTGAAATAAATCATGCGATGTCCCAGAATTTAATAAAGTCCTTTTGAAAGTTAAACTTGTGGTTTCTAGGTCTTAGAAATATTTTTAGAGGAGACTTGAATAAGACTTAAGGAAATTTTGTTGTATAGGATTTGAATGAAGTATCCTTGAGAAATCTAGGAAAAGAGAATTACGGTCGACTCGCTAAAGGAAATCTTTAGCTTATGCTTGAGGACAAACATTGTTTAAATTTAGGGGTGTGATAACGGGTAAAAATGCACGATATTACATTGCCAAGTTATTAAACAATGAGAGTTTGCATTGATAAAATATGTTAGATTACATTCAAAAGTATTAAGTTTATAACATTGTGGTCGCATGCGTTCATCGCACAAGAACAGTTGATTTTTGTATTTTTACGTAGAATATGCGTTGACGCAAGGCAGAAAGAGCGATCACAAGAAATCATTGGTCGAGCGTAGCAATAATGCAAGGCTTTGCGATAATTTGTGTTTGTAAACATCTGCTCAAGAAGGATTACCTCATAGAGTCGGCACAACTTGGTGGGCGCATCAGGGTGAAAGACATAATTAATCACGATGGGACAGAAAGCTGATGAAGATCGAATCCGAATTAAGTTGACAGCCGCTAACGATAACAAGTACATTCAGCTTTTCGGTGACAAATATTCGGCGCATCAGTCAGGGAATTAAAGCCATCCAATCTATGCAATCATAAGAGAGAAGTCGCCCTTCACACCGAAGCTCTATAAATACCAAAGGCATCCTTCAGAAAAAGGGTTCGATTTGGTTCGGTTCAGTTAGCTTAGCATGTCTTTGTTCATAGATTTTAAGAAGGCGGAGCAAGAGAAGAGTAGAGACGCCGGACGATCGCTCAGGGCAACTCGAGAGAGAACCCAGAGGCGTAGAAGCAAAGGGCTGTCTCTTATACACATCTAGATGTGTATAAGAGACAGGCCCAGAGGCGTAGAAGCAAAGGGTAGGCCGACCCTCGCGAGAGCGAGATTATCTTTTGAACACGAGTAGAAAAGACAGTGTAAAAGCCTGGGAAGCAAGAGATTGCTACCAGGCTCTTTATTCTATTCTTGCATTGTTATTTTGTACTTCATCTTTATATTTATACAATGGAAGTTCTTATTCTACATCTGTTCACTCTCTTAGCACGCATGAGTAGCTAAACTTGTCGAATGGGTTGAGAAGAACTAAACTAACATGACCTAGGATTTTCATTGCTTGCGATTATGTTGTTTTATGTTATGCCAAACATCCCTTTAGAGCGCTACCCGAGAGAAAGTCTAAAGAAAGAACCTAAGACTTGAGAGAGCTAGGTTAGAATCTAGACTCGAGAGAGCAAGATTTGAACTGCAAAAACAAGAGATAAGGACTTAGAGATAAGCTTTGTTTGCCAACTTGCATCGCATGCATCCTAGAGATAGGTATGATATTATGTGGTCGCCTTATTTGTCTGTGTGTCATTTTGTCATCGCATAAATAAGAATAGAGGCTTATGTGTAGGTCCTATAGACTTATCGCATATGTCACATGCGTTCTAGCATTAGAAGCCGTAGCATTCGCATCGAGAGATGGTCTACTATTGTATGTGTGTTGCATGATCGCAAAGCATGAACACATCCTAGGAAGTGTTAGCCAAAATTCTTCTCAACCTATTCACCGCATACTCATCATATCTTCCGTTTAATCAACTCTTTTCGAACTTCGCCGCATTTATTTATTTCATTACCGCAACAAACAAAACCAACAATTATTTGAGTTACCGGTTACCGCAAAGTTTTCCTGAAAATTACCACCACAACCTGTTTTTCCAAGTCCTGAGGAAACTTAAAATAACGCATTTTTACTGAGGAAACTTGAGTTCTCAACACATTTTCATCATCGCATTTCATCCACAATTCCACATCTTAAAATAACGCATCACTGCTCAAGTATAATATCCACCATAAGGTCGCCACCGCATACTATCCACAGACAAACGACCAAGCTGAGGTGTCCAATAGGGAAATTTAGCTGATCCTAGAGAAAGTGGTGAAGCCTTCACAAAAAGATTGGGCCATGAAGTTGGACGATGCCTTGTGGGCATATAGAACCACCTATTAAACACCTATAGTCATATCCCTGTATGCGTTGGTGTTTGGAAAGGCATGCCACTTACCGCTTGAATTGAGCACAAAGTAATGTGGGTAGTGAAAAAGCTCAATTTTGATTTGAAGACCGCAGGGGAAGCAAGAAAACTTCAGTTGGTCGAGCTAGATGAATGGAGAACTCAAGCTTACGAAAATGCCAAGATCTACAAGTAGCACGCAAAACATTGGCATGAAAAACGACTATGTGAAAAGAATCTCCAAGTTGGACAAAAGGTCTTGTTCTACAATTCTCGGCTGCGACTTTTTCCCGAAAAATTAAAATCACGATGGTCTGGTCCGTTTATAATGGCGTGATTGAGTTAACCAATGAGGAAAGAACCAACGCATTCAAAGTCAACGGGCAAAGAGTTAAGATATATCACGGAGGAGACTTGCATCGCAAGAAAAACTCAGTGGACCTGAGGAAGTCTTGACTGAAGAAGAAATGAGCAGTCCCTGCGTTAGTATGCGATACAAACTCATCAGGGACACAATTTTTTGCTGAGGACGGGCAACAACACATGTATCACCATAATACACCCCTTAACTCAACGCATTTCTGGAGGACGGGCGAACGGTATTTCTACCAGCGCAACACTACCTCAACATAGTGCATTTTCGCTAAGGACGAGCTAACAATACATAGAGCGTAACACACCCCTCAACGCAATGCATTTGGGTATAATGGACGCAAAATGTATATGTTATCATGAAATGCACCCATCATCGCGTTGCATACCAATTTTTTTATTTTCCCTTTTTTAATTCATCAATAACGCAAGTCAAGAAGACGTTGCGGTGTTCATCGTTTTATTCAGCCATTCACAAAATTTTTAAGAACAACGCTACTAATGCATACAAATTAAAGAAATTAAACATGACATGGAAATATATAAAGCATTAAAGGCTAATTCTAATAAGCAGTAAATAACGCAATTTAGAAAGCAGTAAATGAAAGCTGTAACATAGATATAGGGATGCTGATTGAAAGAAGTTTGTCATAGTTACCACAATAGCATCCCCTACAGGCAATCAAGCTTGCCTGCACAATGTCATCAAGGACATTGTTCACCTCCTTGCCTCATCCCACCGTGTGTACGGGAAGAAATACAATCTAATTCCTTCGGGAGTCACACCAGGTATGGAGAATGCGTTGCACATTTCTACGAAGCTGGACAAATGAGCATGCAGGTCTTCTCCTTGTATTTGAATTGTCCCGCATTTTGGATCATTTGAAGCATGACGGGCCTTATCTCAAACCTTACATTCTCTGCAACCGTAGGTCTTGAAATTCCAGTGCTTAATTTGGTTCTGACGTGTTCCTGCATGAAAAATACACTTGATCTCTGGGTCAGCTCAGAATTTCTGGATCAATTCTAGTACTCATAAACCATCAGACTACTTTTCGCGATAAACAACCAGTACAAAGAGATCTATCCTGCAAAACACCATAAAAGTACTCAACACTAACCGTTACAAATCCCCGGCAACAGCGCCATAAACTTGTAATGCAAAATTTATATCTTTAAGCATGTGAACAAATATGAATGTGAATCATACAAGCTCATGTTGCCATAAACTTGATGACTTGGAAAGATGGAGATGGAGTGTGGATGCTGTGTATGCTTATTTACTCTTTATGCGATACTACTTCTAGATGTATGCATTATTAATGGAATGCTTATAGTATGCTATGCGTTGTCACAAGTTTCCTTCTGCTGAAACCAAGTATAATTCCAACGCAAGTTTCTCAGAGTAATCCGAGGTCGAACACAGGGATTGTTTTCGTTAATGTATTACATTTGTGATATATGCGACCGATTTTTACAATTAATAGAAGTTGTGTGTTTGTACAGGAAAGTAAATTGGGGTAAAGTAAAATTGTGCAGATAAACTAAAGTTGCGTTAATAAAATAAATTGCAATAAGAATAAACCTAAGCTAATATGATACAAGATACAAGATACATGATATACATAATGCTGAGTTCGAGACTGACTGTGAAGTTTATACAAAGGATCGTGGTATGCGATGGCAAGTCTTTATGGATGAATCAGAAATAGAAAGGATAACTAGTATAAATATTGCAAGTTTATTAATTGCATTAAAGATGTAACTAAGGTTCCATTTTCCCTGGGCGTACACCTCTCGGTGATTGGCCGCGTTCCCACATCTCTATGGTGAAACAGGGATGAACATAATGAACGCAAGGTTGCTTCCATCTCTGGAAGTACTTCTCGCTTTAGTTAACGCATTCTTCTAAACCCTCTCTCGATGGGCAAAATGGCATCTTCACTTCTGCTCTCACAAGTGAAGATGTCGTCTAGCATGCCTTAGCTAAACATAATTATTTCCTTATCCCAGATTAATTTACTTGCTTAATTCTTACTAATTACCAAGGGATGAAGAAAACATCATGGAGAAAGTGAAACATGGAGGAACGAAAATAGACAATGAGATGATAATGGAAATGATCATAACATTTAATACTACGATTAAGCGTTTGATACATGTTGTGAATGATAGAGGTTAAGAAGATGGGTACAAGTGATGAAAAGAGATAGAAACAAATACAGAAGAGTGTCAACATCTTGACACAGATCTGGACGGTGGTTTTGCTTGTCGGCATGTGGAATGAATGAAGAGAATAGCTTCCCTCTCAGGCTTGCTCCTCTAGTAGAAGTGAGCTTCATACAGAGCTTCAACGGCAGGGATCAGAAGGATTCTTGTCCGGAGACTCACCTTTCGGCCTTGTCTCTTAATTCTTCCCGGATCTACTCTGATTAGTCGTTCAACCAGTCTCTCTCTCAGATCAGTATATACACTTTTCTCTGTATTCAAGCATCCTTTTTCAGTGGAATTGCCGGAGCTATTTATAGGCTTAGCTTGACTCTTTGACTTGTGGTCCCCACTTTATTGTTATGGCAGCTTCTGAAATGGTGGAGTGAATATTCCTTCTGTTACGCAATCAATCTGTCAGAATTCTCCGCATTTGCATTGCTCTTTACATCTTCGATCGTTTGCCCACATGTGGTGTTGTTTTTTATTACCGCATGCAGTTGAAATTGCGTTGATCGCTTAGCTCTTGACCGATTATCGCATGTGTCGTCATTGTGTTGATCATCTATTCATTCCTGAATGATGGGCGCAATGCGACGTAGATGCGTTGTTCTTTTTATCTTGAACCTTGAACGCATGCGGTGACTTGATTTCCTGCAAAACAGACTTGAAATATTCTTTTCTACCATTGCAATTGTGTTAGTGGGTGTATTGACGACAATTTATAATCCTCGCATTTCTTAGCTAATTTTCATACAATTGACGTAACTTTCCTTTCTTTTGGCCGCAATATCTAAATAAAACAATATAAATAACTTGTATTTCTACAAGTTATCAGCATCTCAACATTTGTTCAATCTCTTCACATTTCGCATGAGTAGCTAAATTTCTGAATGGGTTAAGAAGCACTTAGCTAGAATGACCTATGATTTTCACTTTATGCGATCTTGTCTTACGTATGTGTCATTCGCACTTTAGAGATATTTGAGAGAGTCGTCTAAAGAAAGAACCTAGACTTGAGAGAGTTAGGTTAGAATCTTGGCTTGAGAGAGTCATATTAGAACTGCATAAGCAAGAGATAGAAACTTAGCGATAAGTTCTGTTTGCTATTATACATCGCATGCACCCTAGAAATAGGACATGATAGTATACGGTCACCTTGTGTATATGTGTAGCATTCATCATCGCATAGAAGAATAGAGGCTTAGACATAAGTCCTATCGGCACTATCGTATACATCGCATGCGTCCTAGAAATAGGAACTATGGCATTTGCATTGAGAGATGACATGTTGTTGTGTGTGTAGCATGATCGCATAACTTGAATGCAATCTTATGAAGTGTTAGCTAAATCCCTTCACAACTCGTTCCCCGCATACACATGTGCAACGCATAATTCACCACCGCAATTTCATATCATTATTTCATCGCATTCACAACACATCAATGGACAATGATAGAAATCTGTCAGTCACTATTAATGACAGAAATATATCTTTTTATCCCTGACTATCAGTGGTAGACTTGTTTAAAGAAGTAGACTGCTTTAAAAAAGTTGACAAGAAATAATGGTTTTAGGTATATTATATCACTGATAGACATTGATAGAAAACTAAATTAACAAGAATACAATTTTTCAGGCATAGTCTATCACTAATAGATACTTATAAAAAACTATCACTGGTAAGTATTGTTGGGGTTGATGCCCTAAAGTCTCGTGTCCTGTAGTTTGTAAGCTATATCTATGAATGCTTGTGTTGTATGATATATGATATTTACTTCACATCTTGGTTTTTCTCAGTTGTATGTTTTATTTGCTTTACTACAAACCAATAAACATAAAATCTGGTTATCTGTATGTAACTTAAGCCTGTATGTCATGACATTTAAGTGAATCATGTCTTGAGTGATAACCAAAATGGTCTGTAGTATATGGATATAAAAGGGAAACCTTATCCTGGTAACGGATGCGGCCTGCTTTGTGGAATGGTTGACAACGAGCAAAAATGCACGTTACCATAGTGCTAAGTTCTTAAACAATGCTGGCTTGAGTTGATAAAATGTGTTAGATTGCGTCTAAAAAGCATTAAGTTCATTACATTGCGATCACATGCGTTCATCGCATAGAAACAGTTGATTTTTTTATTTTTATGCAGAATATGCGTTGACGAAAGGTGGAAATTGCGATCATAGGAAATCATTGGTTGAGCACAGCATTACTGCAAGGCTTTGTGGTGATTGTGTTCGCAAACATTTGCTCAAGAAGAATTGCTGCAACTTAGTAGGCACATCTGGGTGAAAGGCATAATTAATCGCGATGGGACAAAAAGCTGATGACGGTCGAATCCGAATTAAGCTAATAGCCACTAACGATAACAAGTACATTCAACTTTTCATCGACAAATATTTGGCACATCAATCAGGGAATTAAAGCCATCCCATCTGAGCAATCATAAAAGAGAAGTCGCCCTTCACCCTGAAGCTCTATAAATACTAGAGGCATCTTTTAGAAAAGGGGTTCGAAAAATTCATATGTTCGGAACAATTAGCTCAGCACGTCTTTGTCCATAGTTTTTCCTTTTTATTTTAAGGTGGAGCAAGAGAAGAGAAAAGATGCCGGAGATCGCTTAGGGTAACTTGAGAGAGAACCTTGAGGTGTAGAAGCAGAGAGCGGGTCGACTCTCGCGAGAGCGAGATTATCTTTGAACACGAGTAGAAAAACAGTGTAAAAGCCTGGGAAGCAAGGGATTTCTACCAGGCTCTTTATTCTATTCTTGCATTGTTATTTTGTACTTCATCTTTATATTTATACAATGGAAGTTCTTATTCTACATCTGTTCACTCTCTTCGCACGCATGAATAGCTAAACTAGTTGAATGGGTTGAGAAGAACTACGCTAACATGACCTACGAAGTTCATTGCTTGCGATTATCTTGTGTTATGTTGTGCCAAATACCCCTTTAGAGCCACTCAAGAGAGAGTCTGAAGAAAGAACCTAAGACTCGAGAGAGCTAGGTTAGAATCTAGACTCAAGAGAGCAAGATTAGAACTACATAAACAAGAGATAGGGACTTAGAGATAAGCTCTGTTTGTCAACCTGCATCGCATGCATCCTAGAGATGGAAATGATATTATGTGGTCGCCTTATTTTTGTGTGTGTCATTTTGTCATTGCATAAATAAGAATAGAGGCTTATGTGTAGGTCCTATAGAATTATCGCATATATCGCATGCGTTCTAGCCTTAGAAGCTGTGGCATTCGCACCGAGAGGTGGTTTACTATTGTATGCATGTTGCATGATCGCATAGCATGAATGCATCCTAGGAAGTGTTAGCCGAAACTTTTCTCAACCCGTTCACTGCATACTCATCGCTTCTTCCATTTATTCAGCTCTTTTCAAACTCTGCCGCATTTGTTTATTTTTCATTACCGCAAACATCAACCTTAACAACTATTGATTTATTTGGTTACTGCAAAGTTTTCCTAAAAATTACCACCGCAACCTATTTTCCCAAGTCCCTGAGTTCGACCCTGGACTTACCAGGAACTCAGTGGGGTTTACACTTAGATTTCACTGAGAAAACTTGAGTGCTCAATGCATTTTCATCATCGCATTTCATCCATAATTTCACATCATAAAATAACGCATCAAGTTTTTGGTGCCGTTGCCAGGGACTTCAACAAAATAGTGTGCTAACGGTAATTTTTCTCATATCTTTGCAGACTCTCAATCTTTGGCAAATTACGACCTGGAGATTGAGATAACATTTCGACGTAGACTAAGAGACATCCACCAACAACAAGAGAGAACACCAAGAATGGCTGAGCAACCGGAAGCAAGGGCTGCTAACGCGAATAATATAATGGTCAACCCCATCCTTCTGGAGAATGACCACAATAAACCCATCTGGGACTATGCGTCACCTAACCTCTATGATTTCTCTCCAGGAATCATAAGGCTGGCGTTAGATGGATCGAGGTTTGAAATGAAGTCGATAATGTTGCAAATGATCCAGGCTGCTAGGCAGTTTGGAGGAAGGCGTGGTGAAGACCCGCACGCCCACCTCTGGAGCTTCATAGAAATCAGCAACACTTTTGTGTTCCCTAATATCTCCACCGAGGAAGTTCGACTCACTTTGTTCCCATTTTCCGTGTACGATAAAGCAAGAAAATGGGAATATTCTCTCGAACTGGGGGGAGATAACCTCGTGGGAACAAGTCATCAAAAATTTTATGAAGAAGTATTTTCCACCAACCGAGAATGCTAGGAGAAGGAAATTAATAACAAATTTTGAACAGAAGATGACGAATCGCTCAGCGATGCCTGGGGAAGGTTCAAGCAGCTGGTAAGAGACTGTCCACATAATGGCTTACCAGACTGCCTGCAGATGGAGATCTTTTACCAAGGACTGAATCCCTCTTCGCAGGCCGCTGGCAATGCGACAACCGCTGGTGGTCTGCTAGACAAAACATATGAGGAGGCAAAGAGTATACTTGATCGCATTTCCAAAAATCACGAGGATTGGAGGGAAATCAATCAAAGATAAGAATTAAAGATAGTGAGCAAACAATAGGGCCATCGCATCCCTGCAAAATCAAATGACTACGATGATGAGTTTGATACGAGGCATCACAATTAATAACGCAGGTCAACACAATTGCTCAAACGACCGCAAGTTGTGTCATTTGTGGAGATGCTCACCCGATGGAAGAATGCCCACCAAACCAGCAGTCGGTATACTTCATGAGAAATAATGCTTATTCCGATACATATAACCCCGGGTGGCGAAACCACCCAAATTTTGCGTGAAAAAATCAACAACAAAGCTTTCAACCTGTGGCACAAAAAGGAGGGCCACCCGGATTTTTCCCGCAAAACAACGGTCCAGCGCATAGTCAAGCTAGCAACTCGCAAACACCACAATCTTCGTCCTTAGAGAGCTTGTTGAAGAAATACATTGAGAAAAACGAATCAGTGCTTCAGAATCAAGCTACATCCATTAGAAATCTCGAAATTCAAATGGGACAAATTGCAGGCGAGCTGAAAAATAGACAGCAATGAGCGTTTCCGAGCTCAACTGAGCTTCCTCACAATGCTGAGGGTACCGGGAAGGAATAATGTTTAGCAGTCTCCTTGCTAAGCGACAACATGACTGCGGAAGTAGGGGAGGAGCCCATCGCAACAAACTTGAATGTGGTGACAACCGAAAACCCCTTGACCTATAATTCGGAAAAGCCTAAGAAAATGAACCCCGAAGTTGCGTCCACCCTCAAGCCTTTAGACCTTGAGATAGAAGAAGTCCAACCACCACCAGCTCCGCAAATATTGAAAGAGGAACAAAATGATGAAGAAAAGATCACAATAGTGGCTACAACGCACAATGTTATGATCCCATCGAAAATGGGCGACCCAGGAATCTTTACGATACCATGCTCTATCGGAGGGGTCTACAGTGGCCAAGCACTATGTGATCTTGGGGTAAGTATAAACATAATGCCGCTATCAATCTTCAAACAATTGAATGTCGGCAATCTCAATCGATAAATTCATCCTACCGGTAGGCTTCCTCATTTTGGATTATAAAACGGATGAAGATGCGCCCATCATATTGGGACGACCATTCCTTTCGACCGGTCACCCTCAAATTGATGTGCGCAAAGGGGAGATTGTAATGACCATTCATGGGGAAAAACTCCAAATTAAGGTAGTAAAGATCCCAGAGGATAAAGAAAAGAGGGAAAAGCTACCATGGACTTGAACAACCTAACTTGGAATAAGCGGTCCCTGAGTTATTATATGACTCAACCTCATTAGGGATGCAACTCTTTTGAATATCCTTTTTCCTGCATCAATACTTCATGAACTTTCATCATACTCGTTATTATCTATTATCGCAATTACTTTGTTGTTATCTGCACTTTTCTTATTCTACAAAAAAAAAAAAAAAAACGATCGTGCTGAACGATTGCGGTAAAAGAATTTTGTTTTGTTTAAAATCATTTAACCCTCTCTCTGTTTTTCTTGCAACAATTGAGACGCTGGATTGCGAAGGTGTTACACGAAGGAGCAACTTATCTCATTCCATCACCACAATCCAAAGAAGATAGATTGTCGCAAAGAAGGATGCGTCAATACACAATGTGGGCAACAACGCAAATTTGGGGGTTGTATTCTTCCTTCACTTTTTTTCAAATTTCGCTCTATCACATCGCATTTTAGTTTTAAAAGTTTTATCATCGCATTCTTTTTTATTACTGCAATCATTTGACATGGATAAATTTAGTAAGTTACCGCATGCTGTCTCTTTGTCAATTATGATTTCAATGATGAAAACATGCTTCTATTTCTTTCATATATACTAGAGTCTACTTAATCTTAAGATAGTCACCTCATGAAATATTTCTAGAAGTTAGGGGTCCGCTAGCTTTCTTTCAAACTCTCTATACGAAGCTTTATAAGAACATCGCATTACTTCTTTCAATCTTTTGGCAATGAGGACATTGCCGCATTTTAAATTTGGGGGTGAGGTATTTATTTTTGACCTTGCTCTTTTGAAAAAAAAAAATGAGGAAAATTTTGAGAATAACAACTCCACTGTCAACGCAATGGGAAAACTCATGTTGATAAGAGTTAAGTTGAGAAGGGCACTTACCCTTAGTTGGATGTCTGTATGACACACGTGGGGGCAAGCCAAAACGAAAGTAAGTCACCAGGATCAACGCATAAAAAAAATAAAAAAAGATCACAACTCTGCTGCCAAGTAGTATGAGTTTAGTATGAGGAAGAGTGCATTGCTCGTAGTTGGATGTCTGCATGACACACGTGGGGGCAGGCCAAAATGAAAGCAAGGCACTTGGATCAGCGCAAGGTCAGAAAAAAATAATTATAATGTCAAGAAATATACAAGGATAAAATCATTTGACACCCCGGTGGAAAAGTTTTTTGGAAATAAATCATGCGATGTTCCGAAATTTAGTAAAGTTCTTTTGAAGGTTAAGCTTGCGGTCCCTAGGTCTTAGAAATATTTTAAAAGGAGACTTGAATAAGACTTAAGGAAACTTTGGTATATAGGATTTGAACGAAATATTCTTGAGAAATCTAGGAAAAGAACATTGCGGTTGACTTGCTAAAGGAAATATTTAGCTTATGCTTGAGGACAAGCATTGTTTAAATTTGGGGGTATGATAACGGGCAGAAATGCACGTTATCATATTGCTAAGTTCTTAAACAATGCTGGCTTGCATTGATAAAATGTGTTAGATTGTGTCCAAAAGCATTAAGTTCATTACATTGTGGTCGCATGCGTTCATCGCATAGGAACAGTTGATTTTTGTATTTTTATGTAGAATATGCATTGATGCAAGGCGGAAATTGCGATCATAGGAAATCATTGGTTGAGCACAACATTACCGCAAGGCTTTGTGGTGATTGTGTTCGCAAACATTTGCTCAAGAAGGATTGCCGCAACATGGTGGGCGCATCTGGGTGAAAGGCATAATTAATCACGATGGGACAGAAAGCTGATAATGGTCGAATCCGAATTAAGCTAATAGCCACTAACGATAACAAGTACATTCAGCTTTTCGTCGACAAATATTTGGCGCATCAGTCAGGGAATTAAAGCCATCCCATCTGAGAAATCATAAGAGAGAAGCCGCCTTCACCCTGAAGCTCTATAAATACCAGAGGCATCCTTCAGAAAAGGGGTT
>NC_052357.1:81971105-82012764 GCF_009727055.1 Benincasa hispida
AAAAAGAGAGAGAATTTAACCACTCGAGAAAAGTTTGAAGAAAGAACCTAAGACTCGAAGAGAGCTAGGTTGAATATAGACTCGAAAGAAGCAAGATTAGAACTGCATAAACAAGAGATAGGGACTTTAGAGAATAAGCTCTGTTTGTTAACCTGCATCGCATGCATCCTAGAGATGGGAATAATATTATGTGGTCGCCTTATTTGTGTGTGTGTTTCATTTTGTCATCGCATAAATAAGAATAGAGGTTTATATGTAGGTTCTATAGACTTATCGCATATATCGCATGCGTACTAGCCTTAGAAGCCGTGGCATTCGCACCAAAGAGATGTTTTACTATTGTATGCATGGTGCATGATCGCATAGCATGAACGCAATTCTAGTAAGTGTTGGCCGAAACTTTTCTCAACCCATTCACCGCATACTCATTGCATCTTCTGTTTATTCACTCTTTTCAAACTCTGCCGCATTTGTTTATTTTACATTACCACAAACATCAACCTCAACACTATTGATTTATTTGGTTACCGCAAAGTTTTCTAAAAATTACACCGCAACCTATTTTCCCAAGTCCCTAAGTTCGACCCTGGACTTACCAGGAACTCAGTGGTGTTTAAAACTTGGATTTCACTTTGAAAACTTGAGTGCTCAATGCATTTTCATCATCGTATTTCATCCACAATTCCACATCAATAAAATAAGCATCAATGATCAAAAAGTGTTATGACTTGTCACAGATGGTATGATCTTGATCATTCGTGTAGGGGACGTGCGAGCGGGGGCATCCTTATACAAAGATTTTGTATAAGACTTGACCATGAAGTGTTAACATCTCGTTATATAACACTGTTCATGACAGAGACTTCACTTCACTAGGATGACCAAAGGTAACATGACATTGAGGGTGGGTTGGGAACTCTTGCCATTGAGGGTGGTCCTTTGATTTGTATGGGTGCGAGTGGCCAGGTTGTCGATTCAAACCTACCATTTTGGGGATTCATCTAACTTGGGAGCTAGGAACTTAGCTACACAAGATGGAATTCACTCCTTCTCCGAATCAGGGACAAGTAGATAAATAGCTCCCTTAAGGGTTGATTCCAGGGCTTGAACGATTTGGTGCCACACACCTCTTGGCTCGAGAGGTGTTCAACATAGTTGGACTATGTTGATTGTTCATTAGAGGAATCAGTGGTACTTAAGAAGTGAGATGTAACTACAGGGGCAAAAAGATAAATTGGCCCAGCTGTACTTACGAGCATCTGTGAAGGGTTATCATACTCATGATTGGTTATATCTGATGGACACAGAAATATATCTGTGGTAAGAAGAGTTCAGTTGTTGGTCTTTAGTGGAATGCCTGGTAGTTAACAGATGGTGAATCTTGTGGCTAAAGAGTTTAGTCAGCTATTCACGGACCATTGAAGCTTCGAGTCTGAGGTCCATTAGGTCCCCTAGGTAGCTTGGATAAAGTCAAGAATCAGTGTTTGGGTCAGACGCTAATGCTTCTACTTCTGCTTATGCCACTGAGGAAGTAGTTCTTCTTATAGCAACAGACTTGGATCAAGAAGACAGGGGATGCGTAGTGAAATGTTCAAATTGACAAGAGGGAGTTCAATTATATATGATATAATTGAATTGGTTAATTATATATGATATAATTGGCTAAATGTATGAGATACATTATTTTAGAGAAAATTAGATATAAATATGATTTATATCAAGTGGAAGAGAAATTACTGTAGTAGATATGTGATATCAAACTATAGGGTAAGAATATAATATGATTATATTCATTTATTATTAAATCGGTTAATTATGAGATAATTGGTCGACATATTCTCCTCAATTGTGCATTAGTGGGAGCAGCCATGTTCGGTTATGATAACCAAAGAATAAAATGAAAATTTGTTTCATTTTTCAAAAAGTTAAAAAATTCGCAATCGGTGTGGAAACATAAACGATCGCCTAGCTTGAGAGCCTATGCGATAAAACCTCGTCATCTAAATGATCGCACTGATGCTTTATTTTATACGATGAAATAATGGTAGGGATTGCGGTGATGGAAAATACATTGTGCAAACAAGTTTTCTCAGCTAGACCCAAGTTTAAATCCTACTGAGTTTCCTAGTAAGCCCAGGGTCGAACTCAGGGACTAAGGAAAACAATATGCAGTGATAATTTCGAGATCACTTTGCGGTAACAACAAATCAAAAAGTTGGTTGGGTTGTTGTTTACAGTATAAAATGTATGCAGCAGAGTTAAGAAAAAAGTTAATATTATGAAAGATGCGATGAATATGTGGAGGAATGGGTTGAGAAGGGGTTCAACTAACACTTCCTTGGATTGCGTTCATGTTATGCGATCATGCTACACACATACAATAGCAAATCATCTCTCAACGCAAATGCTACGGCTTCTAGTTTTAGAACGCATGCGATATATGCAATGATGTCTATAGGACTTACACATAAGCCTCTATTCTTGTCTATGTGATGACAATTGACACACACATATACAAGGCAACCTCATAATACCATAACCTATCTTTAGGGTGCATGCGATGCATGTTGACAAACAAAGCTTATCTCTAAGTCTCTATCTCTTGCTTATGCAGATCTAATCTTGCACTCTCGAGTCTAGATTCTAACCTAGCTCTCTCAAGTCTTAGGTTCTTTCTTTAGACTCTCTCTCGAGTAGCTCTAAAGGGGTGATGAACGCAACATAAGACAAGATGATCGCATGCGATGAAAATCCTAGGTCATTAGTAAGTATTCTCAACCCATTTGATAAATTTAGCTACTCATGCGTGTTTTAAAGAGAGTGAGCAGATGTAGATAAGCAAGTTCCATTTTATAGATATATAATCGAAATACAGAATGACAATGCGGAATAAGAATAAAGAGCCCGGTAACAATTTCTTGCTTCCCAAGGCTTTTACACTGTTCTTCTCTACTCTGCTCAAAAGATAATCTTGCTCTCGCAAGAGTCGGCCCTCTCTCTACCACGCCTCTTGGGTTCTCTCTCGAGCTGACCAGGGTGATCTTCGCGGCGTCCTTCCCTTCTCTCACTTTGCCTTCTAAGTATAAGAAAAACTATGAATAAGGCTACTTCTATCTAAAGGGAAAATTTGTAGAACTGAAAAGCACTCCTTCACTGAAGGTGGCCTCTAGTATTTATAGAGCTTCGGGTGAAAAGCTTCTTCTTCTTATGATTGCACTGATGGGATGGCATTAATTCTCTGTCTGATGCGCCGAATATTTGTCACCAAAAAGTTGAGTGTACTTGCTACAGTAGGCCGTTAACGGCTTGTCAACTTAATTCGAATCGACAATCATCAGCTTTCTGTCCCATTGTGATTTATTACGCTTTTCACCCAGATGCGCCCACCATGATGCACCGGCTCTATGCGGCAACCTTCTTGAGCAGATATTCGCGAGCACAAATGATCGCATAGCCTTGCATTAACGCAATCTCTTAATGCGCTCGGACCGTTGATTTCTTTGGGTCGCATTTTCCGCCTTGCGTCAAACACATTTTCTGCACAAAATACATAAGTTAATTGTTTTCATGCGATGGACGCATGCGATCGCAATGTTGTGAACTTAATGCATTTGGACGCAATATTGTATATTTTTATCATTGCAACTCTACATTGTTTTATAACTTTGCGTTGTAATAACGTGCATTTTTGCCCGTTATCACTAGCTTTTGATCGCTTCCCTTTCCCTAAATGATCGCTTAGCTTTCCTAAACGACCACAATAGTGATAATTGGTAGAAATACAAGTTAATAAAACTCAAGGTATTAAAACAATGGGAGAAAGCGATGTTGAAAATAGGCAATATTACAATTGAATGCACCAAACTAAAAGAAAAATTGCAATCGCTAATGCTCATCGCATAAAAGCAGTTAAAATTGTGTTATTCTATGCAGGTACAATTGCGATGGCGTGTTTTGAGTCTGCGATCCAAGGGTACTGATGCATAGAATTATGATCTGATGGTGGTGAGTATGCAATGATGTGTGTGTTATGGCGATGAAACATGCAAGCTTTCCTAACAAAGTCCAAGTATAAGCCTTCTTAGTTTCATTGGTAAGTCCAGGGTCGAACACAGGGACTACTAAGTAGATATGCAACAGTCTCTTTGATTCTATTGCAGTGGTAAAAAAAAAGAAGTGGATAGTTGATGACGAAAATTAGTGAACGCAATATGCGATGCATGTTTTAAGCTATTCGTTAATTCTCATGTGTCGGTGGTCATGCGTTGGAATGAAACTATGGGCGTTACGAATGTATGCGATGACCTTGAGTTCCTGTCACAAGTTTTCTTGCGCTCACCCATGTTATAACATGGAACGCAAGTTTCTCGGTGATTCGAGGTCGAACTTAGAGAACTTTGTAACTAAATGCTATGCGGTGATGTGTTTGCAACGGATGAATAAAAGAATGATGGAGAGTATAAGCTAATAACTACTCCTACTCCTAACTAACAGACAAAGCATTGGAAGCATGAATGAGAGGTAGAGACACGGCAACTGTTAACGCATGGTAAATGCATGGAAAAATAGATAAAAACGTGAAGATGTCTTCATCGCAACCCTAAGCTTGACTGCAAGGGTAACCTCAGCCAACGCAGGCTATGCAATCATGCTACACACACTTGTGCCTAACTTTAGGACGCATGCGATGTATATGCGAAGTGTCGAGAGGCCTTATTCCTAAGTCTCTATTCTTGCTCATGTGCTCCCACACATAAACAAGATGACCGCATACTATCGTATCCTACTTCTTGGATGCATGCAATATCCTCTCCGTAGGGTCCATACGTTGTGTAATAGCAAACGGAACTTATCTCTAAGTTCTCCATTCTTGCTTATGTGATCCAATCCGCTCTCTTGAGACTTAGATTTGGTTTTTAGACTACTCTCCTAAGTATGTCTAAATGATGAATGATGCGCTCATAAGACAAGGTAACCGCATAAACTTGGCTGACGTAAGTCTATTCCTATCTCTAATGAATACTTACTTACATTGCTTAATGCGACCAACCACTTACCCTCCCGGGCAGTTAGTTGTTGCTGACTTTACTCATAGACAAGCATTGCGTCCGCCTATAGACAGGCGTTGCTATAGCTTAACAATAAGCAAATAAGGTTTTCTCACAATACTCACGCAACGTACACCTCCCAGTGGTTTGCTACATGCTTCATATTCCTATGCCGCATGATTAAGTATGCGATACTCTAATAGTCTCACTAAGTGATGCAATGAATGTTAAATATGCTAAGTAAAGGAAGATGGAGATGGAATCGAAGGAAACATAGAAATGAATTGATTACAAAATGTATTAATTTCTTAAGCTAAAATGTAATACAATACAATATAAGAAAATAAGAGAAAATGAAAGGACCAGCTGGAAGCAATGTATTGCTTCCAACAGATGTGTGTCAAGGCTGTCGGTGGTGCCATGAAAGGGCAGTGGAGCTGACTTTCTCGAGATCTAACTCCGACAAAGGCTCCAGTTGTCACTCGGAATGGATAAAGGAGATGAAGAACTCTCAAGCTTTCTCTAATGCTTTGGTTTGGATCACAAGGATCCACCCGAAGGTAGAAACTTGGATAAAATGAAGTTATGCTCATCGGCTTCTTTTTATAGAGCTTGATCGCCGACAAAATTAATGGACATGCTCTGATTTTGACATTCGTAGCATGATGGTCCTTTTTTGAATCTCTGCTGCTAACAGCGTGGTAGGTGAAATGTCAACATCATCTCTTGATTCTCCCAAGATATGCGTTGATGCTTCCATTCCACCAACCTTTCGTTCATCCCTCTATTAAGGTTATCATCGTGTAGCCACAATCTTGCAATGACCGCGTTTGCTTGATTACCGCAACTTCTGCACGATGACCGCAATCGCTTGACGATCGCAACTCCTATACGATGGATGCATGCGGTTGATTACCCAACACCCATGCGTTGAACGTATGCATTCACCTTTGTGATGGAGAATTTGTCCGCATGCGGTCGTCTATGTGATAGCCCGGCTTCCGCGTCTACATCCGCTTTCTACGTTAACTACAAAGATAGACAATTGAACGCATAATAATGCATAATAGTGGGTTAGCCGAGATTCTTAATGCTGAACAATGCAAACTCATTTTCTCATGAATTGCTAACATAATTATCCATTATTCTACTTAACAGCCCTCATAATTCTAAATAAAAGACTTAAGATGACATGCATTTCTGCCCTACATCAATAGTATTTTGATTTAAATTTTCCTATATTACGGAGTTGAACGCGGAGTGATGAAAGCTTAGAGTTACAATAAGTATGCGATGAAGGGGTTGAAAAGGGGTTTACCTAACACTTCCTAAGATTGTGTACAAGTTATGCGATCATGCTATACACAAATATCAGTACTACATTTCTCAATGCAGAATGCCACAATTCCTATTTCTAGGATTCATGCGATGTATATGCAAAACAGTCGATAGAACTTATTCCTAAGTTTCTACTCTTGCTTATGCGATCTAATCCGACCCTCCCAAGCCTAGATTATGTCTTTAGACTACTCTCCTAAGTATGTCCAAATGATGAATGATGCACTCACAAGACAAGGTGACCGCATACCACCATTCCTATTTCTAGTGAGCATGTGATGTGTAAATAGCAGATAGAACTTATTCCTAAGTTTCTACTCTTGCTTATGCGATCTAATCTGACTCTCTCAAGCCTGGATTCTATCTTTAGACTACTCTCTCAAGTACGTTCAAAGGGTGAATGATGCATACATAAGACAAGATGATCGCATAAAATGTAAATCTTAAGTCATGTTAGCTAAGTACTTCTCAACCCATTCAGAAATTTACCATTTTCTGCAATTAAATGGCTGCTAACGCGAATAAAATGAAATGAAGTTTCCATTTTTTGCAATTAAAGTACTGAATACAAAATAACAAATAGATTTGAGAGATAAGAAGTTCGGTAAGCAATGTCTTGCTTCCCGTGGCCTTTTACACTGCTCTTTATCACTTCAACTCTGTTCTAAATGTAGATTCTTGCTCTCGCAAGGGTTGGCCCTTTCTCCTTTGTATTGCTTTCCAGCAGTCTCTCGATCTGTCAGGGAGCGATTTCTCCCGGCTTCGCCTCGTTTCCTTGCTCTCTTCGTCCTCTATGTATATGTATACGTATGTGCGTGTGCGAATCGGATCGGATAAGCTTTTCTCTCTGGTGGCATTCGGTATTTATAGATTTCAAGGTGAAACAGCTTTTCTTACTAATGATTGCAATGATGGGTGGCATTAATTTTCCTACTTTGTTGCGTCGTTTAAAAGTCACCGAAAGTTAAATGTACTTGCTATAGTGTGGCTTTTAACAGCTTGTCAACTAAATTCGGAATCGACCGTTATCAGTTTTACGTCCCATCATGATTTATTATGTTGTCACCTTAATGCGAGGTCTTTATGCAATCATATTTTTAAGAAACTTCTCACAATCGCATGAATTGCCATCGCAACTTCAAGTGTGTTGTCGCGTTGTGCCTTTGGATCGCAATTTCATATTCGCCATCGCATTGTACCTACACAAAATAGGTAAATTAACTGCTTTTATGCGATGAGCACTCGCGATCGCAATTCCTTTTAGTTTAGCACTTTCAGACATGATATTGCATATTTTACCATTGCATTCTCTCATTGTTTTACTTATTTGAGCTGTAATAACTTGTATTTCTACCAGTTATCACACCCCCAAAATTAAAACAATGCTTGTTCTCAAGTATAAACTAAAGATTTTCTTTAAAGATCCAACCGCCTTTACCCTACCTAGACTTCTCAAGGTGCCTCATTCAAACTGCTGAACCAACGCCTTCTTAATTTCTATCCTAATCTCTTCCTAAAATATTTCTAATCTTTAGGGACTGTAAGCTTAACCTTAAAAAAAATATTTACTCGATTCCAAGACATCGCATGATTTATATCAAACTTTCTCAAACCGGGGTGTTTAAGTGATTTTGACCCTTGCACGATTCAGATATTCATTTTGTGATCTTGCGCTGATCTAAGTGCCCAGCCTTCGTTTTGGCTTGCCCTCACGGGTGTCACGCGGGCATCCAACTACGAGTAAGGCGCTCTTTCTCAGCAAAACTCATGCCCATCTCTTTATTTGGTAGTGGAGTTGCGATCACTTGTTTATGCATTGATCACGATTCCCACTTTCGTTTTGGCTTGCCCCTAAGGGTGTCATGTGGACATCCAACTACGAGCAGGATTCGTTCTCAACGTGATAAATATTTTTTTTTTATCAATCGAATTTCTAAAAGTTACAAGGTTGAAAATAACATTATTGGCACCCCCAAATTTAACACACAACAATGTCCTCATTGCTGAAAGACGAAATAACTCATGCGATGGACTTAGGAAATTTCGTAAAAATGGCTTTGAAGGAAAACTAGTATACCATTAAATTTTAGAAATGTTTCATGAATTGATTGTCCTGAAATTAATCTGACTCCAATACATGCGGTAAGAAACAAAGGCATGAATTTCATCATTGAAGTCATAATTGGCATGGGATGAATGCGGTGACCAAATAAAGTAATAAAAAATTCAAGATTGAGTCAAACTAAAGAGGATGCAATAGTAGAATTAAGCAATATTAAATTGAAATGCGAGAAGTGCAAAATTGAAATAAGATGAAGCAAGGAAAGATACAACCCCCAAATTTTTTTTGTCGCCCGTAACATTTTTTATCGCATCCTTTCCTGCGGTGAGCTGATTATTTGATTGCATGGCTGGTCGCATGCTTAAGGTTATCGCATTGCTCTATCACAATCGTTTACTACGATCAATGATAATATCAAGAGGATAAAAAGTATGAAAGAAAGAGTTGGCAATTATAAAGAGTAGTAATCATGCAAAAAGGAAGATAGATCCATGAAAGAAAAATGACAAAGGGATACTAGAAAAAAGGATATACTTCATCCTTGATGAATATGTGTTGTTTATCAGCGTAGGGACTACATGTTTCTTCTTCATTCTTGCTTCCTCAGGTCCATGGAGGTTTCCTCTCCTTTTCTTGATCCTCTGGCGCGATCATAATCTGGTTATAGCTTCTGATATCTACGCGCATTGTAATGGTAAATTTTGATGATTCTATTTTAAGGACATGCACTACGATATATAGATGCACGATACTTGTAAGTGCATAAAATGATGATGTAATGCGATGATATTTGATATTATTTCTAGATGTATATGTTATTAATGAAATGCTTGTAGTATGCTATGCATTGTCACAAATTTCCTTGCGTTGAAACCAAGTATAATTCCACCACAAGTTTTTCAGAATGATCCGAGGTCGAACACAGGGATTGCATAGTTAATGCATTACATTCGTGCTATATGCGACTGGGGGTTTTTCAATTAATAAAAGGTTGTGTTTATACAGGTATTTAAAGTTGCTGTAAAGTAAAATCATGCGGTAAAGTAAAGTTGCGAAAATAAAATAAAATGCGATAAAAGTAAACCTAAGCTATTATGATACAAGATACAGGATATTGATACATGATACTGAGTTTGAGACTAACTGTGAAGATTATACAAAGGGTCGTGTTATACGGTGGCAAGTCTTTGCGTATGAGACATAAATAGAAAGGGTAATTACTATAAACATCACAAGTTCATTAATTGCATTAAAGATTTAACTACAGTTCCGCTTTCCCTTGGCGTACACCTCTTAGTGATCGGCCATGTTCCCACATCTTTATGGTGAAACAAGGATGAACGTAATGAATGCAAGGTTGCTTCCATCTTTGGAAGTACTTCTCGCTTTAGTTAACGCATTCTTCCAACCTTCTCTCGACAGGAGGAATGGCTTCTTCACTTCTGCTCTCACAGGTGAAGATGCTGTCTAGCATGCTTTAGCTAAACATATTTATTTCCTTAACCTAGATTAATTTACTTGTTTAATTCATGCTAATTACCAAGGGATTAAGAAAACATCATGGAGAAAGCGATTAATGATAAAACGGAAATAGATAGAAAGATGGAGATGAAAATGATCATGACATTCAATACTAATATTTAGCGTCTGATACATGGTGTGAATGATAGAGATTAAGAAGATGAAAACAATTGATGATGTAGAGATAGAAACAAATATAGAAAAGTGCCAACGTCTTAACACAAATCTGGACGGTGGATTTGCATGTCGACGAATGGAATGAATGTAGAGAAGAGTTCCCTTTCAGACTTGCTCGTCTGGTAGAAGTGACCTTGGTACAGAGCTTCCACGGCGGGGATAGAAAGGATTTTCCTTGAGACTCACCTCTCGGCCTTGTCTCTTAAATCTTCCAGGATCTTCTCCGATCAGGCTCTTCAGATCAGTCTCTCTCAATATACAAATATCAAAATATGCCCGTATCAAGTATATCTTGCAATGGAATTTCAGAGGCTATTTATAGGCTTAGCTTTGACTCTCTGACTTGTGAAACCCACTTTATTGTTATGGCAATTTTGGAAATGGTGGAGTAAATATTCCTTCTGTTATGCGATCAATCCCATCAGAAATGCACAACGGTCAGCTGTACACGTTTTTTAATCCTCCGCAATTGCGTTGCACTTTTTGCATCTTCGATCGTTTGCCCGCATGCGGTGTTTTTTTGAAGTTGCGTTGATCGCAAAGCTCTTGATCGATTGTTGCATGCGTCGTCATTGCATTGATCGTCTATTCATTCCTGAATGATGGGCGCAATGCGATGTAGATGCGTTATTCTTTTCTCTTGAGCCATGAACGCATACGGTGACTTGATTTCCTGCAAAACAAAATGGAAATATCCTTTTCTACCATCGCAATGGTGTCAGTGGGTGTATTGATGACAAATTATAATTCTTATATTTCTTAGCCAATTTCCATACAATTGACGCAACTTTCCTCTCTTTTAACCGCAATATCTAAATAAAGCAGTATAAATAATTTGTATTTCTACAAGTTATCACGCGTCCCTTCGATTTCTCTAATACATTTCTTCAAAATACTGAGCAGCACAGTTTCTTTTTCTTCCAGTAACGCAGAGGGTTTCTGTGTTTTTCTTTCTTCATTCAACTTCAATTTTTCTTCATTGTTCACTGTCTCTGTTATTGCATGGTAGGTTTCTAAGGATGTTGTCACATCCTTTCTTTCTTCATCTTCAACACAAGTGTGTACATCATCAGAATCTGATAAGCCTTCATCTTTTGGGAACTTGATCGCCTCAAACCTGATCTTCTTTCCATTCATGCTCATTGTGATCTCTCCTTTGTGCACATCTATTTGAGCACGACCAGCTGACAAGAATGATCGTCCCAATATGATTGGCACATTTTTGTTCCCTCATAATCTAGAATGATGAAGTCTGCCGGTAGAATGAATTTATCGATTGTAACCTGAGCTTCTTTCCATTGATGCTCATTGTGATCTCTCCTTTGTGCACATCTATTTGAGCACGACCAGCTGACAAGAATGATCGTCCCAATATGATTGGCACCTGTTCTCACACTGATAGATGATTGATGATGATCTATGCTATGCACGAAATGATGCGATACTACTGCTAGATATGCATTAATTATGGATGTTCACGTAGTATGCCATGCATTGTCACAAGTTTTCTTACGATGGAACCAAGTGTAATTCCACCGTAAGTTTCTCGGTGTGATCCGAGGTTGAACATAGGGACTTTCTTAGGTTATTGTGGTATGTTTGTGATATATGCGACCAGGTTTTTCAATCTTTAAAAGTGTAGTTTGTGTACAAGTATGTAAAATAGTAGTAAAGTAAATGAAAGCAATAAAAATGCGATAATGAAAATAAAATACAGTAAACCTAAGCTAGATGATACAAGATACAGGCTTCATGATACACGATATTGGGGTCAAGGCTGGCTGTGAAGGTTATGCAAAGAACGTGGGATGCGGCGACAAGTCTTATGAACAGAATAGGGAAGAGAAAGATAAATAATATAAACAACGCAAGTCCTTAATTGTGCTGAAGTTATAAATACGATTCCACTCTTCACTTGGCGTACACCTTTCAATGATCGGTCGCGCTCCCACATGTCTGTGGTGATACAGAGACTAACGTAATGAACGTAAGGTTGCTTCCATGTCTGGATGTACTACTCACATTAGTTAATGCATTCTTTTAATCTTCTCTCGATAGATCAGAATGGCATCTTCACTTATGCTCTCACAGGTGAAGATGTTGTCTAGCATGCCTTAGCTAAACACATTTTATATCTTTATCACAGATTAAGTACTTGTTTAATTCATATTAACTATCCGAGGATTAAGAAAACATCATGGAGAAAGTGATTAATGGGTGAACGTAAATAGACAGAGAATGGAATATGAAAGCTATCGAAACATTTAATATATCTATTAAGCGTTTGATACATAGTGTGTGAATGAAGAGATAAAGAGAAAGTGAAATACAATGATGAAAGAAATAGAACAAATACAAAAAAATGCCAATGTCTTGGCACCAATTTGATGGAGATCTGCTTGCCAGATTGGATGGATCTGATGATAGGAAGAGATTCCCTCTTGGGCTTGCTCAACCGGTAGCAAGGATCTATACACAGAACTTCAAATCGGGTATTTAGCAGAATAGATCTGAGACTCACCTCTCGACCTTGTCTCGTCTTCTTCCCGGATTTCATCAATTAAGCACTTAGCTCAGCCTTTTCTCTCAACACTTTAGCAGCAATTAGCCTCGTATCAAGTAGCATAAGTTTTCTCTGAAATCTATGGGGTATTTATAGGTGCAGGTCTTTGACTCCGCCTTGTGATCCCCACTGATTGTTATGGTAATTTCGAAGATGGAGGGATATTATTCCTTCTGTTATGCAATCAGACCGTCAATTCTGCACAGCCGTTAGTTGTACACATGTCTCAATCCTCCGCTTTTGCGTTGCTCAATTGCATCTTTCGATCGTGAGTGCGCATGCAGTGTTATTTTTATTACCGCATGCGGTTGAAAGTCAGCTCTGGATCGACTGTAGCATTGCGCCATCATTGCGGTAATCGTCTCTTCATTGTTGATTGATGGGCGTAATGTGATAGAGATGCGTTGATTAACTTTTCGTGAGCCTTGAGCACAAGCGGTGACTTGGTGTCCTACAAAACAGAGTAAAATCCGGCTTGTCTTCCATCTTTATGGTGTTAGTGGGTGTAATTGCGATCATTTATAATTATTGTAATTCTAAGCTAATTTTCATACAATCGACGCATATTCACTAACTTTTGGCCGCAATATCTAGATAATGTGGCATAAATAACTTGTATTTCTACAAGTTATCAGCACCTCTTTATCCGCTTCATAGTCTAGAATGATGAATCTGCAGGTAGAATGAATTTGTCGATTATGACCAAGACATCCTTCAATTTTCGTTTAGGATGTACCAGGGACCTATCTACAAGTTGAAGAGTCACCGTCGTGGGTGTCAGCTGACCTACATTCAATTGTTTGAAGATTGAAAGGGTTATTAAGTTGATGCTTGCCCTAAGATCGCATAATGCTTGACCAATGTAGATCCCTTCTATTGAGCAGGGTATCATAAAGCTGCCTGGATCGCACATCTTTGGTGGGATTATAATATTTGACTCTGTGTTAATGCCACCGTGGCGATTTTTCCTGTGCTTCTCTTCTTCGAAACAATATCCTTCAAAAACTTGACATACATCCGCATCTGCTCTATTGCTTCTGTAAATGGAATATTTATGTGTAGTTGTTTCAATATTTCCAGGAAGCGATGATACTGACCTTCATCATTTTGCTTCTTTTTCAGTCTTTGAGGGAATGGAGGTAGTTATACTTTTACTGTTCCATGGTCTGGAGGCTTAGAGGTGATTGAATCTTTAGGTTCTTCAGGTTCAATAACCTCAGGCTCCTTTGACTCAGTTTGCGTCATTGGTTTCTTTGATTCTGTCGCGTTTGAATCGGTCCTGCTAGACTCCTTCCTAACTTCCACTGTCGCCTTTTTGTTTCTCAGGGTGACTGCTAGGCATTTTTCTTTCCCTGTATTCCTCAGGTTGCGTGGGAGCCTAGTTGAGCTCGATAGTGTCCCCTACGGTCTATTCTTCAGCTCTCCCGCAATCTGTCCTATTTGGATTTCCAAGTTGCGGATGGAAGTCGCCTGGTTCTGGAGGACCGTCTCATTCTTTTCGATGTACTGTTTTAACAGATTCTCCAGAGAGGATGATGGTGGTGTTTAAGAGCTGCTAGCTTGTTGTTGCTATTGACCGTTAGTTCTTTGGAAAAATCCTAGTGGTTCTTCTTTTTGTGCCATAGGTTGATAGCCTTGTTGGTTATTTTTCCAAGCAAAATTAGGGTGGTTTCACCACCCGGGATTGTACCTGTTTGAAAAAGTGTTGTTCTTGAAAAAGTAGATTGACTGCGGATTTCATGGACACTCTTCAACCGAATGCAATTCTCCACATGTAGCACAACTGGTGCTTATCTGTTCTATTGCGTTGACTTACCCTCTTTGCGTTCTGGGATTGTTTATTGCGATGCCCTGTAATAAATTTATCACCACATTCATCTGATTTTGCAATGATGTGATGGCACCATTATTTGTGTTACCTTCTCTGGGTTTTACTTGTTGATCGGTTTCTTGCCAATCTTCATGGCTTTTCGAGATACGATCAAGAATATTCTTTGCCTCATCATAAGTTTTGTCCAATAGACCTCCTGCTGGTGCCACATTGGCAGCTGTCTACGATGCAGAATTTAGTCCATGATAGAAAATCTCCATTTTGAGGCAATCCGACAATCCATTATGCAGGCAATCATGCACTAATCTCTTGAATCTAGCCCACACATCACTGAGTGATTCATCTTCTTCTTGTTCAAAATTGGTGATTAACTTCCTCCTTCTGGCATTCTCTGTAGGAGGGAAATACTTCTTCATAAACTTCTCAAGAACTTGTTCCCATGAAGTTATCTCTCCTGGTTCGCGGGAGTAAGCCCATTTTCTTGCTTTATCGCATAGTGAAAATGGAAATAGTGTGAGTCGAACTTCTTTAGCGAAGATATTAAGGAACACAAAAGTGTTACAAATTTCAATAAAACTTAGTAGATGGGCGTGCAGATCTTCACCACGCCATCTTCCGAACTGTCCTACTATTTGTATCATTTGTAACATTACTAACTTCATCTCGAAACTTGATCCATCCAATGCTGGTCGCATGATTCCTGGGGAGAAATCATACAAGTTTGGTGACGCATAGTCCTGGATGGGTCTATTGCGATCATTTTCCAGTACAATAGAATTTGCCATTATGTTGTTTTCATTTGCGGCTCGTTATTCAGGTTGTTCAGCCATTCTGTGAGTTCTTTCTTGTTGTTGACGTCTGTGTTTCTGTCTTCTGCGAAATGTTCTTGTTGGCTTTTTAGCCCTTAATCTCAAATTAATTAATTAATCAATGTTTTGATGATAACAAACTCAATTTTTAATTACTTAAAATCTTAGTGTTTTAATATGTCCATAGCATAGAGCTCGGAACAATGATTCGAACACCTCTTGAATCACTCAAATCGGAGCTAAAACGAAGACGATATGACCGAAACAAGTCTATAGAGAAAATGTCGTGGTGGATGATGTGGTACATAACCAAACCATTTGCATGTAGACATGTGGCAGCATATTGATTGAATGGTCGATCATTAAGAGATCAACATATGATGAACTTTTGATTTTTGGATTGATTTAAAATAAAAAAAATTGAAATTAAAAAGAAATTTAAAAGGAAAATAAATTAAATATTATTTTATGTTTGTGTCTAACGACTAGTTTTTTACACATGGTATGTTTTTTTATTTTTGGATTGACTTTAAAGAGAATGAATTTAAAAAGAAAATGAATAAAAAGGAAAATGAATTTAATATTATTTTATGTTTGTGTCTAACGGATAGTTTTTGACACATGGTATGTTTTTTTTATTTTTTGGATTAATTATAAAAAGAAAATGAATTTCAAAAGAAAAGGAATTTAATATTATATTTTGTTTGTATCTAACGACTAGTTTAGTTTAAAATCTCCACATTGATTTTTCTTTTCCAAAATCCAATGGTCCAAATTAATTGTGGTTTCTAAAAAATTTTCCATCTCTATACAAATCATCTTCCTCTTCAAATTTTACATTTCATAATCCTCCAAAACTCAAAAGTTCCATTGTTGCTCTCTCTAAGTTCCCAATTTTTTTTTTAATCTTATTCTTGAGAGAGTGTTATTGTATTGTGAGGATAAACTTATTGAATGCTTAAACTTGTAAATCCACTCTAGTGAGAGTTGTATTGTGTTCTTCAAAAATTCCAACATTTGTAACGGTTTGATCCTAAACTGTGGAAAGGATCGGTTTTCTCTTACCCGTAAAAGGAGAGATGGTGGTAACGGTTGGGGCTCTAATCCGTGGAAGAAGTCGAAAGATTTTATTCAAATCCCAAGAGGTGCTTGGGAGTGGAGTAGGTCGAGTTTGAATCGAAACCACTATAAAAATTACGGTGTCTTCTTCTCTAACTCTTTCATTTTTATTTTCGCAATTAATATAAGCAATTTAATTGTATTTTTAGTTTGTTCTTATTTTTTTGCTAAAATTTGATAGAATTAAATTATCACATTTGTGTCATCTTATTTGTTGCATAAATTGAATTTTTTCTTATTATTTATAAAAGTGTATTAATTAGTTTAATTGGTTTAATTTAGAAAAAAAAGTTTAATTAAACCCTATTCACCCCCTCCCCCCAGGGTTGCCATATCGATCTAACAATTGGTATCAGAGCGGGTTGCTCTTCTTGAAAATTTATTTTTTGATAAACTTAATTGTTTTTTAGCTATGGCAACTTTAGGTTTTAATTCCTTTTAACCTGATAGGCAATCTATTACAAAGTCTCCTTTCTTTAATGGTACTAATTATAGTTCTTGAAAAAATAGAAAATGAGATTTTTCTTGGCTTTTCCTATTGATATGATTTATGGGATATTGTTGAGGAAGTTTTAAAATTCCCAACAAAAGATGTTGATGGTGTTAGCACTATAAACCTAAGGAATAATGGTCAATAAATGAAAAAAAAAAGCAGTTTTTAAAATGCCAAAGCTATTAATTGTTTATTTTGTGCTTTGAATGAAGTTTGAAATATAATAAAGTGTCTTTTTGCAAAACCGCTAAAGAATATGGGATAAATTAGAAATTACTCATGAAGGAACTAGTCAAGTAAAAGAAACAAAGATTGACATGTTAGTTCATCAATATGAAATGTTTAAAATTGATGAAAATGAAGCTATTTCTGATATGTTTCTTAGATTTACTAACATTGTCAATGCTTTAGAAGGACTTGGGAAAAGGTACTCAAATCTTGAGAAGATAAAGAAGCTATTGTGGTTTTTGTCTAAACAATGGGAGCCTAAAGTCACCACCATTCAAGAGGCAAAGGATTCTCAAATCTCTCTCCATTGATGAACTCATGGGCTTGTTGTTGACGCATGAGATAAAGATCAGAAAACACGGAGGATGAGAAAGAAAAAGAAAGAAAAGAGTATAGCTTTTAAAAGACCATCTCTTTAGAAAGTTGACTCTAAGATGAAGATGACCTTGATGAAAGATGATGTTGCCTATCTTTCATGTAAGTTAAGAACTTCATCAAGAGAAATAAGCAATTCAAAAAGCATCTCTCCCAACCAAAAAAGAGTCAAAAGGTGAAAAGAGCAAAAAGGATGAGGTAATATGTGCTATGAATGCAAGAAGTCGGGTCATATTAGAACCGATTGTCCTTTTCTCAAATCATCCAAGAAATCCACGAAGAAAGCAATGAAGCTACTTGGGATGATAGTGAGAAAATAAGCGAAAGTGGGAGTGATAATGAAGAAGTGGCCAATTTTTGCCATCAATAGGTTGACAAAGAGGATCATGAACAAAATAATGAGGTAACTCTAAAACCCTCTTCTATAAGAAGAATTGTTCGATAGCCTTTGAAAATATGCAAAATGATTTAGAAAAAACTTAGTCTCAATATATTTGTTAACAGGCTCTTCTTTTTTTTGTTCCACTAATTGATTCTCTATTGAGAATATTGGCCTACTTCTTCCTAATTGTATCCTATCAAATACAAGCAAAATCATAATTATCCTGTGATCAGTTATATATACATTCAAGAACTAATCTTTCAACTTCGCACAGAAATATGCTTTGCATGTAAACATAGTAGTAATGTATGCATTTGAATGCACCATGTCAATCACTGTTGGGATGTAATATTAAACACTTATTCTCGGATGTGATCAAGTCATTGGACTTGAAATTGAGAGTGAATCGAAATGCGGTTAACTTGAGAGTACAATCGATCTTCGTAGCATGCGATTACGAATTTGAGACACAATAAGATCTATCCTTGATCATTAAATTACTCAACACCGAAATAATGATTTAGTCTAGCGTCTTTGCACAGAACTCTGCCATAAGGTCTAGAAGCAATCTCCCTATTTTAAATTAAGGGTTATCTTGAGATAAGGGTCTCAAAGATTAGATCGCATAGATATATTTAAAGTTAGCAAAGCCAATTGTCTCTGTGTGTAAAAGAGGTTTTAGCCTATAATGATTGATATCTTTCTTCTAGGAATGTTCCTATCAAAGTTCTATAAAATAACTTACTCTTTAGCAGTTTTAGAGCAATACTGGCATCTAAATATGAATCATCTTCATACAGGCGTTACAATTACCTTGCCAGTATGTCCGTTCCTAAGAGCGATTGTTTCAACATATCTTACTAAGACTGATGTTGCCCTTTTAAGATCCATTAATTATGTGCGTCTTGTTTCGTATAATTTCCCTCATTATTCTTACCCGTATCCCATTACCGTCGCTGTTTAAAGATTGAATTATATTCCCTTGAATCCTATATCATACTCATGTCGCCAAGAAGACAATTCAATGTCCTTCTCACAATAGAGGGTAAACGTATCACACAATGCGTCCAAGGAGAAAATGAATTATTTTCTGCACGAAAGCAACATTATGTAGCACGCAACTAATATACTTTTTGTTTGAGTAAGAGTAGAATCTGTGTGGATACATTATTTGTATGGTGCTCTCTCCATCAGATGTTTGAGCAGAGATCGAGACACAATAACCACCACCATATAATTAGTTCTTTGCTTATCTTCTCTCTAACAATCCATATCCTTAGAGAATTACCTATATTTGACTAAAAAGTGAACATGCAGTAACTCCATATGCTTATGTAAAGTGCTACTCAGTACTAAGAGGAGCTCCAGATCAAGAGTGATAGAAGTACTCAAGAGAACATAGAATCAAAAACATATATGGAACTATTCAATTGTTGTCTAGTGCAAATTGTATTATATCTAAAGCTCATCTTATGTAAAGGACAGAAGTGCCGTAACATTGTATCTTAGGATATAGTTCGGTTGCTCTGTAGCGACTATTGACTGCTTAAACTATGTACCATCATTATCGTCTCCTTTGCGTATCGCTCTCACCAATAAGGATGGAGCTCAGATTACTTACTTTCTCGCGTATCATAACCATAGCGAATTAGATATAATGAGATCGTGGTATAAGTGTAGAACAATACAGACACTTTGGAATAAATTATAGAATCCATACTATCTTTCTATAAATGCTAACTTTTGGTTATGATGGCTCATCGGAAGAATGAATTACAATTAGTATATAGTACTGTTGCGCAATTTTTGAGATGTAGATAAACAAGGTGCTTTTTATTGAAGTTGTTGTGTCACTATATTGAAATTTGCACTCAATTATAACATATAGGCTTTTAAGTAGTATGCAGAACACACGATATTCAAAATCTATCGTTTGGAATAGAATGAGATGAAAAATCTTACTACTCAATCGAATTTGAGATCATGCCAATATAATGTCACCAAATTCAAATTAGGAATAAATGTCAATGATACAAAGACTTCTCAAGTCTCACAATAAGATTTCTTTGGTTAATCAGGCAAGGACAAGTACTAGGAACATGACTTGCAAGTTGACACATCTTAATTTTATCAAAAGATTTCCACAAGAAGTCAGTGGATTCAGTAAGTTGTCTACACCAAATTTAAACTCTATTCGAAAAAGACAAGAAGTATGTATGACGCACCTGACAAAGTTGCCATAAGCAAGCTACTAAAGATACCATAACACATCAAATCTTATATACAAAAGATAATAGAATTAATCTTCAATAACGTAGACTACGACGCCTCCCCTTACATAACTACTACACATGATCTTATTTGGGTCACCTGAATTAATACGAGGAGCTTAGTTGCTTATCCGCGCCTGAGGGGGGAAGACGTATGTGAGGGCCTTGGTAATAGTATTTAAGAGTGGATTTTTTCTAAGATATTATCTTATGAGACCTTTTTTTTTGCGTATAAATGAAACCAACCACACACTATAGAACCTTGAATTAATCACATGACCAATAATGTTTTTTATAAATAATAGATTTCACTAAAGTTTTTTATTGCAAAAAGAGTTCAAATGAAAGGTTATTATATTATTTTACTAAAATTAAGGAGTGAATCATGGAGAGAGTAAATTTGAATAGCAAGACTTTTTTGAAACTTTTGTGAAGAAATGTGTTTTTCTCAGCTAATTTCTCCACTCCAGAACTCCTCAACAAAACGGTAGTGTTGAAAGGAAAAATCGTACTTTGCAAGCAATTTGCTAGATAATTTTGCGGATGAGTAATGGTTTACCCTACATACTTTTAGGCGAAAGCCGATTAACACGTCTGGTTAATGTTTTAAATAGAGTTTTTAATTAGACCTTTCTTTGGTAAAAATCCTTAGAAATCTTGGCATTAACAAATTCCAATATTAGGTATTTCAAAGTTTTTGGTTGCAAATGTTTTATTTGAATAACAAAGAAAAACTTGGAAAATTTTAATTGTAAGACGGAGTTGGTATTTTCTTGACTATTCTTCTACTAGTAAGCTTATAGAGTTTTCAAATAAAAATTTAGTAATTGAGGAATCTATCGCATGTATATTTGATGAATCTTGCAAATATTATTTCTAATGAACCTATTTATAGTGATGTTTTAGAAGGAAATTTTGGAGATTTACTTGTTAGTGACAAGAGCAAGGAAATTGTTTCAAGTAAGCAAGAGGTGACTTAATCGAAAGAACGATATGGTTCTTCATCCATGCCTAAGGTGGAGGTATGCTCCTTCCCATCCCAAAGAATTAATTCTTGTGATCCGAACAAGGTGTGAAAACTCGTTTCGTCTCTTAATAGATTAATAACTTGCTTTGTTTCTCAAATTGAACCAAAAATTTTTAAAGATGCCGAAAATGATGAATTTTGGATTTTAGCTATGCAAGAAGAATTAAATCAATTCGAAGAAATAAAGTTTGGGAGTAGTCCCTAGGCCCTCTCATGCTTCTATATTGGAACTAAATTAGTCTCTGAGAATAAAATGGATGAAATGGAAATATCATAGAAATAAAGAGCTAGACTGTAGCTCAAGGTTATTGTCAAGAGGAAGGAATAATTATGAAGAAACTTTTGCACCCGTTGCTAATTAGAAGCTATTAAGAATGTTCTGTGCTTTTTGCTTCTTAATAAGAATTCATTTATGTATCAAATAGATGTGAAAAGTGCATTTTTAAATGGTTTTATCATGGAGGAAGTTATTGTAGACAACCTCCGGGTTTGAAAGTTTTGATTTCCTAAATGTCTATAAATTGAAAAAAGGTTCTTTTATGGCTTAAACAAGCCTCCAAGAGCTTGTATGATGACTTAGTAATTTCTGTGCTTGAGAATGGATTTAAAAATGGGTAAAATTGATACTATTCTTTTTATTAAGACTAAAGAAATAATGCTTTTAGTAAATATATATATGGATGATATTATTTTTTTTTCTACTAATCCATCTTGTGTGAAGAATTTTCTAAGTAGTATGCATAGTGAATTTGAGATGAGTATGATAGGGAGAACTTAAGCTTCTTCTTGGACTCCAAATACAAACAACTTCAAGATGGTATTTTCATAAGTCAAAGAAAATACACAAGATTTGCTCAAATGGTTTAAATTCATGAAGGTAAAGTTGCAAAAACTCCTATGAGCACTAATTCCACGAAGCTTGACAGGAGATAAAGTAATGTGTGTGAATATAAAACTTATAGAGTATGATGGATCTTTACTTTATAACCGCTAGTAGATCGATATATGTTTAGGTATGTCTTTGGCTAGATTTCAATCTTGTCCTAAGGAATCACATTTACATGCTTGTTAAAAGAATTTTTAAATATTTGCTTGTCTATTGATTTAGCTTATATATTCCTAGAAATGTTGAATTTAATTTGGTAGGTTATTCCGATGCGGAATTTTGCGATAGTTTACTTGACCTGAAGAGTACTAATGGGACTTGTCAATTTCTTGGTAGTTCCTTAGTTTCTTGGTTTTGTAAAAAGCAAAATTCGGTTACCTTATCCACTACCAAAGCGGAATATATTGCAGTTGCTAGTTGTTGTGCTCAATTCTTTGGATGAAACAAACTCTTTGTGATTTTGGATTAAAGTTTGATAATGGCCAATATTTTGTGATAATACTATGCTATTAATTTGACTAAAAATCTATACATCATTCAAAGACAAGCATATTGATATTATTCTAAGACTAGACATATGTATTAGGCATCACTTTATTAGAAGACATGTGCAAAATGATAATATTACTCTTGAATTTGTAGGCTCTAAAAATCAATTAGACGGATATTTTACCAAGCCTTGAATGAAGAAAACTTTGCAAAAAATAGGCTTGAGCTCGGTATATTATCGTTTGTGTATGCCTCTTGATTTTATGATTTATAATTTTACTTGTTAAATTCTTTTAGGGCATTTTGATAGAGATAATGGAAAGCATGTGTTAATATTCTTAGGGGGAGTTGTGCTAAATTTATGTTCATGTTTTTAAGGAAACATTTTATGTAGTTCTAATTTTTCTTAATTATTCTTTTTATGATTCCAAAGGGGGAGAAGTTTAAGAAAAATATGCTATAATTTGTTATGATTTTGATTGTATTAATTAGGGGGAGAATTTATTTTTTTGAGTGAATTTCAAGAATGATCTTTATGGTGATATATTGAATTTTAATTATGTGCTACATATGGTTTTACATAATATTTCAAGTTATTTTTTTTAATGGGTTGTTATCATCAAAAAGAGGGAGATTGTTGACTTGTTGGCCCTTAATCTCAAATTAATTAATTTTAATTAATTAATTAATCAATGTTTTGATGATAACAAACTCAATTTTTAATTACTGAAAATCTTAATGTTTTAATATGCCATAGCGTAGATCTCGGAACAACGATTCTACACCTCTTGAATCACTCAAATCGGAGCTAAAACGAAGACGATATGACCAAAACAATTCTATAGAGAAAATACCGTGGTGGAATGACGTGACATAACCATACCATTTGCATGTAGACATGTGGCAGTATATTGGCTGAATGGTGGATCATTAAAAGATCAACATATGATGGACTTTTGATTTTTGGATTGATTTAAAATAAAAAAAATTGAAATTTAAAATAAATTTAAAAGGAAAAATAATTTATATTATTTTATGTTTGTGTCTAACGACTAGTTTTTTACACATAATGTTTTTTATTTTTGGATTGACTTTAAAGAGAATGAATTTAAAAAGAAAATGAATTAAAAGGAAAATAAATTTAATATTATTTTATGTTTGTGTCTAACAGCTAGTTTTTGACACATGGTATGTTTTTTTTATTTTTTGGATTAATTTTAAAAAGAAAATTAATTTCAAAAGAAAAAGAATTTAATATTATATTTAGTTTGTATCTAACGACTAGTTTAGTTTAAAATCTCCACCAGTGATTTTTCTTTTTCCAAAATCCAATGGTCCAAATTAATTGTGGTTTCTAAAAATTTTTCCATCTCTATATAAACCATCTTCCTCTCCAAAATTTAAACTACAAATTTTACATTTCATAATCCTCCAAAACTAAAAAATTTCATTGTTGCTCTCTCTATAAGTTCCCAATTTTTTTTTTTCATCTTATTCTTGAGAGAGTGTTATTGTATTGTGAGGATGAACTTGTTGAGTGCTTAAACTTGTAAATCCACTCTAGTGAGAGTTGTATTGTGTTATTCAAAAATTCCAATATTTGTAACGATTTGATCCTAAAACCGGAAAATGATCGAGTTGCTCTTGAAACCCATAAAAGGAGCGGTAGTGTAACGGTTGGGCTCTAATCTATGGAAAGAGTCAGAAAGATTTTATTCAAATTTCCAAGAGGCGTTTGGAGAGTGGAGTAGGTCGAGTTTGACCGAACCACTATATAAAAATTATGGTGTCTTCTTCTCTAACTCTTTTCTTTTTATTTTGCAATTTATTGTATGTTTTAGTTTGTTCTATTTATTTGCTAAAATTTGATAGAATTAAATTATCACATTTTTGTCATCTTATTTGTTGCATAAATTGATTTTTTCTTATTATTTATAAAAAGTGTATTAATTAGTTCAATTGGGTTAATTTAGAAAAAAAAAATTAATTAAATCCTATTCACCCCTGCCCCCTAGGGTTGCCATATCGATCCAACAGTTCTTTCGATCTCTGGGTCGTATTTGGGCTCAGGAGGGTGTCCTTCGCTCATGCGACGCTTGCTTCTTCCTTTACCGAAGGAATGACAATGCATAGAGGTCGAAAGTTGGAAAGATCAAAGAGGTTTGATGTTAGCGCAATCTATACTGTAGCCCCGACAACGGTGCCAAAAACTTGATGCGTAGAATTATGATGCGATGGTCTGAGTATGCGATTATGTGTGTGTTATTCAATGAACATGCAAGTTTTCTTAACAAAGCCCAAGTATAAGCCTTCTTAGGTTTCCTAGTAAGTCCAGGGTCGAACACAGGGACTACTAAGTAGATATGCGGCAGACTTTGATTCTATTGCGGTGGTAAAAAAAGAAGTGGATAGTATTTTTATTTAAATTTTCTTATGCGACGGAGTTGAACGTGGAGTGATGAAAGCGTAGAGTTACAATAAGTATGCGATGAAGGAGTTGAGAAGGGGTTTATCTAATGATGTGTGGTTAATGCGATGAAATAATGGTGTAGAATGTGATGGTGGAATATGCGTTGTGCATGCAAGTTTTAATAGAATGATCCAAGTATAAATCCTACTAAGTTGTCTGGTAAGCATAGGGTCGAACACAGGGACTATGGAAATAGTATGCGATGGTAAATTTCGATTACTTTGCATTGACGAATAAAACAATGCATTGGCTGGTATGTTTGTTTAATGTATAAAGTCTATGCGGCAGAATTGAGAAAAGAATCAATAACAACGAAAGTACAATGAGTATACGGAGGAACGGGTTGAGAAGGTCTTTCGCTAGCGCTTCCTAAGATTGCGTTCAAGCTATGCGATCATGCTACACTTATGCGACAACAATTCATTTTCCAATGCAAATGCAATAGCTCCTAGTTTTAGGACGCATGCGATGTATGTGATGAAGTCTATAGGACTTATTCCTAAGTCTCTATTTCTTGCCTATGAGATGATGAATGATGCACATAGGTACAAGGTGACCACATACAATCATATCCTATCTCTAGGGTGCATGCGATGCGTTGATAGCAAACAGAACTTATTCCTAAGCTTCTATCTCTTGATTATGCGGTTCTAATCCGACTCTCTCGAGCCTAGATTCTAATCTGACTTTTCCAAGCCTAGATTCTATCCTTAGACCATCCTCTCGAGCATCTCTAATGGACGAATGACACATACATAATACAAGATGATCGCATAGAGTGAAGATCTCAGGTTATGCTAGCTAAGTACTTCTCAACCCATTCGACAGTTTAGTTACTCATGCGTAATATGAAGAGAGTGAACAGATATAGAGATGCAAATTCCATTTTATAATAAATTCAGAATACAAAATGACAATGGAAAATAAGGATAGAGAGCCTGATAGCAATTTCTTGCTTCCCAAGGCTTTTACACTGAGTCTCTCTACTCTGCTCAAAGAAATGTTCTTGCTTCCACAAGAGTCGGCCCTCTCTCTGTTTTCGACGTTTCCCGGCACTCTTTTCGAGTTAACTAGGACGACCTCTCCGACGTAAATCTCCCTTCAACTCGCTCCGCCTTCTAAATTATATAAAATTATAGACTATGCTATCTATGGTGAAGAAGAACTGTAAATTCTGAATAGCAGAACCGAACTTTTCGAACCCCTTTAACGAATGTGACCTTTGGTATTTATAGAGCTTCAGGGTGAAGAGCTTTTTCTCTCAAATGATTGCAACTGATGGGATGTCATTAATTCTCTGTCTGATGCACCGAATAATTGTCACCGGAAAAATTGAATTGTACCTTGCTACAGTGTGTCTTAACGGCTTGTCAACTAAATTCGGATTCCAACCGCGTCATCAGCTTTCTGTCACCGTCGTATTGTATTATATTAAGCTTTCCACCTTGATGTGCCGGCTTTATTGCAGCCACTTCTCGAGCAAAATTTCTTGCGAACACACATGATCGCAAAGCCTTGCGGTCGCAATCTCTTAATTCGCTCGGATCACTAAATTACTTTTTGGATCGTAATTTCTGTCTTGCGCTAAAACGCATTTTCCTGCATAAATACATAAGTTAACTGCTTTAATGCAATGGACACATGCGATCAGCAATGTTTTTCAAAACTCAATGCTTTTTGGACCAAATTTTATATATTTTTACCGTCGCAATTCCTTCAATTTGTTTTATATCTTTTACGCTGTAATAAACGTGGCATTTCTGTCTGTTCAATTTACACCCCCAATTTTAAAAACAATGCTTATCCTCAAGCATAATCTAAAGATTTTCTAAGAAAGTTGATCGCCTTCTTCTTTCCTAGATTTCTCAAGGTTGCCATTATTAAATCCTATGTACACAAAATCTCCTTAATTTCTTATCCCGAGTATTTTTCTTAAAATATTTCTAAACTGTAGGGACCCGCAAGTTTAACCTTTAAAAATACTTTACTAGTTTCCAAGGATTCGCATGATTTTTATTTCATAAAATAATTTAAAAAAAAAAAAAAAAAAAAAACTTTTTCAACTAGGGTGTTTTCAACTGATTTTTATCCTTGCGTAGTTTAACATATATTTTTTTCTATGACCTTGCACTGATCCGAGTGCCTAGCCTTCGTTTTGGCTTGCCCCCACGTGTGTCATGCGGACATCCAACTACAGCAAGGCGCGCTTTCTTAATCTAAACTCATGCCCATTTGACAGCGGAGTTGCAATCATTTTATTTATGCGTTGATCATGATTCCTACCTTCATTTTGGCTTGCCCCCACATGTGTCATGCGGACATCCAACTACGAGTAGGATCCAATCGCAACGTTATGATTTTTTTTTTTTTTTGAGAACCTAAAATAGCAAGGTTGAAAATGAATACCGTAACCCCAAATTTAAAGGCAACAATGTTCTTATTGCTGAAAGATTGAAAGAAGTCATGCGATGCTCTTAGGAGATTTCATAAAAGTCAGTTTGAAAGAAAGCTGGTGGATCACTAACTTCTAGAAATATTTCATGAGTTGACTGTCCTAAAATTAAGTTGACTCTAGTATATACGAAAAAAATAGAGACATGCGTTTCATCATTGAAATCATAATTGGCAAAGGGAAATAATGCGATGACTTACTAAATTAATCAATGTGTAATGATTACGCCGACTAAAGAAGATGTGATTATAAAATTATCAGATTTAAAATGCAATGTGAGAGTGCAAAATTTAGAATAGACAAAGTCAATGAAAGATACAACCCCCAAATTTGCTCTGCCGCCCGCATTGTTTGTGATCGCATCCTTCTTTGCGGAAAACTTCTGTTTTTTATTGTGGTGGTGGAATAAACTAGTTGCATCTTTCGTGTAGCTCCTCCACAATCGTTGCAAAGAAAACATTGAGAAGGTCAAACAAAAGACAGAGTTAGCAAATATATATATAATTTGTAGAGATGAAGACAAATAAACGATAATAGTTATAAAAGAAGGGTAGTGAGAGTTCATTAATCAATGGTAGAAAAGGATACTCCAAAAGACTTGCACCCCTGATGATTTTCTGTCGCATAACAACACAGGGGCCGCTTGAGCAATCTTCATTCAGGATTTCTCAGGTCTACAAAGGTATTTTCCCGATGAAAATCACCTCCGCAATATATCTTAACTCTTTGCCCATTAACCTTGAATGTGCGTGTCCCTTCCTCATTAGTCAGTTCGACCGCACCATGCAGGAATACTTCTTTAATTATAAAGGGTCCGGACCACCGTGACTTTAATTTGCCGGGAAAGAGTTGTAGCGGCGAATTGAATAGTAAGACCTTTTGTCTAACGTGGAGACTCTTCTCGCATAGCTGTTTGTCATGCTAACGTTTTGCGCGCTCTTTGTAAATTTTGGCATTCTCATAAACTTGCATTCTCCATTCTTCAAGCTCGACCAACTGAAGTTTCCTTGCTTCTCCTGCCGCCTTCAAGTCAAAATTAAGCTTTTTCACCGCCCACATTGTTTTATGCTCCAACTCAAGTGGTAGATGACATGCCTTTCCGAACACTAGTGCATACGGAGACATGCCTATAGATGTCTTATAGGCGGTTTTATAAGCCCATAAGGCATCATCCAGCTTCATTGCTCAATCTTTTCGTGAAGGTTTTACCACCTTCTCTAATATCAGCTTGATTTCTCTGTTGGACACCTCAGCTTGACCATTTTTCTGGTGGTGGCCACTTTATGGAGGATATTATATTTAAGCAGCAAATTGTTGACGATGTGATTAACAAAGTGGAAGCCTTCATCACTTATTATGGCACGTGGAGTGCCAAAACGAGTGAAGATATTTTTCTTCAAGAACTTGGAGTCTACCGTCGCATCGCTTGCGGAGCATGATACCGCTTCCACCTATTTGGAAACGTAGTCGATGGCTAACATAATGTATTTGTGACCATTCAATTGTGGAAATGGTCCCATAAAGTCTATGGCCCAGATGTCGAACAGTTCCAATTCTACGATGATGTTCATGGGCATCGCATACTTCCATGAAATGTTTCCCATGCGTTGGCATCGGTCACATTTCATCACATAGTCTCTCGTGTCCTTGAATAATTTAGCCAAAAATAACCACTTTGTAACACCTTTGCTGCTGTGTGTTGGCCTCCAAAGTGTCCTCCATATGGCGAGTCATGCCATTGTAATAGTATGCATTGGTGAGCAGCATCTGGTACGCATAGGCGAAAAATCTGGTCTGACCCCGCTTATAAAGATTTGTCTCGTCCCAATAATATGACCTGCATTCATGTCTATGTCACCTCTTTTGGTGGTCTGTATAGTCTTCAGGAAATTGTTTGCAAACCAGACAATTGACCACATCCGCATACCATGGTAATTCTTCCATTTTAAATAGTTGCTCGTCTGGGAAAGTTGCGTTCACCTCTGACTGGTTGCGGTCAACTTCTGGATTTTCTAATCTGGATAAATGGTCTGCAATCTGGTTCTCTGTCCCCTTGCAATCAATGATTTCCATCAAATTCCTAGAGGAGGAGAACCCATCTAATCAATCTCAATTTCGCATCTTTCTTTATCATCAAATATTTTATCGCCGGGTGACTAGTGTGAATGATTAGTTTAGTTCCCAGCAAATAAGCTCTAAATTTTTCCAATGCAAATATCACCGTAAGCATTCTTTTTCTGTGGTGGTGTAATTTGTTTGAGCAGGATTCAAGGTTTTACTCGCATATGTGATGGGGTGTAGCATTGTTTTCATTTTTTGCACTAGCAATGCTCTCATCGCATAATCGCTTGCATCGCACATTAATTCAAAGGGTTGTGTCCAATCCGGTGCGATCAACACAGGTGCGGTTGTTAATGCGTTCTTCAGTATCATGAATGCGTTGCGGCATTGATCATCAAAGTCAAACTTTCTTTCTGCCTCTAACAACGCACTTAGTAGTCGTGCAATCTTTGAAAAGTCTTTCACAAAACGTCTATAAATGCTAGCATGTCCTAAGAAGCTCCTGACAGCCTTCACATTCGCTGGAGGTGGGAGCTTTTCAATCGCCTCAATCTTTGCCTTGTCCACCTCCAACCCATCCTCGGAGACTTTGTGCCCAAGCACAATACCTTCCTTTACAATGAAGTAGCATTTATCCCAATTTAGCACGAGGTTCGTCTCTTCACATCTCTTCAGTATCTTTTCTAGGTTGTTGAGACAGACTTCGTATGTTTGCCCATACACTAAGAAGTCGTCCATGAAAATTTCCACAGAATCTTCAAGATACTCAGAAAAGATGGCCATCATACACCTCTGGAAAGTTCTCGGTGCATTGCATAGGCCGAATGGCATGCGTCGAAACGCACATGTTCCATAAGGGCAGGTGAATGTGGTTTTCTCTTGATCTTCAGGAGAAATCATGATTTGGTTATAACCGGCATATCCATCCAAGAAGCAGTAGAAATCATTTCCTGCTAGGCAGTCTAGCATCTGGTCGATAAAAGGCAAAGGGAAATGATCCTTCTTTGTCGCCGCATTCAGTTTGCGATAGTCCATGCAAATCCGTTAGTCAGTGATGGTTCTCATTGGTCTCAATTCGTTATTTGCATTGGGGACTACTGTCATCCCTACTTTCTTCGGCACACATTGCACGGGGCTGACCCACGTGTTGTCGGCTATTGGATAGATAATTCCTGCATCCACCACTTAATTATCTCCTTCTTCACGACCTTCTTCATCGCACGGTTAAGTCTGCATTGATGTTCGATCGATCCTTTGTGATTGTCCTCAAGACGAATCTTATGCACGCAGTATGCAGGGTTGATTCCTCTAATGTCTGCGAGCGTCCAGCCAATTGCTTTTATATACTTCCTAAGGATGCTCAGCAGCGCATTCTCTTGATCTTTATGAAGTCCGGAGGAAATTATAACTAGAAGCGTTTCATTCTGCCCCAAAAAAGCATACATCGGTGGGTTGGAAGGGTCTTCAACTCTATTGTTGGTGGTTAATGAAAAATAGAGTAGGGAAAAGAAAATAGCACACCAAGAATTTACGTGGAAACCCTAATTAGTGAGAAAAACCACGAGATAAGGGAATTATTATTAGAAACTGATACAATGGAATACAGTAGGCCAACAGCTTAAATAGAGAACAAGAAAACCCTAGGGTTCAATGAAAAAGACAAAATTGCCCCTAGAGTGCAAAACCCTAATTTCAACACTCCCCTCAAGTTGGGGCATAGATGTCAATAAGTCCCAACTTGCTCACACACGCGTCAAATAACTGTCTGGAAAGCCCCTTTGTTAGGACATCTGCAATTTGTTGATTGGGGGGAATATAAGGAACACAAATGTTGCCACTATCGAGTCTTTCCTTGATAAAGTGTCGGTCAATCTCCACATGCTTTGTTCTATCATGTTGAACAAAGTCGTTTGCTATGCTTATGGCTGATTTATTATCACAGTAGAGTTTCATTGGACTGGTATGCTCTTGATCAAGGTCTTTCAAGACTTTTTCAAGCCAGATCTCTTCATAGATTCCCAAACTCATGGCCCTCAGCACTGCTTCTGGCAACAACACCTTGTTTTTTGCTTCTCCATGTAACAAGATTGCCCCACACAAAGGTACAATATCCTAATGTTGATTTTCTGTCTACTACAGATCCTGCCCAATCAGTATCGAAGCTTCGATACATCGTTTTTCAGTTTTTCTGAACATCAAGCCTTTCCCTGGAGAAGTTTTCAAATATCTCAAAATGCGCTCTACTGCCTTCATGTGTTCTTCGTATGGTGACTGCATGAACTGACTTACCATAATTACTGCATAAGAAATGTCGGGTCTAGTATGAGAAAGATATATCAATTTCCCAACAAGTCGCTGATATTTTTCTTTGCTCACTGGAACACTTTTACTCATATTACTTAACTTTGCATTGGCTTCTATAGAGGTATCAATTGGTTTGCACCCCGTCATACCTGTTTCCTTGAGCAGGTCCAGAGTATACTTCCATTGGGAAATTGAAATTCCTTCACTTGATCGAGTTACTTCCATTCCGAGGAAGTATCTTAGTTTTCCAAGGTCCTTGATCGCGAATTCCTTAGCCATATTTGCCTTCAATCAGTCAATCTCTGAGGTATCATCACCTGAAATAATAATGTCATCAACATAAACAATCAAAACTGCAATTTTCCCAGATACGGACCTTTTAGATAACAGAGTATGATCAGAATGACCCTGTTTATATCCTTGAGACTTTACAAACATAGTAAATCTGCAAAACCAAGCCCTTGGTGGCTGTTTTAGCCTATATAAGGACTTTCTCAATCTGCAAACTCGGTGATCAAACTGTTTCTCAAATCCTGGGGGAGGACTCATATAGACTTCTTCCTCCAGTTCTCCATTGAGAAAAGCATTCTTCACATCAAGCTGGTGAAGGGGCCAATCCTTATTAATTGCAATAGAAAGGAGGACCCGAACTTTAATCAGCTTTGCAACTGGCAAAAAGATCTCTGAATAATCAACCCCAAATGTCTGAGTAAAACCCCTGGCCACTAATCTGGCTTTGTATCTGTCAACAGTTCCATCGGGCTTATACTTTATTGTGAACACCCATTTACATCCGACTACTTTATGACCATTTGGAAGATTGACTTGATCCCACGTATGATTTTTCTTGAAAGCTTTCATTTCTTCCATAACTGCTGCTTTCCATTCAGGACTTTCCAATGTTGTGTCTATGCAGTTTGGTATCACCACTGTCTCTAGGCTTGTAGTGAGGGCCTTGAACTCAGGAGATAAATTACTATAGGACAAGTAACTTTGCAACGGATATTTAGTACATGATCCCGTACCTTTCTTTAGGGAAATCGGAAGATCAAAGGATTCATCTCTATCTTTATTTTCTTCTGACATACTGCATTCTCCCTCCGGTTTTGTTATTTTCCCACTCTCAACATTTTTTCCAACGAGAATAAGAAAAGCTTATTTTCCAGGTTCTACCATGTCCTCAAGAGTCACACACTCATCTGTCTCTGCACCATCATTAACCTCAATCACATCCTTGCTGGCATTATCTTCCTTGCTTTTGCTCTCAACATTTTCAACACAAGCATCAGTGTTATCACATTTATTATCATGATCAGGGATAAGACTACTAGTACCTGGAACTGATCTCTATTCAAACTCATAAACTGGAGCCGGAGAGATAACAGGTGGCGCTATTTCCTTCCTGAGATTCTTTCTATAGTATGTGATCCAATGGACTTGTTCAGTTGGGAGGATAGGTGCGTTGGTATTGACACTGACATCAAGGATGGGTTCAGGTTCAGGTAAGGCAAAAAGGCTGGGACCCCAATTGGTTTCTTCACTGGAATGCTCCCTCTGAAGAGAACCATTGGGAAAGAATGGATGATCTTCGAAGAAGGTCACATCCATAGAGACAAAGTATTTTCTAGAAGAAGGGTGATAACACTTGTACCCACGCTGATATAGAGGGATGTGCCCGAGGGGTAAACTTGGTATGGTTAGGTCCGTGTGTATGGATGAACACCACACAGCCAAAGACACGAAGGGGTATATCAGAAAGAAGTCTGGAGTTTGGGTAAGACTCTTTGAAGAAATCTAATGGGGTTTGGAATTTTAGGACTCGGGATGGCATGCGGTTTATTAGATGGGCTGCTGTTAAGATAGCATCACCCCACAAATAAGAGGGAAGAGAGGTTGACAACATAAGAGAGCGGGCAACTTCGACCAGGTGACGGTTTTTCCATTCAGCCACTCCATTTTATTGAGGAGTGTATGCACAGGAACTCTAATGGACAACACCTTTGGAGATAAGGAATTCTTGTAAGGTATTCTCGACCATTATCACTCTTGAGAATAGCAAATTTAGCGTTGAACTGGGTTTCTATGGAATTGTAAAATTGTTGGAAAACTGAAGTGACTTCTGATTTATCTGTCAAAAGAAAAACCCAAGTTAGACGAGTATGATCGTCAATAAATGTTACAAACCAACGTTTCCCAGTTATGATAGTGACTGGTGAAGGACCCCAGACATCGCTATGGAATAGAGTAAACGGTTTAGAGGGCTTATAGGGCTGAGAAGAGAAAGAAACACGAGGCTGTTTTTCCTGGACACACACATAACATTTCAATTTAGAAATATTAATATTACAAAAAAGATGAGGAAACAAATAGTTCATATACTGGAAATTAGGATGGCCAAGACGATAATGCCACAACATATAATCAGTTTTAGAAATGGAAAAATGAGAAGAAAACAAACTAGTCCTATCACATAGCCTAAAGTAATCTTCTTCGGTAAGGAAATAGAGTACTCTGTCATGTCGGGCAGTGCCAATCATCCTTCCCGAGGTGAGATCCTGAAAAACAACATCATCAAGTGAGAAACTAACACGACACTTCAAATTTCTTGTTAGTTTACTAATAGATAGCAGATTGTAAGACACTTTTGGCACATGTAACACATCTTGGAGTATTAAGCTGGTAAAGGGTGACACTCGTCCTTTTCCAGCAACAGGAGCAAAGGACCCATCTACAATTCTGATTCTTTCATTTCCAGCACCAGGTTGATAAGATAAAAATTGATTAGAAGAACCAGTGAGGTGATTTGTGGCTCCTGAGTCTAATATCCACGGTTTATTACCAGTTATACTCACAAGACCAAAAGATTGAAAAGTCGTGTATGGGCGATTGCACTTACACCCACTATAGTAGTGTTCTAAGTAGTTTCCTAGTTCTGAGTCTGGGTATCTTCAGTAACAGATTCACCTATGAGAGCCCGACTTGGCTGTCGTTTCTTACCATTAGGTGGTCGGCCGTGGAGTTTCCAGCACTGATCTTTAGTGTGCCAGGGTTTTTTGCAATGTTCGCACACTGGGGGCGGCTTACTGTTCTGTTTATCTTGCACAGGGTCTGATGTTTTGAAAGCGGCAGAATCTATTGGTGTTATAGGTGTACTATTCACGGCTCTCGACCTATCTTCTTCCAGGCGAACTTCAGAACAGATCTTCATTAGGGACGGTCTAGGTCTGGTCCTCAGTATACGACTGCGCACTATATCATATTTAGAGTTGAGTCCTGCAAGAAAGTCATACACGCGATCCGTTTCTTCAGACTGATAATGTAACACTCCTCCACAAGGACAGTTCCAGATCATCTCACGGCACAAATCCATCTCTTACCACAACAAAAATAGCTTGTTAAAGTAAGCGGTAACATCCATCGTTCCCTATTTGCATTCATAGACCTGCTTACGTAAAGTATATAAACGTGAGGCATTCTGTCTCCTGGAGTAAAGTTTCTGGGCTGCCTCTCAAATATCACAGGTTGTAGCTGCATACAATAAAGGTTTTCCAACCTGAGGTTCTATACTGCCAATCAAAATTGATCTCAATAAAGAATCCTCTCCTTTCCACATTCGCTCTTGGGGGTCACCGATCCTTTGTTTTGGTATTTCACCTGTCAGATATCCAAATTTGTGACGGCCCTCAAGAGCCATTTTAATAGATTGGGACCAAGAGAAGTAATTATCACCATTCAACTTTTCCCCTATAATAATTCCAAAAGAATTGCCTATAGTTCTAGAACATGAATTTGAGGAGTAAGTAGGGAACGAAGTTACCAAGTTTTCAGGGTATGGATTTAGATCTGATTGGATCTTGGATTTCGATTCCATGGCTTCCCCAATAGCAACAAGCTGCTATTGAAACATCTCGTTCTGTTGTTTAATTTGCAACTGCAACTGGGTAACTTGATCTTGGATTATATTTCCTTGATCCTGGTGGTATGACAGATTAGTGCTCTACAGCGTCAGTCGGCAGCATTTGGGACTGCTTAGACCGATTTCGCGTGGCTGGTCACTGGTCGACCTCATCTGGGCGCGTCTGAACCAGACAACTTCCTTCATCTGTGCGCGGCTGGTTTGAAAGGGTAGCAGTCAGACAGAACTTCAGTGGGTTTTTGCGACTGGCGGTTGGGTCTTCGAAGAAGGCAGTTGGCTCGACGAGAACGGTCGGCGGTGGGTAGGGCGGCGGCTGCTGGTCTTCATAGAAGTGGGGAAGAAAGGTTTGGAAGTATCTATCAATGGCTTTTTGGATAACAGTGGTTATATCTGGGTTATTGGTTTGAGATTCTCCTGTTGGATTTTCCTCAATGGTGGCCAGGGTTTCGTCTCCATGCTCTGATACCATGATGAAAAATAGAGTAGGAAAAAGAAAATAGCACACCAAGAATTTACATGGAAAACCCTAATTAGGGAGAAAAACCACGGGATAAGGGAATTATTATTAGGAAACTATTACAATGGAATACAGTAGACCAACAACTTAAATAGAGAACAGGGAAACCCTAGGGTACAATGAAAAAGACAAAATTGCCCGTAGAGCGCAAAACCTGAATTTCAACAGTGGTTGTTCCAAGGATGGTTTTCTTGTTTTTCTTTCTTCATTCGTTGTCGGCTTGTCTTCTTTAGATGCGATCATCGCATCTTCTTTGGTTGTTTTTTCTTTGATCGCATTGCAGGCTACTATGGATATGGTCCCATCCTCATCTTCATTTTCATCTTTAGACTTTTCTTCTTCATTCAAACTTGGTTCATCGCCGGATTCATTGATGTCTTCTTCTTTAGGATATTTCATGGCTCGGATAATATCAAACCTGAGCTTCTGTCCATTCACGCTCAGTGTGATCTCTCCCTTGTACACATCAATCTGAGTGCGACCAGTGGATAAAAATGGTCGTCCCAGGAAGATGGGTACATCCTTGTCCACTTCATAGTCCAGGATGATGAAGTCTATCGATAATATAAATTTGTCAATCGTAACTAGAATATCCTTCACCTCCCCTTCTGGATGCACAAGGGATCTATCAGCTAATTGGAGATCACCGTCGTGGGCGCCAGCTGCCCCACATTCAACTGCTTGAAAATTGAAAGGGGCATCAAATTGATGTTGGCCCCAAGATCGCAAAGCGCTTGACCAATGTATAACCTGCCGATCGAGCAAGGTATTGTGAAACTACCAGGTCGCGCATTTTTGGTGGAATTATAGATTTTGAACTTTGCGTCAATGCCACCATTGTGAACTTACTAGTGCTTCTCTTTTTCGTCACCATATCCTTCAGAAACTTTGCACACTGCAGCATCTGCTCAATCACTTTAGTGAACGGAATGTTAATATGCAACTGTTTCAGCATGTCCATGAAATGCTGATACTGTACCTCATCATTTTTTTTCTTTTTTAAGTCTCTGTGGGAATGGTGGCAGCTGTAATTTCATGGTTTCCTGTTCTTTCGACTCTGAAGTGGATGCAATCTCTGGTTCCATCGCCTCTTTCTTCTCGAGTTAACGGGGTCTGTGGTTCCATCACAATGGGAACATTCCGGCTAGGCTCCTTCTTCTCCTCCGCCACAGTCTTTCTGCTTTGCAACGTCACAACTTGACATTGCTTTTTTCTCGTACCCCCGGGTTGCGCAGGAGTTCTGTTAAACTCGGTAGTGCCCCTTGCAGTCTACTCTTGAGTTCGCCCGCAATCTATCCCATCTGAATTTCAAGATTACGGATAGACGTCGCTTGATTCTAAAGCACTATTTCATTTTTTTCAATATAATGCTTCAGTAAACTCTCCAAAGATGAAGATTGCGGCGCCTGCGAGCTGCTTGCTTGATTTTTTGTTTGACCGTTTGTTCGTGGGAAAAATCCTTGTGGCCCTTCTTTTTATGCCACTGATTGAAAAGTTTGTTGTTGGTTTTTCCACGCGAAGTTGGGATGGTTTCTCCACCTAGGGTTGTACGTATTGGAAAATGGATTATTCTTCACAAAATAGACAAACTGAGGGTTCCTCGGATACTCTTCCATTGGATGGCCTTCACCACAGGTAGCACAACTTGCGCTCGTTTGGTTGATTGCGTTGACTTGCCAACTATGCATTCCTGGGCTACTGATTGCGATGCCTTATATCAAATTCATCATCGTAGTCATTTGGTTCTGTAGGGATGCGATGGCCCCGTTATTTGCGTCATTGTCTTTGATTTTTAATCTTTGATCGCTTTCCTTCCAATCTTCATGATTTTTGGAAATGCGATCAAGGATATTCTTGGCCTCATAGTTTTATCAAGCAAACCTCCAGTTGCTGCCGCATTGGCAGCCGTCTGTGATGCAGGGTTCAATCCGTGGTAGAAAATTTCCATCTATAAACAATCTGTTAAGCCGTTATGCGGGTAATCTCTTACCAGCCTCTTAAACCTCGCCCAAGCGTCACTGAGCAATTCGTCAATATCTACTGTTTTCAAAATTAGTGAATCAACTTCCTACTTCTGTGCAGTCTCCGTCGGGGGAATTGTACTTCTTTCATGGAACTCTTCTCAACTACTTATTCCCATGATGTAATCTCCCCTGGTTCGAGAGAATAAGCCCATTCGTTCGTGCCTGGTCACACAAACGAAAAGGGGAACAATGTTTAAACGAAACCTCTTCAGCGGAGATGTTTGGGAACACAAATGTGTTGCAGATTTCAATGAAACTCAGAGGTGGTGTGCGGATCTCGACCATACTTACCGTCAAACTGTTCGACAGTTTGAATCAATCTGCAGCATCACCGGTTCATTTCGAACCTTGATCCTTCAAGTGTATGGCCTCATGATTCCTGGCGAGGAAATCATAGAGGTTGGGCGACGCATAGTCCCGGATGGGCCTATTGCGGTCGTTCACCCAATAGGATGGGGTTCATCAATGATATTATTTGTGTTTGGTGCTCTGTCTTTTGGTTGCTCTGCCATGTTTGGATCTTTCTTGTTGTTGTTGTTGGCGGCTGTTTCTTCTTCTTATTCTAAAAGTTCTCTGCGATCTCTGGGTCGTAAATGGGCTCAGGATTTTGTCCTTTGCTCATACAACGCCGCTTCTTTCCCTTACGTAAGGGAGAAGCAGTGCACAGAGAATGAGAAGTTTGCAAAGAAAAGAAAAAAGTTACCGTTAGGACAATGTATTACCGTAGTCCCCGGCAAACGGCCGCCAAAAACTTGATGTGCGTGTTATAAGGATGAAATAATGGTGTAGAATGCGATGGTGGAATATGCGTTGTGCATGCAAGTTTTCTTAGCAAGATCCAAGTATAAATCCTACTAAGTTGCCTGGTAAGCCTAGGGTCAAACACAGGGACTATGGCAACAGTATGTGATGGTAAATTTTGATTACTTTGCATTGATGAATAAAACAATGTATTGGTTGGTATGTTTGTTTAATGTATAAAATCTTTGCGGAGGAATTGAGAAAAGAGTCAATAACAACAAAAGTACAATGAGTATGCGGAGGAACGGGTTGAGAAGGTCTTTCGCCAGTGCTTCCTGAGATTGCGTTCAAGCTACGCGATCATGCTACACTCATGCGACAACAATTCATTTTCCAATGCAAATGCGATAGCTTCTAGTTTTAGGATGCATGCGATGTATGCGATGATGTCTATAGGACTTATTCCTAAGTCTCTATTTCTTGCCTATGCGATGATGAATGATGTACACAGGTACAAGGTGGCCACATACAACCATATCCTATCTCTAGGGTGCATGCGATGCGTTGATAGCAAACAGAACTTATTCCAAAGCTTCTATCTCTTGATTATGCGGTTCTAATCCAACTCTCCCGAGCCTAGATTCTAATCTGACTTTTTCAAGCCTAGATTCTATCCTTAGACCACCCTCTCGAGCATCTCTAATGGACGAATGATGCATACATAATACAAGATGATCGCATAGAATGAAGATCTCAGGTTATGCTAGCTAAGTACTTCTCAACCCATTCGACAGTTTAGTTACTCATGCATAATGTAAAAAGAGTGAACAGATATAGAGATGAAAATTCCATTTTATAAATAAGTTCAGAATACAAAATGACAATGGAAAATAAGGATAGAGAGCCTGGTAGCAATTTCTTGCTTCCACAAGGCTTTTACACTGAGTCTTTCTACTCTACTCAAAGAATGATCTTGCTTCCGCAAGAGTCGGCCCTCTCTCCATTTTCACGCTTCCCGAAACTCTTCCGAGTTAACCAGGACGAGCTCTCGACGTATTCTCCCTTCGCTTGCCTCTACCTTGTAAGTATATAAAATTACAAACTACGGCTATCTATGGTGAAGAAGAACTGTAAATTCTAAATAGCGAAACCGAACTTTTTGAACCCCTTTAACAAATGTGGCCTTCGGTATTTATAGAGCTTCAGAGTGAAGAGCTTTTTCTCTCAAATGATTGCACTGATGGGATGTCATTAATTATCTGTCTGATGCGCCGAATAATTGTCACCGAAAAGTTGAGTGTACTTGCTATAGTGTGTCGTTAACGGCTTGTCAACTAAATTCGAATTCAACCGTCATCAACTTTCTGTCCCGTCGTGATTTATTAAGCTTTCACCTTGATGTGCCAGCTTTATACGGCCACCTTCTCGAGCAGATTTATGCGAATGCATATGATCGCAAAACCTTGTGGTCGCAATCTCTTAATGCGCTCGGACGCTAAATTCTTTGGATTGCAATTCCATCTTGTGCCAACGCATTTTTCTGCATAAAATACACAAGTTAGCTGCTTTAATGCGATGGACGCATGCGATCGCAATGTTTTAAACTTAATTCTTTTGGACGTAATTTTATATATTTTTACCGTTGCAATCCTTCATTGTTTTATATCTTTGTGCTATAATAACGTGCATTTCTGCCCGTTATCAGCTAACACTTCCTAAGATTGTGTACAAGTTATGCGATCATGCTATACACAAATATCAGTACTACATTTCTCAAAGCATAATGCTACAATTCCTATTTCTAGGACGTATGTGATGTATATGCGAAATAGTCGATAGAACTGATTCCTAAGTTTCTACTCTTGCTTAAGAAACTTCTCACGATCGCATGACTTGCGATCGCAACTTCAAGTGCGCTGTCACATTGTGCCTTTGGATCGCAATTTCATATGTGCCATCGCATTGTACCTGCACAAAATAGGTAAATTAACTGCTTTTATGCGATGAGCACTCGCGATCGCAATTCCTTTTAGTTTGGCGCTTTCAGACATGATATTGCCTATTTTACCATCGCATTCTCTCATTGTTTTACTTATTTGAGCTATAATAACTTGTATTTCTACCAGTTATCACACCCCCAAATTTGAAACAATGCTTGTTCTCAAGCATAAACTAAAGATTCTCTTTAAAGATCCAACCGCATTTACCCTACCTAGACTTCTCAAGGTGCCTTATTCAAACTGCTGAACCAATGCCTTCTTAATTTCTATCCTGATCTCTTCCTAAAATATTTCTAATCTTTAGGGACCGCAAGCTTAACCTTAAAAAAAAACTCTTTACTCGTTTCCAGGACATCGCATGATTTATATCAAACTTTCTCAAACCGGGGTGTTCAAGTGATTTTAACCCTTGCGCAATTCAGATATTCGTTTTGTGATCTTGTGCTGACCCGAGTGCCCAGCCTTCGTTTTGGCTTGCCCCCACGGGTGTCATGCAGGCATCTAACTACGAGCAAGGCGCTCTTTCTCAATCAAAACTCATGCCCATCTCTTTATT
>NC_052357.1:82012784-82028135 GCF_009727055.1 Benincasa hispida
TCTCTTTATTTGGCAGCGGAGTTGGGATCACTTGGTTTATGCATTGATCACGATTCCTACCTTCGTTTTGGCTTGCCCCCACGGGTGTCATGCAGACATCCAATTACGAGTAGGATCCATTCTCAACGTGATAAATTTTTTTTTTAATCAATTGAATTTCTAAAAGTAATAAGGTTGAAAATAACATTACTAGCACCCCCAAATTTAACACACAGCGATGTCCTCATTGCTGAGAGATGAAATAACTCATGCGATGGACTTAGGAAATTTCGTAAAAATAGATTTGATGGAAAACTGGTAAACCACTAAATTTTAGAAATGTTTCATGAATTGATTGTCCTGAAATTAATCTGACTCCAGTACATGCAGTAAGAAACAAAGGCATGAATTTCATCATTGAAGTCATAATTGGCACGGGGTGAATGCAGCGACCAAATAAAGTAATCAAAAATTCAAGATTGAGTCAAACTAAAGAGGATGCGATAGTAGAATTAAGCAATATTAAATTGAAATACGAGAAGTGCAAAATTGAAATAAGATGAGGCAAGGAAAGACAGAACCCCCAAATTTTTTTTGTTGCCCACATCATTTTTTATCACATCCTTTCCTACGGTGGGCTGATTCTTTGATTGCATGGCTGGTCGCGTGCTTGAGGTTATTGTATTGCTCCATCGCAATGGTCTACTACGATCAGTGATAAATATCAAGAGGATAAAAAGTATGAAAGAAAAAGTTGACAATTATAAAGAGTAGTAATCATGCAAAAAGTAAGATAGATCCATGAAAGAAAAATGACAAAAGGATACTAAAAAAAAGGATATACTTCGTCCTTGATGAATATGTGTCACTTATCAGCGCAGGGACTACATGTTTCTTCTTCATTCTGGCTTCCTCAGGTTTCCTCTCCTTTTCTTGATCCTCTGTCGCGATCATAATCTGGTTATAGCTTTTGATATCTGCATGTGTCCCTCCGATTGCTCTAATACATTTCTTCAGAATACAGAGCGTCAAGTTCGTAGTTTTTTTAATGTCTTATTATGCTTTGTGGTTGCAACATTGTCTGACCTTCCACATTAGAAAAGAATTCTTGAAACAGGTTGAGGTGGTTGTGAATAGTGTGAGTTGTTTACTATTTGTTCGTTTGTTAGGAATAGAAGTAGATATGTCAAACTTTATGAGTTCGATGAAGTTTGATGTGGATAAATTTGATGGAATGATCAACTTCGGCTTATGGGAAGTGTAAGTTAAGGATGTGCTGATACAAGCTGCGCTACATAAGGCCTTGAAGGGAAGACCAAGCTTTAGTGCTTCTAAAGAGTTAAGCGGTGATGGTGGTCTAGGAGAGTCCAGCGGTGGTTCCAGTAAAGGTTCTAAGACATCCAACATGAGGGATGAAGATTGGGAGGAGATGGATTTGAGAGCTACAAGTGCAATCAGGCTAAATTTGGCTAAGAATGTTCTTACAAATGTGCATGGAATTATAACAGCTAAAGAGCTTTGGGAGAAGCTTAAAGATCAAGCAAAAAGCATCTCAAATCGGTTATGCCTGAAAGAGTAGTTTCACACCTTGCGAATGGTGGAAGGTATAAAAATATCAGATCATCTGGCTATTCTCAATGGCATTGTTTCTAAGCTGGAGGTGATGAGAGTGAAGATAGAAGATTAAGATAAGGTACTCCAACTCATCTGGTCACTTCCTCCTTCTTATGAATATATGAAACCAATCTTAATATACGAAAAGGAAATTTTAGTGTTTGCTGAGGTTGCTAGTAAACTTTTGTCTGAGGAAAGAAGACTGAATAGTGAAAGACGTACTTCACAAGAGGATTCAGTACTGGTAGCCAACAAGTGGAAGCAAAAGAAAGAGTTCGTGCATAAAAAGGTTTGCTGGGAATGTGGGCAGTCTGGACACATGAAAAAGGATTGTCCTAACAGAGCAGGTTCGTCAAAAAGCTTTGAGTCAGATGATAATGTTATCTCCGTCGTCACGGAAGATGACAATCTCTTCCAGTGAAGCAAGGCAATATTCATCCTCATGGTATATCCGCTTTACCATGATAGAGGATGTGATGTTAGCGATTTCACAAGTTTGCACACGGGCATTGATTTGGCGAATATGCAAGGTGTGTGGTGGGAGTTATGTCAATGGCTGAAAGACTTCCAGGTGAGTCAAGTAGGTGGAAGTTGCACCATGAATATCAGCAAGGTTTTTCGACATGTGACGAAAAAGGAAAGTCTTGGGAGGTGATATTCCAAGTGGTCTACTTTTCATGGTGGAGTAGGTTATAGTTCTTTTATTTAAGAATTATGATTGTCGGTGAAGACAATGGATGTTGTAGAAGCTGCGGATTCTTCAAATATCCTGCCAAGGTGGAATTTGTTGGATCTTGGCAAAATATTAGAAGGGACAAAGGTTAAATTGAAGAATGAGGATGGGCTCCAAGCCTATAAAATGAGCCTATGCCTCTAGTTTCAAGTTGTCCCAATTAAAAACACTTTAAGCTTAATGCTAACTCTAATTAAATTCCTTTTGTATTATCTAGTTGGAAAGTGTGAAAAAGGTGTGAGTATTTAAAAGCTTTAAGAGAGTACTCTTGTAATGGAGATCAGGAGAGAGAGTTGTTCTGTGTGATTGTAACAATTTTTTACATAGTAGATTTCTTTCTGATGGGCCGTAGTTTTTCTCCGAGTTAGGAGTATTCCACGTAAATTCTTATGTTTTCAGTTTTACTGCTTTCTTTTATTTTTTCTGTTATTTTTTTGTTTATTCCTATGGTAAAAGTGGGAGAGGTTTTTCCCAACACCATTCACCTTGAATACTTTCTTGTGTCAGGTTACATATAAGTTGTCATTTTTATTGGGATCTTTCTTACTTTAATCTACAAAACTTGAGCCCAAGAATGAATTCTTCCAATGAGTTGGGAGAGCCTCAAGTTCAATCCCTTGTACCTTAGGAAAAAAAGAGCAATTATGAGTCGATTAATTTTTACAAAAATCAATTAAAGAATGTGAAGAACCATTGGAAGAATATTCATAGTCAAAATCAATAAATGAAGTAAAAAAATCAATAAATGGAGTAACTAATTCATTAAAATCAACATCAACAATCATCACTAACTCGTTAATAAAATCATGAGTTTCAAGATAGCATAAGGACAAATAATCTTTAGGGAATTTCATGGCATCATAGATGTTAAAAGAGACAACATCACCATCAAATTCTACTAAGAGGACCTTGATCTACATCAATTTTAGTTTTGGCAGTTTTCATGAAAGGCCTCCCTAATAGAATAGTAGAAGATGACGGAGTAGAAAGTTCATCCATTTTTAATATGTGGAAATCCACTAGAAATATTAAATCCTTAACTTAAACTAGCACATCTTCAACAATCCCTAGTGGTTGTATGTAAGATCTATAAGCTAACTTAATACAAACAGCTTTTGCAAGTAATTTAATTTTAGATCCTTATAAACATGATAGGGCATAACATTAATAGAGGCTTCCAAGATCAAGCATAGCATGCAAAAATTTTCCATCTCCAATCACATAAGGTAAAGAAAACATTAACTGGGTCTCTACATTTCTCCTTCTTTTTCAGCAAAACAAAGACATTTGTACTTACCACCACTCTGTACTTGTCTTTTTCCTTCCTCTTTTTGGTGCAAGATTCCCTTAAGAAACTTGGCATACCTTGAAATTTGTTGAATGACATCAAGGAGGAAAATATTAATTTGCACTTTTTAGAGCATCTCTATAAGCTCTTCGACTTTGTTCTCTTTCTTCATTTAAATTTAGAATTCCGGCTAGTAAGAGCTTTTCCGATACTCTCATGTTTGTATCTTCTAATAATTAACGAAGGAAATTGATATCAATCATGTTCGAATGATTACGCATATGATAAATCAATGTGTTGTTTCTATGAATACAATAATGCTGATATGATGCAAAAGCAACAATAAATGAGAGAAAACTGAATTAGAAAGAGACGAACTTGCAAATAATCGAGTTTCCATTTAATTGAAAAAAAAAAGAATATATAAATGGTTAAATTTCTGATTGTACACTGAAATTTAAATAACTAATTTTGTAAAGTACAGGATGGTTATTTTTTAACCTCATAATCATTGAATTTGGAGTACTTAGTGAAGTAATAATAGATGGATGAAAGATTTGGTTAAAAAAATCTAGAGATAAAAGATATATATAATAATTTTGTTGGAAATATAAAAAAAAAAAATCCTTTAATTAATTAAAAAGGTATAATTTTAAATTTCAAATCAAATCTACCACTAATATTATTTGTAAATATTTTTTCAAAATTATCTAAAAAAAAAGCGTGTGATTACACATCCTTCACAGGAATTTGTAGGGATAAATATGAAATAATTTAAATACTAATGGTCATATTTCAGTACATTCAAAAAATGGATGAAATAATCTAACCCTCCTCAAATAATAATGCTCATATTTCATTATATTTTTAAAAAATGAATATCTTTCAAAATCACACTGTTATTTTGGCCATTTACCACAATTTTTCAAAGAAAAGAGCTTTTCTTTAGATTTGTAATGGTTGGGCTAATGAGACAATTCTTATGGTTGGGTCTGCCATTCTCAAAAAAAAAAAAGAAAGAAAGAAAGAAAAGAAAAAGAAAAAGAAAAAAAGCTTCGCGGCAATTGAAGAATTTCGTGTTATCTTCCTCTCAATTGGAAGGTTATGCATTTCTTAAATAAACCCATTTGAAGAATTTCTGTGGTTTTCTAGATACAAATTCTAAAATTAAATTTGAGGTGAAATTTGTGATTTAGGTTGAACCAGGAGATTTCATTTTCAGTTTACTCCCAGCCAAAAAGGGAAATTCAAATTACCTCACCTCAATTTTGGCAAGTTAAATTCCACTCTTGGGAGTAAATTTCAAAGTAAATCAAAGATAAAATTTGTATGGAACTACGACATTTCAAAGCTTCATGGGAGTTCAATTCAGATCCAAACCAAAAAAAAATTTATTGAATTCAAATCGTATTCTAGATCAAATCTCTCTCAAGTCAAAATTTGGTAATGTCAAATGAAAATTGAAATAAATACAATAATTACAGTTCCAAATCCAAATTAAGATTTGGGTATGGATAAAATTTTATATAAATGTCAAAACTTTAGCATAATCTAATTGTTGTCTCAAATTAAAATATGGGCACGTTCCAAAAGTTCTTCAAATCAAAGTTGAAGTAAGAGAAAGACAATATCAAATTCTACTTCAAATCTGTATCAAGAATTTAGTATATTCCAAATTATCTAAGAAATATTTGTAGAATTCTGAATACTCCTTAAAATTCAAGTTGCAATTAAAATAGAGCATAAATTTTATACTTGAGTTCATGTTTACTCCCAAATAGAAAATGAATACTTGGACTAAAGTTCACTTTTTTTTACTTGACCTAAATTGTGTCAAGCAAATACAAGTCAAATAAAAATTTTGAGCTAAATTCATATTTTGATCAAGATGATGCATTAAACAAAGTCAAAGTCATACTCTGATTTCAAATTATCTTCTTCGAGATTCACCTACTATATAGACATGCATAAATCTCGAGAGTAGACATTTGTTTAATTAAAAGTTTTGGCTAATCACAAGTTGCCACATCATCAAATTAGAGCCCGGGTCCATTGTGGAAATTATAAATTCGATCGGGTCGAGTCATTAAAGTCGTTCGAGTCCAACCCAATTCAAGTCTATGATAAATTTTTAGGCCAAATCAAAGCTGAGCTTAAACCCAATATTTGGACCCTGCAACATCTGGGCCCAAGTCCATATAATATCCATGAGAAACCTCTCTAAATAGAGGTCTTACCTCTTCTTTGGGGGAGGTTAGAAGCATTGACAACTTAGTACTAAAGTTCTGAATACCTGAAAATTTCAAGACTGAAACTAGGATCGGTTTAAATATTACAATCTTTTGAGAATTGAAGACTTGTAAATGCATATAAATATTCTGATTCTTTCTCTTAGAGTTGAAAATAACAAGTTAATAGGGATACAATATTTATTCCGAAAAAAACAGCGAAACAAAAAAAAAAAAAACCACTAAATTAGAAAATTTAAAGTTTGAACATATTAGCTCGTTTACAAAGTTTGGAATTAAAAAGTAAATAGTAAAATAATTTTTTTTGTTCTAAAATCTAAAGACCAGTTTCTATGTAGTTTTTGAATTTCAAAAAAAGCTAATAATATAGCCAAAAATCAAAATAATTTTAAATGTATCTTACTCAAGTTACTAGTAAAAAATGACTTTGTTGTGAATTTGAGGAATACAACGGAAAGCCATATGATAATAAAATATAATATAATATAAAAATAAATAAATATTAAATAAATAAAACATAATATATAAATAAATAAAAGAAAACAAAATAACAAAATAAGAAATGATAATATTCTCAAATTTCTCCACTTTCTCCAATTGTTATGAAATTTGCCCAATACGTGTATAATTTTAAGATCCACCAAATGTCATTATTTATAGGAAAAATGACAAGTAAGATGTGGACTTACATGGACATCAAGCATGAATAATTACAAGGCACATAGACAACATAAAGGGTGACACATGACTTTTGAAACACTAAGAATGAGTATCTATTTATTATTGTAATATTCATAATACTCCTAACCTCCTTTGAGAACTCATCTTAGTGCGTTGTGATGGAACAATTGAAACATATACTGCACACCCAAAAATTTTCAGAAGGAAAATAGTTGGCTCATGGTTAGTACTTATGATAAGCTACTAGCCTAATGCGTACAAGTGACACTGCTTGCATGTCCCCATACAGATGAAGGAAGCTTAGCTTTCATAAGTAATGGTCTTGCAATTAATTGCAAACGTTTTATAAATGATTCTACTAAATCATTTTGTGTATGAACATGAGCTACAGGATGTTCAACACTTATCCCAATTGACATACAATAATTATCAAAAGGTTAGGATGTAAATTCACCAGCATTATCAAGACGAATGGTCTTAATTGTATGATCAAGAAATTGTGCTCTTAACTTAATTATTTGAGCAAGTAATCTTGTAAATGTAAGATTTCGACTTGATAATAAGCACACGTGTAACCATCTGCTTGATGCATCTATTAATACCATAAAATATCTAAATGGTCCACTTGATGGATTAATAGGTTCACATATATCACCATGAATTCGTTCTAAAAATGCAGGTGATTCAGTCCCCACTTTAGCTGGTGATGGTCTAATTATCAATTTTTCTTAAGAGCAAGTATCACATGATAATTCATTAGATTGAAGAATCTTCTGGCTTTTCAGTGGATGTCCATTCGAATTCTCAATAATTCTTCTCATCATTATAGATCCTGGATGACCCAATCAATCATGTCAAATTGTAAATATGTCTGGATTCATGAACTTCAGGCTCATTGTTGCATATATTTCAATTACTCATAGATGTGTATAATATAATATAGAAGATAAAGTAAACAACTCTTCTAATATACATTTTTCATTTGAGACAGCAGATATGATATATAGATATTCCAAAATATTCTTACTATCAGTCTCAATATGATAACCATTGCAGCATATATCTTTAAAACTTAGAATATTTCTCTTTGATTGACTAGAGAACAATGTATTGTCAATCGAAAATTTTGTTCCTCTAGGAAAAATAATATTTGCTTTTCCAAAACCTTCGATCAGGTTTGCCGAACCGCATTGTCAGTTTGGAAAAATATATTTTACTTGTACATATTGTATGTCTAGTTACAGTATCTGCCAAACATAAATCTTTTTTGCTCATTTTTTAAACATCCAACATATGAAAATGATCCATGTTTCTTCATTAAAAAAAATAATTACAATAAGAAAATAATACTTAAAATATACAAAAGTTACTAAAAAAACATGAAGATAGATAAAAGAAAACAATAACATGAAGTCTAGTATTCTCAAAATAAAAAAAATAAAAAATAAAAAAATAAAAAAACACTTGATATTCCATAACTGCACCAATCTTCTCTTTAGGAGATTCAAAGAAGTCCGCGACATCCAAATTTGTCATATAGGATGGGTCAAATATGTCATTATGCTAGTGTGCAAATTTTACTTCCACATTTTTCTCTTTTTCCTCCAAGGAGGTTTGATAAGGTCAACTAAGTGTTTTAACGTACGATAGGTACGTGACCAATGCCCAGTCATTCCAGATCGGAAACATTTATTTTCAACACGGTTTGAACTCTCATCTTGTGAAGTTTTTCCTTTGTGATCATCATTTTGTGTGGTTTTTTTGAAATTTGAATGATTAAAATGACCACCACGAAAATAATAATTATTTCTCCCTCTGCTACGGTCACGACCTCGACTGCGACCACGATTATTATTAAAGTTCACAACATTCACTTTAGGGAATGGTGTCGTTCCAGTTGGTCGAGATTCATGATTTTTCATCAATAACTCGTTATTTTGTTCAGCCACAAGGAGACATGAAATTAATTCAGAATATTATTTTAAACTTTTCTCTCGATATTACTACTATAGGAGCATATTCGAGACATGAAATGTAGAAAATGTCTTCTCTAACATTTCAGAATCAGTAATTTTTTCTCCTCATAATAACAATTTTAAACTGATTTTAAATAATGCAGAGTTGTAATTACTTACGGATTTGAAATCTTGTAGTCTCAAATGCATCTACTCGTAATGAGTTTTAGGGAGAATAACTGTTTTTTTTATGATCATACCTCTCTTTCAAACTTTTCCACAAGATACGAGATTTTTTATTGTAAGACACTCCATTTTCAATCCCTGATGGAGATGACTACGAAGGAAAATCATAACTTTTGCTTTGTCCTGACTAGATGACATATTTCCTTCTTTAATAGTCTCCCTAAGATTCATAGCATCCAGGTGGATTTCGGCATCAAGTACCCGTGACAAATAATTATTGTCGTTAATATCAAGGGCGAAAAATTCTAATTTTGTGAGATTCATCATGGTAGCACTATCATAAAATATTGTACTTATGTTAGAAATTTAATAGATAGTGAATATGCAAAATAACATTAAATTTATTAATTATAACGAGAAGGAAAAAATCGGCATATCTTTAGGACCTATCTTTTGCGGGAAAAACGACAAGAGCTCGTATTGATAACGTGTTGTGAATTTGAGAAGCATAACGGGAACACGGATGGTAATAAAATATAATAGAATATTAAAATAAATATAACATAATATATAAATAAATAAAATAAGAAATTAAAAAATTCTCAAATTTCTCCACTTTCTCCAATTTTAATGGAATTTGCCCAATGTGTGTATAATTTTAAGATCCACCAAATGCAACTATTTATAGGCAAAGTGACAAGTATGATGGGGACTTATATGGACACCAAACATGAATAATTACAAGGCACGTGGATAACAAAAATGGTGATGCATAGCTTTTGGAACACTCAGGAATGAACATCTATTTATTATTATAATATTCATAATAGACTTGACATATACTTGGGGCAACAAATTTAAAAATGATGTGTCATATTTTATTGATTTTGTCTTTCTTTGAAGTAGAAAATGACCATTTTATTTTTCTGAGAAAAGCAAATTAAACTTTAAAAGATAAAATTACCAATGAACCCAAAAATTACTAGAGTGCAGACTCCATGACATTGCTATATTTGTCATTATTATAATACACTTAATTTCAATTATCTTAAATTTAATTATATCAATCTTTAAAAAAATTGTTAAAATGTCGATAACTTGGCACTGGTTCATTAGAACTAGGGACGAAAACAGTTCGATTTGGTGGTCGAACCGAACCTAATCGAATTTCTAATATGTGAAATCGAATCGAACCGATTTATTAGTTCAAATTGAATAGAACCAAACCACATATATGTAGTGTTTATAGGGGTAATTTTTTTTAAAAAAGTAAAAAATCATATAGTTACCAAATTGGATCTAAATAATTGGAAATTGTGGTCTTAAAATCTCGTAATTATCTTTTTTTTTTTAATTTAAAATATTTGATATTTTTTCCAAAAAAAATTTATAGTACAAAATTTTCAACAATGTTGAAATCGACATGAGAAGTCTTATTGACTAAATGAAATTGAAAATTCAAAAAACTTATTAAAATGTGTTCAAAGAGACTATGTATATGGAAATAGTGACTCTAATTGATGATGAGACTTTTTAAATAAATAATAAAACTGATATTCCTATGTGTAAATGAATAAATAAATTTTGTTATGAATTCTTTTCAAATAAAGAAAAAGAACCAGTTAATTTATATATATAATAAAATTTCACTATCTATCATATAATATATATTTATAAGTGTTAATAATTAATATCTATTTCGATCTATCATGATCTATCATTGATAGATAATAACATCTGTTATACTTAAAAATATTTTCAATAGTTTTACCATTTAAAACAATATCTTTTTGTTATTGACAAACTAACAAATCCATTAGTTTAAGAGATTTTTTGTGCAAATTTTTATCTTATTGAGAATTTTGAGTTTATATACAAAGAAAAGAAAGAGTACGTGGATTAGCAAAATTTTGAAAATATGTTTGGTTTAACTTTTTAAAAGTCTGTTTGGATTGATTAGAGAAAAAAATGTTTTTCAAAAATATCATTTTTATTTAAACTTTTTCGATAAAAAAATGTTTATAAATTTGAAAATATATCAAATGAATGATCGTCAAACACTTTAATATTTTTTAAATACTTTAATATTTTTGTACAAATTTTTGTGTTTTCAAAATTAAACTCGAAAAGTCACATCGAACACACCATAAATGCTAAATTTTGAAAATAAGTCATTTTTTAAAAAGTTGAATTGTCTCACAATCACTCAAAATAACTTTAAAAATACTTTCAAATTTTATTTTGAACCATTTTCATCGAGAGAGTTTAAATAAAAATATATTTTTTTTTTTTTTGAAAAACTCTTTTTATCTAGTAAATCCAAATCGGTTCTTAATCTCTTTTCTTAAAATTTTAAAATAGAGATTCAAAATAACTGTGTTATACTTAATCTTTAAATATTTCACACACCTAAATATAACCAAGGTTCGAAATATCGATGTCTATGAAAATATGGAGATCTCGATTTTATGAAAATTTTGAAATTTTATGGAAATTAATGGAAATTGATGGAAATAGTTATAATTAGTTACTGAAAGATTGATGTAACTTAATTAGACTATAATTGACCATTTTTAATAACAATTTGTATAAAGTAAGACAACATCTATTGTAAATGTTTGTGTAAACGTTGATGTAAGGGCATAAATTTAAAAAAGAAAAGAAAAATAATTACAAAATGATATAAAGTTTAAGAATATTTGAATGTGAAAGGATGTAAAAATTATAAAAAATTTGAATGATTAAAGAACATCAATTCAATTTTGAGGTCAAATGATATGAAAATTTAATGAAAAAAATTGAAAAAAGTTAAAAATAAATATATGTTATTTTTTTTTGTTGTTTTTTAAAAGATTCAATTTATTTAGAAATGAAAGTTTTGGATCGAAGTTAAAAATTGAGAAAAGACGAAAATAGAAAAAAGTAACACAAAAAAATGTTTAAGCCTACGTGAAAAATGAAATTAATATGTGAAACTATAGAATAGAATTATGTGTAATTAAGACCATAAAATTGAAAAGTTTAAACTTAGTTTATGTAGTTAATAAAAAAATCAAAATTTCTCGAAATTGGAGAAATTAATATATTCTCAAATTTTCGAAAAAATTAGAAAAAACGAAATTTTACACGATAAAAAATTTTCGAGATTTAAACTAGGAATATAACACAACGTAAACATGATAAAATGATACTTTTATCTATGATTTTTTAGAATAAAAAAATAAACTAAGATCTTAATAAATATTCCGTTTTTCGTGTTTTGTTTTCGGAAATGGCAGATATTTTTCCATAATATTTTTAATACGAATTTTCATCTTTCTCAAGAAAACATTAAAATACTTATCCTTTGTTTTAAATTTTTCAAAACTTGATTCAGAGTTTTGAAAATAGTTGTAAAATGTAGATAGTAAAATAAATAAATTTATAAGTGAAACTCAAAAGTAGCATTGTAAACTTTTGTAGTTCAAAAAAGACACTGACATAAGAAGTTGGGATAATTGCAACTTTAATAAAAAAAAAAAAATTAAAAATTTGACATGTCCCTAAGTTTTACTTTTTTACAAATATGTCAAAAAATTTCTGCCTGAAAATTTGATTTTCTATATGGTTATGTGATTGTCACATTTACAATTATAAAAAAATTGAAATCATGACTTTGAATTCTTAAAATATATTTATGACTTTTTCTAAAAAGTTATACTTCGAAGAAATTTTCAAAAAATAACTAAAAACACAATCGTTACCTAATAAAACACATATACACAATCGTTATAAATCACACCCTTAATAAAAAATTGTTTAGAAAAACAATAGTTGTCAATTTAATTTAACGTAACAAAATTAGATTTAAAATATGTGAGATTCTAATCACATATCACGTACATTAATTCTTTTAAAAAAGTTTGTTACGCACGGCATCCTTTTTTATTGCAAGATAAATGTTCAAAGTCATTAGTTCCTCTTAGTTAGTAACGAGGCATATTAAATATATGCAGTGAGTCAAATCACTAATTGCCGCGACAATATTGGCCTTTCTCATTTATTTGTCCCATCTCACTATTAATAAATAAATTAACTAACAAACAATCAAGTTTATGACTTTTAAAAAGTTAGCATTCATACTGTGCTTATTTGTTGTACAAGTAAAACTTTATTTTAAATTTATATTTTTTTGAGTCTAATTGAATCTAATATTTATGATGACCTATCTTGAAAACCCTAGATTTTCTTTTATGTGATATTAGGATGACTTAAAGGAAAAAAAGAATGAAAAAGAGGTAGAAAATCAGAGACAAAGACAGTAGTTTGGTTTTTCAATGACAACTTCAACAAAATTGTCGATTGCAAAAGTCTGGACCATTGGATCGTGCTGAAATTTGATCAGCCTGTTTGAGACAAATAAGGTCTTATTTTGAACGGTTGGATTGTTGTTTGAAGCTCTAATTTGTCTGTAATTTCTGCCGAACAAAACCTATAAAACTGGCCGATTTTCATTATTTTTGTCTCTCAAGTGTTCATCTTTTATGTATGAAAGTATTGGTGAATTGTGAACTTTGTATGACTGATTTGGGTTCTTTTTTCATCAATTTTATCAAAATAAGAGAAATTAACAAGGGTGGACTCCTCACAAGTCTCGTGGTTCTTACTCTTCACTTTTCCACATATAATACGTGTGTGCTCTTTGTTTTTAATCTTCCATAATTCTGTGATTTATTGTTGTCCATTGTTGGTTGATCGCATGGTGATTATTTAATAATTTATTTGTGGTGTTTTGGAGAACAATTATTTGGTTGATTTTTTTAGAAGAGATCTTGGTGGGTTGTTATTATATTGTTTGGGTCCTCAGTTGGTATCAGAGCGGATTTTAATTTAATCAAGTTATGGAGTCTATTAGTTATGGTGATGGTAGTTCAATTATAAAATTGACACCAACCAATTATTTCATTTAGAGACCAATTATGGAGGATTTGTTATATTGCAAAGATTTATTTGATCCAATTGAAACAAGCACAAAAGTAGATGTCACAATTTCTAAACTTATAAAACCAAAGAAAATGGAAGAAAAAGATTGGGGAAAGTTAAAGAGAAAAACTTTGGTGATTATTAGGCAGTGAGTTGATATTAGCATTTTCAACCATATGTCAAATGAGTCCAACCCATATGAGTTGTGGAAGAAATTGGAAGACCTTTATGAAAGGAAGACCACACATACAAAGCTTCTTTAATCAAACAACTTATTAATTTAAATTTGAAGGGCGAGAAGTCTATTTTTCTGAGCATTTGAACAACTTTCAATAAATTATTAATAAGCTGACTACTATGAAGATTGATTTTGATGATGAATTGCAGGCTTTGTTCTCGTTGAGTTTTTTGCCGGACAGTTGGGAAACCTCGGTTGTGATTATTAGTAACTCTACTCCAGAAGGTGTTTTGTCTTTGGATGTTATCAAACAAAGCATGTTCAATGAAGAGATAAGAAGAAAGGAGATGGGAATTGATAATTTACATGCTCGTGTTGCAAAGAATCGTGGAAAAAATAAGAGTAAGTGACCTAAAGACCGTGATAACTCAAAAGGGAGGTCTAAGTCTAGAGACAAAGAGACTAGGACATGTCATTATTGTAACAAGTCTGGCCATATAAAATTTTTTTTGCCATTGTTGGAAGAAAGAACAAAGTAAGAAACAAGACTCACAAAAAGAGGAAGATGATAAAAGTATTGCAACAATTATTTCTCAGAAGGACAATGTTGTCACCTTGATTTGTGCAACCAGTGAGTGTCATCATGTAGAGAGTTCAAATACATAGTGGGTGGTGGATTCAGGTACTTTATACCCTTGTGTACCCAAAAGATAGTATTTCATAAACTATCAATCTTGTGATTTTGGTAGTATGAAAATGGGAAACGAGAGCTCAACTAGTATAGTTGGATTAGGTGATTTGTGTGAAGACAAGTGTTGGGTGCACACTTACATCAAAGAATGTGTGTCATATTCCTAATTTACGTCTTAACTTGTTGTTTACAAATATCCTTGATCAAGAAGGATATAGAAATACCTTTTGTGATGGTAAGTGAAAATTGTCTAAGGGTTCAACAATAGTTGCTCGAGATGAGTTATGTTGCTCTTTGTATAAAACAAACTTGAGCATATATTCTTTTGAGTTGAATGCAAAAGAAGAAAATAATTCTCCAAATTTATGACATCGAAGGCTAGGGCATATGAGTGATAAGAGGATTAATTTGTTAGCAGGTAAATCTTTTATCTCTGTTGATAAAACATTTTCTCTTGACCCTTGTGATCATTATTTGGCAGTCAAGGAATATAGAATTTCCTTTTCTAGGAAGTTCATCAGAAGGCAAGGAAAATTGGAGTTAATACATTCTGATATTCGTGGGCCTATTGAGTGAAGGAAATTGGAAGCGAGATTTCCATGAGCAGCGGAACAAGACTATTCCAAATTACAATCATGAACGAACATATATTTATAGTCGACTTAAATACAAATGATTATACAATTCATACAGAGAAATTACAGCATGAATAAAGAAACAAATGAACAAGGATCAAACTATACGCACATATGAGGATGTGTCTCCACGCTCCGTTGCGCGACTCTGATCTAACAACAGCAACCACGAGCGCTCGATCTACACGACCGCAACACAA
>NC_052357.1:82029053-82045950 GCF_009727055.1 Benincasa hispida
ACAAGACGAAATACCGCACGAACATTTCGCGGCTCATCCTAACAACTCCCGTCACGAAACTCCTCCGCGACAGCGAACCAAACCTCCATAGCCACCGACGAACCGCTCTTCAAGAAAACCTCACGGTGTTGGGAGCTTGAGTTTGATCAGCCACAATCAAGACTACCTTGTGTATTCTCGGTGTGAAAATCCCAAAGTGGCTCTATTCGGGACTGTATTGAGGCAGTATGAAGGAGGAAACAATGATCCGGTACACGAATGGGTTAATGTGAGATGGTGGAGACTTATCGTATAGGTCGATGCCAATCGTTTAGATAAAGCTTATGCGATCGTCTTAGCAAAAAGCCTATGCGATCGTTTAGCTCATCTTTAGCCGCGTCTATCGCTACAGACTCTACACTATTCGTTTACCTTCGGCCAGCGATCATCTAGCAAAAACTATGCCATTGTTTAGTAAATACTACATGATTGGTAGCTCGGCCAGCCGTCGTTTAGTAAATCGAATTTACTTGACGACTTTCGTAAGTTTCTTTTTCGCCGGAGAGAAAACTATTATATTATTTTATATATGCTCGTCTTCTTTTTGTATATATTATGTGTCCATCTTAACCAATCAGCAGTGCGACAACCCTTCATAGATCGCTCGTAAGTACAGCTGGGCCAATAACCGTTATGCCCCTGTAGTTACATCTGTCTCCTTAAGTACCACTGATCTCTCTAATGAACATAAGTCATAGTCCTACTATGACTGAGTCTTCTCTTCCAAAAAGAAGCTATGGCCACTATGTTCAAGCCCCAAAATCAGCCCTTAAGAGAGCAATCTTTCTACTTATCTCTGCTTCGGGAAAGGAGTGAATTCCATATTGTGGATTGAATTCCCAACTCCCAGATCAGACAAGTCCCCAAAAAGGTAGGCATGTTGAGTTGGCTATCTGGCCACTCTCACCCATACTAATCAAAAGACTGCCCTCAAAGGCAGGAGTTCCCAAAACACTCAGGATTGAGGTCGTGTCACCTATGGTCATTTAGATGAGATGCAAGTCTCTAGTATCAACAACGTTCTATACAGAGTCTAGTCATCTCGTGGTCCAAGTCTTATATAAACTCTTTGTATAGGACAACCCCACTTCACGTCTCCACACGAATAGTCAGGATCTACCATCTGTAGTAGTTTACTACACTTGCAAACCTCTATAAAGCAGGCCATATCCGTAGTGTCACTAGGATCAGGTATCCCACCTGAATCCTTATACTACAGATCGATTTAGGTTATCACTTAAGGCATGATTCACTTGTATATCACATATACATGCTTAAGTTCACATAAGATAACCAAGGAGCTTTGTTTATTGGATATGAGTAAATGTCAGAATTAAATAACACTTATTTTATTCATTGAACAATGTGTATCTTTACAAAACAACGAGACTCCAGAAGAATTAGGACACCAATCCCAACATTGAGGTGGAGTCACTTGGTGACAATAAATATTTTGTCAATTTTATTGATGATGCTACTCGAAGAACTTGGGTGTATATGTTGAAGACAAAAAACCAAGTTTTTGAAATTTTTAGGAAGTTTCATGTCATGGTAGAAAAGAAGACCGAAAGAAAATTGAAGTGTCTTTGATCTAACAATGGTGGTAAGTATACTTCGAATGAGCTCAAGTATTATTGTTCACAACATGGCATTAGACATGAGAAGACAGAGCCTGGCACACCACAACCCAATGGAGTTGCAGAATGAACATAACCATTGTGGAGAAGGTGAGGAGTATGCTTAGAATGTCTAATCTTCCTAGGAAATTTTAGGGTGAACCAGTGCAACATGTCATGTATTTGATTAATCGATCTCCATCAATTTCTCTTGATCTAGACGTTCCAGAGAAAGTATGGAAGGTTTTGGGATTGGTGTCCTAATTCTCCTAGTAGTTTCGTAGTTTGTAAACATTTTGTACACATTGTTATTAATAAAATAAGAGTTATTTTATATGCATTTACTCAAATCCAATAAACTAAGATCCGTAGTTATTTCATGTAACTTAAGCATATATGTGAGACATAATAGTGGATCATGCCTTAAGTAATAACCTAAATGGTCTGTAGTATAAGGATAAAAGAGGGATACCTTATCCTAGTGATACTACGGATACGACATGCTTTGTAGATATTACAAGTGTTGTAAAGTGCTACAAATGGTCTGATCCTGGCCATTTATGTGGAGACATGCGAGCGCGGGTGTCCTATACAAAGAGTTTGTATAAGACTACACCACGAGATGATTAGTCTCTTTATAAAATGTCATCGATAATTGAAACTTACATTTCACTAAAATGACAATAGGTGACATGACCTTAATCTTGAGTGAGTTGGGAATTCCTGTCTATGAGGGCGGTTCTTTGATTAGTATGGGTGAGAGTGGCCAGATTGCCAACTCAACAAGCCTACCTTTTTGGAGATTCATCTAATTGGAGAATTGGGAACTCAGCTACACAAGACGGAATTCACTCATTTCCTGAAGTAGGGGTAAGTAGATAAATTGCTCCCTTAAGGGTTGATTCTGAGTCTTAAACATAGTGGCCACACCCTCTCTTTGGAAGAGAGGACTCTGTCATAGTAGGACTCTCACTTATTGTTCATCAGAGGAATCAGTTGTACTTAAGGAGTTAGATGTAACTATAGAGGCAAAACGGTAAATTGGCCCAACTGTACTTACGAGCGATTTGTGAAGTGTCATCACATTTTTTATTGGTTATATGGACACGGAAATATATTTGTAGTGCGAAGAGTACAACTGTTGATCTTTAGTGGAGTGACCAACAGTTAACGGATGGTGGATCTCGTGACTAAAGAGTTTAGTCAGTTATTCACATACTGTTGGAGCTTTAAGCTCCAGGTCCATGAGGTCCTCTTTGTAGCTCAATGAGTTGAAGTTGAGAATCAGATTTTGGGCTAGTTTGAAGTGTTCAAATTAACAAGAGAAAATTCAATTATATGTGATATAATTGATTTGATGTATTAGATACAATATTTGGAGGAACTAATATAAATATGATCTATATTAAATACCATAAAATAGAAAAAGAACTATAGTTTATATGTTTCATATGATGAAATATTAAAACTATAGGTTATAAATATAATATGATAAGTTGGTTATCATATTTATTTATAATATATTAATTATATGATAATTAATTCTTTTTCTCTAATAACTAAATTGAGTGGGAGGTTATTGGAAGTTTTATAGTAACTGTGAGATAAAAAGGAAAATTGTTTTCCAAAATTAGTAGATGGCTCATTCGGAAAATCTCACGAAAAAGGCTATCAAGTAAAAATTGTTTTTACTAAGCGATAGCGTTGAGAGCATACACGATCGAGCTACGAGTTGACTGTATGATAGTTACTCATTGATCATTGCTATAGGATTGAGTAACAAAGTCTATACGATAGGTTTCATCTTCTAAACGATCGAGTACATCGTCTATACGATAGGCAGTCTTCATCTCCTACTTACTCGATTGTCAACCTCTTGTCTTCCTCAATCCACAATCATACAGAGCCTATAACTCCTAGATTCTCACACCAAGAATACCAAGATAACATTTATGGTAGTGTTCTAAATTCGTTCCTGGATCGAGTTAGACTCGATCGGGTTCAAGGTATATCCAGACATTCATGGAGGTCGTGTTCTATTCGTTGCGTTCGAGTGCTGTTTTGGACGCATTGGAAATCAATCGAGTGATACTTGAAGAATAGTTCTTCAAAGGTACACATACTCTATTCCTTATATTTTCTTGTAGCATGATGTAGTTTCTATTTATGCATAATCTGTTTGTTTCCATTTAAGACTGTAATTGTTGTGTTCATTCTGAATGGGATTTGGAACGATCCACTTTCGCTGCTCATGAAGATCTCTGTTTTAATTTCCTTCAGAAGGGACATGATCCCATTTATTTGCACCTCAGAGTGTTTGGCAACAAGGAATGCATGCATGTGCCTAATGAACAGAGAATAAAGGTGTTTTTGTTGGGTAAGGGGAAAAAGAGTGTGTTTATAGGCTTTACGATCTAGAAAAGAAAAAGGTAGTGAGAAGCATAGATGTAGTATTCTTTGAGCATGAGAAAGGTACAAATCTTCTTAGTACAAGGTACATTTCTACTTCAGAGTTGTGTTTTGATACTACTAATGATTCTACTTCTACTTCTTATGTTGTTCAGCCGACTAATGAGAATGTTGATGATGTACATGATGATGTTGGTGAGATACAATCTGATAGTAATGTACTAGATCATGTTGATAATGATGCTCTTGATGAGTCTTCATTTGATGAAGAAATTCACGAGGAAGATGCATATAAGGAAGTGATTCATAGAGAAATTCATGAGCAGATGGAGTAATCTATTCTCCAAGTGGAGGATACTCATGCTCGAAAGTCCATCAGAGTGCGTAAACCTTCAACAAGGTATCTAAGCTCAGAGTTCATTCTAGTTAGTGAATATGGAAAGCTAGAGAACTATCGGGAGGTTTTATCTCACGATGAAAAAAACCAGTGGCTTGATGCAATGAAATAGAAGATAAACTCCCTAGAAAGAATGGAACCTATTAGTTAGTGAAGCCTCAAAAGGGCAAGAAAGTATCGAAAAATATGTGGGTTTTCAAGTACAAGAAGGATGATGAGAAGATTGTGGGGTATAAAGCCTGATTAATGGTTAAGGGATGCAACCAGAAAAAGAGCATTGACTTTGATGAGATCTTCTCTCTAGTGGTCAAAATGACATCTATGAGAATAGTGTTGGGATTAGCAGCAAGTCTTGATCTTGAGATAGAGCAACCTGATGTAAAAACCGCTTTTTTACATGATGACTTGCATGAAGAGATTTACATTGAGCAACTTGAAGGATTTGAAGAAAAAAGGAAAGATAAACTTGTTTGAAAGTTGAAGAAGAGTCTTTATGGGCTTAGACAAGCACCAATGCTATGGTACAAGAAATTTGATTTGTTTATGATAAGCAATGATTATGAAAAAACTACAACTGATTCTTATGTGTATTTTAGAAAGTTCTTTACAGGCAACTTCATCATTCTTCTTTTATTTATAGATGATATGTTGATAGTTGGACAAGATATAGATATGATCCAAAATTTGAAGAAAGATTTGTCCAAGTCATTTGACATGAAAGATATGGGTCTTGAAAAGCAAACCTTAGGTATAGAGATTGCTCATGATAGGAAAGTTGGGAAATTGTGGTTATCCTAAGAGAAGTATATTGAATGGGTATTGAAAAGGTTCAACATGAAGCATGCTAATTCTGTTAGTACACAGCTAGCAACTCACTTTAAGCTAAATAAAAGAGTTTGCCCTACAATAGAGAAAGAGAAAGAAGTTATGTCATCAATTCTTTACTCTTCTGTTGTTGGTTCTTAGGTGTATATTATGGTGTGTACTAGACCTGATATTACACATGCAATCAGTCTAGTGAGTCGTTTTCTATCCAACCTAGGTAAGGCTCACTCGGAAGTAGTGAAGTGGATGTTCAGATACTTGTGGGGCATGTAACACCCTCGGAGTTTTTTTTTTTTTTTTTTCAAGAATGAACTTTCGAGGACGAAAGTTCTTTGAAGAGGGAAGAATGTAATACCCCACACATTTTTTTAGTAATTATGTAATTTTAATAAATTTATTATTTGGAATTTCAGTAATTGTTATTAGTTGGAGGACATTTTTTGAATTTTGGACTTCAAGTGTAAGTGCGAGAATTTAATTATTGGTGTGAAATTATTCAATTCGAAATTCAAATTGAAAATTAATACCAGGAATTAATTTCCTTTTGAAACGGAAAGAAATTTAATAGTATAAAACGGAAAGGAATTAAATGTAATTATATTTACTTCCTTTTTTGTTTTATTATTATTATTATTGTTGTTGTTTTTTTATAAAAAATCAAACCCCACCCCCTTTTCTTCCTCATGTTCGTGAGCCTGTCCGACACCGCCCAAAGCCGCCGCATCAGTTTCTTCTTTATGACCTCCATCCACCACTGCTCAAGCGTCATTTGCTTTTGCCGTCACTGGATCTATCAAGTTGGGTAAGATTTCTGCCGTTTGGGTTGTTTTCGGTTGATTCTTGAATACTCATTTACTTTTGGCATCAATTGGTTGATACCCATTGTGTTTCAACTTTGCATTCGAGTTTGTGAAGGTATTGAGGTGTTGTTCAGTGAAGTTGGAGTTTTTTTTAGCGAGTTTTGGGGGTTGATTCAAGAATTTCATTCAAGATGAAGAAGAGTTTGGTTTGCTAATTATTTGGACTTAAAATTGGAGGTTTGGAAGGTGAATTCGAATTGGACCACACCTTAGGCTAGATTAAGGATTCAAGAATTTCACAAAGATTCAATTGCTTTTTGATTCGACCTAATATCAAGGTAAGTAATCTTACTTCTGGAATTGCCCACGGGCCAAGCATTAGATGTATGCTAGCATGTTAAATGAAGGTTATGGCAGAATGACAACATGAAAGATTGATAGTATAACATGATTAAAGTATGTTCTGTTACGAGATCCGAATTATTTATTTATTCACATAGGCACTTGAATGCTAGCATGAGATGATATGTGATTCCATATGGTTGTATTTAATCTGTTGATGTTGAGGATTGTAAAACTGGTTACGAGGATAATTTTGACTGTTCTGAGATTTAATAGACCGTTTAGATAAGATATACGAACATGTGATAATATGACTGAAGCATATTAATGTATGCGCATGATTTATAATTTTATGAAATATATTAAAAGGACGATTGGGCATGGCCCTAAATATGAGTTAAGCGACACTACTACGGAAATGTCTTAAAGTTAGGTGAAAGTTGGAGCATTTTGTTGATGTGCTTATTGATGTGATTTATTATGAAAGTGTGTAAGTTATATAATGTATTATGAAATTTCAAATGTTTGATTGTCACATGAGTTAGTGCATGAAAGTGATGTACTAGAGTGGATCCATTAATACTAGATTAATTACGTATGTTGAGGTTAACTAGCCTAACCTTGATCAGGAGATTTTTTAGAAGATTCATGATTAGGTGAATGTTATATGTAATATGAAGTTAGATGCAATCTCTTTTCCTTTTCAGACTATGTGACTGTATGAAAATGATGCACGTCCAAAGGCGCTAGTACATAAAAGAGATGTACTAGGGCTGGTGTGTATGAAAGTGATACATACCTAGAGGATACTGGGGTGTATGAAAGAGGTACATACTCAGTGGGTTATGTATATACAAAAGAGGTGTATGCCTAACCATGTGTACGAAAGAGGTACGCATCCCTACATTTATAGAGAGGATCTGGGGTATACGAAAGAGGTACATACTCATTGGGTTATGTGTATATGAAAGAGGTATATACATAACTAGATGTACGAAAGAGGTACATACTCAGTAGGTTAGGTGTATATGAAAGAGGTGTATACTTAACCAGGTGTACGAAAGAGGTACACATTCAGTGGGTTATGTGTATACAAAAGAGGTGTATACATAACTAGATGTATGAAAGAGGTACATACTCAATAGATTAGGTGTATACGAAAGAGGTGTATACTTAACCATGTGTATGAAAGAGGTACACATTAAGTGGGTTATGTGTATACGAAAGAGGTGTATGCATAACCATGCATATGTAAAAGATTGTGTTTCCTTCGGGATTCACCAGAGGTTGTGGGTCCTACGGGACTTACTAGAGATAGTGGGCATACTTAACTACAGTAGAATAGAACTTAGTTTTTCATGTATGTATGTGTCCCATGAGGACTAGAGCAATTTATATGTTTCACCAGATGTGGGTATCTAGAGGACATAGATGCCCAGCCTGACCCCAGTAGTGGGGTTACTTACTAAGTATTTTATACTCATTCTTTCTCATGTTGTTGTTTCAGATAAGGGTAGAGATGCACCGGCGATGGACAAGCGGAATTTGTGATCGAGCCACTGGGACTAGTTTTTACGCTTCCGCTCATGAGATTTAAAGTTCTTTTCATATTCCTCTTAACTTTTAGTTTTGATGCTTAAAACTTACCTTTAAGAATTATTTTTCAGACTTATTTATTGTCCTTTATGATTTATGGGTACCCTACTATTGTTTTAGTATTTGAATTTAATGAAAGACTTTTGAACTTACCTTATTTAATTAGCTTATTTCGCCATAATCGAGTTTCGTTTTGAGTTCCATGCATGCATGTATTTAGTAACGGCCTAACTTAAGTTCTAGGGGTCGGGTCCTTATAGGGCACCTCCAAATTGAGTTTATGTTATGGAGGTGGCAAACCTATGCTTGAAGGCTATACTAATGCAGACATGGAAGTGATCTTGACAATAGAAAGTTTAAATCAGGTTATGTTTTTTTCTTTTTCAGGGGGAGCCATCTCATGGCAATCTAAGCTACAAAAATGCATAGCATTGTCCACAACTGAGGCAAAGTATATTGCAACAGTGGAAGCAAGCAAAGAGATGTTATGGCTTAAAAGGTTCTTTCAAGAGTTGAGTTTGAATAAAGGTGAGTATGTTATATTTTGTGATAGTTAGAGTGTTATGGATTTGAGCAAGAATCCAATGTACCATACTCATACTAAACACATTGACATTAGATATCATTGACTACGAGATGTAATTGAAGAGAAAAGATTGAATATGAAGAAAGTCCACACTGACAAGTGATCATGGATGTGATTGAGTCTTCCCTATATTGGGTTGGAGGGGGAGATTGTTGTGGGTGTTCAGCCCACTTATTGCACAAGCAAGACTTTATTTTAAATTTGTGTTTTCTAAGCCCAATTGGTTCTAATTTTTAGATTAACCCATCTTGAGAGCCCTAGGTTTTCTTTTATATGATATGAAGATGACCTAAGGGAAAAAAGAGTGAAAAAGATGCAGAAAATCGGAGAGAAAGACAACTATTCGGTTTTTCAGCGATAGCTTCCACAAAGTTGTTGACTGTTGGAGTTAGAACCGTTGGATCATGCTAAAATTTGATCAACCTTTTCAGGACACATAAGGTCTCGTGTTAAACGGTTGGATCATTGTTGGAAGCTCTGGTTTGTACATAATCACTACCAAACATAACCTGTAAAACTGCATGATTTTCATTCTTTTTATCTCTGAAGTGTTCATCTTTTATGTATGAAAGTATTGGTGGGTTGTGAACCTTTGTATGATTGATTTTGGTTCTTTTTCCCTCAGTTTTATCATAATAAGAGAAGTTGAAAAGGGTGGACTCCTCACAAGTCCCGTGGTTTTTACTCTCCACATTGAAGAGGTTTTTCACATATAATTCGTGTGCTTTTTGTTTTGAGTCTTCCATAATTTTTCGGTTTATTTTTGTTCATTGTTGGTTGATCGATTGGTGATTATTTGGTAACTTATTTGTGGTATTTTGGAGAACAATTATTTGATTGATTGTTTTGGAAGAGATCCTAGTGGGTTGTTATATTGTTTGGGTCCTATCACATTCAAACATCATGGTAAAAAACATAATATGTATGTGTGTATTATTAACGTACAAGTTTAGATGGTTGACTAATTTTATTATTATATGACATGTAACGTAACATATTCATTTTTTTAAGTTAATATCAAACTTTCGTGTATTTACTTGTTATATATGATAGATATAATTAGTAAATATTTGTGTCAAAAACCATGAATATATAAACGAGAAGCAAACTTTCTACTACTACTAGGCCTTTTAGATGATTCCATTAACAAAATTACGGATGGTGTTTTAGAGTAATTCTAAAATGGTTAAAAATCACATTCGTCGGTTTCAAAACCACTACGAAATATATTTCTAATTTTTCAAAATTAATTTTGATGATATAAAAAATACATTTAAAAATATAAAAAATAATATTGAATTAATTTTGACTAATTAAAAACGTATCTAAAATTGATTTTAAAAATAACAAAAGTGATTTTGATGATTTTAAAATCATTGCCAAACATACACTTTGATGACTTACACTTAAAGTGATTAATGTCATACAATTATGAAGTTACATGACAATTCACTCTTCCTAACTAATGGTTTTAAAGTCATACATTACACTGTGCCATGTTCGTATGCAATCTAAGTGAAGAACAAAAATGGTAAGTTTCGATGACATAGTCACAATGATATGTGTTTAATCTGTGTATTAAACAGACAGAGGTAGTTTGCTTCAAGAATAACAATAACTAGTTTAAATAAGTAAATTTTTGTTGAAGCTATAGAGGTGAATGGATAGATAAACATTTGAGAGGACTTTACGTGGTCGTTTTTTCAAAAGAAAAATTATCGAGAATGCAACTAAAGTTCCATATTGGTTAAGAAATGAAAAAACATCATAAAAGTATGTATAAGTAAGGAACACCATCTTTATTAGTTTAAGAAAATTTGAGTAATTCAAAATATAAAGTTGGCTGATATCATGGAACCATGATGGAAAAAGACATGAATGGATTTTAAAATATAACAAAACATATTATTAAATATATGAGGGGAAAATTGATTAGAAGATCTGTTTTTGTTTCCATTAGATGAAAAAATGAATGTAGATCATATAGTACGTGTCTTTGCTTGTTTGTCTCGTCTCTACCGAGTCCACTCCCACTCTGTTTTTTAGATAAACCTTTGAATTCGTCAACTTTTTATTAAATGAAGATTTAAAGTTAGTTTTTCAAACCAAAATAAATTGCAAATGGTTGTTTGTTTGTTTTTTTACAGGTTTTTATAAACGTATCATACCCTATTAATTAAAATTTGATTTACCCATGGAGTTCTGGTCATGGAATGAGGAGTTCATGTAAGCTCTGTTATAGATATGCACATTTTCTTTGTAATAGTAAAATAAGAGATTAGTTGTATTTAGAATTTTAAGAATTCAATTTTCCTACCATATAAGTTATTATAAATCGAGCAAAGACCAATTAATACAAAATTTAACCACGGATAATAATAGTTTACGATCGGATCTTGATTCGAATATCTATCCACGGTTTATGCTTAATTCCAATTTCAACTTCTAGTATTTAAAAGGATTTAACTTAGTTTGTGTAGTTGTCAACCAAATATAGTTAGTAGATTAGACACCTATTACTATCCCAAATGTTAACTAACATTAATATGATACCAAAACTAAAAGTCATATGGGATATATGGAGGGGTGTCTTTAACCATAAGTAGTATTGAAACCATAACCTTAACCATATTAACGAAATCATTCGCATAGACGGGTAATTGTGATTGAGATGTGAGATCAACTCTAATAGATTAACATACTTAGAAAATGAGTTGACCTAAATAATAGTCGGAATTATTAGAGAGTTCAATGGTACTTTGTGATTTTCTTCTTGATTAGCTATGTTAGCACCTTGGTAAAAAAAATTAAATTAAAATAAGTTTTCATATAAGTAGATGATCATACTTGTAATAATAATTGGTAAGATTCAATAAAATCACATTGTACTATTGACTTCGACCCATATATAAATGGTAACAAAAAAAATAAAAAATCATAGCAATCAAATTAAGACTCTTGTGGGAGAGCATCAGTGGGGCAGTTGAAGTTAGTATTTACTTTCCTACAGAGAGCCACCACCCCTTCATCTCTCTGTTTTTATCTACTTGTCCTTAGCGAACCTCTGCCGCTTGGAACCAAAAAAAAAAAAAAAATACATAAAAAAGCAATTGAATACAATGGCCTTCGCCTATAAATCCACCAAACCCAAACAACAAAAGCATCTTTCATTTCAAAATACCCAAAATTAATCAGATCGACAGTGAGCGATGGCCTGCAACAACAGAACCCATTCAAGAGGCAGAGTGGCTTTCTCGTGGGAGAATAAGCCAGGTGTGTGCAAGGCAGCGGTGGCGCCCCCGCACCGCATCTGTGACGACGAAGATCTGTTGAAGAATCAGCTGCGGCCGCCGCCCTGTACTCCGGGGAGAAAGGGCAACAAGAAGCTGCAGAAAGATGGGGGCGTTGAAGATCCTTTTCTTGCGGCGTACAGAGAATGCACGAACGAAGACGATGAAAAGAATTGTAAGTTGAAGAAAAATAAATCTGGGTTTGGAGGGTGGATGACGATGAACTTGTTTGGTAATTTATCTTGCAAGCATTTGATGGCGGTTCGAGATGATAGTTTGTTTAGTTCCCCTGTTTCAAAACGAACCGAGTAAAGAATAAGATCAGCTTTTAATTTTCGGGGGGCTAGCGAACAGGATCTGCCTTGTTTTATTATTATTTTTTTTTGTGTGAACTTGCCATGGCTTGAACTTCTCATTTCATCCGATTAAACTTTTAACGTGATCATGGACTGGATTGAATTGAATTGGATGGAGGAACTTTGTAGATCAAACTTATTTGTTTGCATCGTAAATTTCTTCCGTCCAAACAGATCTAATTCAAAAATGAATTTTAAGAAACATTTAGATTGAGTTGATTCAAATTAACAGACCATTATTTAAAATTTTATTCTGAAAACAAGTAGAATATTAATACATAAAATTTTAATTTAATTATTTTTATTGACAACTCAATTTTAATTTATATAATAAAATTTTTTTTTAAAGTACTAAAAAATTGTTTTTAGAGTTTTTGGAGGAAAAAAAATAAAATTAAATAAAACTAAAATAAATATATAAATGTATTATATATAAAAAAATATAAATTCTAAAGTTAATAATAAGTTTAAGTTGGTCCAGGTTGGTTTGGGTTATTTTAGGTGAACCCATGAATTAATCAAATTTATAAAATTTTCATTTATCTGAAATCAATCTAACCCAAATGGATTAATAATCCAACCCAAACCGCACGGGATGAGTTGAGTTGATCGATTTTTTCGAGTCATTTAATTTTTTGAACACTCATATTTCTAATTGAAAAATTGTCAGAAATAACATGTTCAAGTTTTTACTTTACAAAACTAGCATCTTTTTTTAAAACTCGTAAAAATAGTTTTCTCGATCTATCTCGGGTGAGATCGACCACAAGATTTTAGTTAAAAATCAACTTTTTCTAACTTATCAATTGTTTGGGGCTTTCTTGGTATATCTCATTAGATTATACATCGAGATTATGTGCATCTCGGTGCTAATCCCGAGCAAAATAACATCGAGATTCTATATATTTGAACTTTCTCGAGGAAATTTCGAGCATAATTAACACCGAAATTCATATATTTGAGCTTTCTCGATGGAATTTCAGGTAGGATTAACACCAAGATTCTATATATGTCCCAAATCTTACCCAATTTTCTGAAAAAATTGATCTTTCCCAAAATTTAAAAATGTTAAATCAATTTGAAAAATCTATTTTGATAATTGAAAAACCCATTTGGAATTTTGAAAATTCATATAATTGTGAAAACATAAATTATGCTAAAGATTTGAAAAATTATGTAATAATTTGATATAATATTTAGCAAATTTGGAGAAAATTGAAAATATATAAGATTTGGGAAGATTATATAAAAAAAAAGTTAGCAAATGTCATGTGTAAGCCCAAAACAATCTATAAATTAGACAAATTTGATTTTTTTAATTAAATCTTGGTGGTTGATCTCGTCCGAGATGGACCGAGAAAAACTATTTTTACGAGTTTTCAAAAAACGTGCTAATTTTGTAAGATGAAAACCTAAACATGTTAATTTTGTAAGGTGAAAACCTAAACGTACACAATTTCTCTTTTTAATTAGTATGTTTTATAGTACCTTATCTTGAATTGAAAAAAGGATTGCAATTTTTGTAAATATACTTTTGTTATATATAAATTTCACATAAGTTTAACCAAAGATTAGGTGAGAATTGGATTAAACAAAAAACTAACGACAAAATTACAATTTGCATTTTGGTTGATATTTATGTGTTGGTGTAGGCAACATTAGCTTAGTTTATGATAATTGACATATACTTATTCTTTTTATGTCGAAGGTTCAAATCCTTGTAACTATATGTTTGTTGTATTGAATTAAGACCACATTTACGTTGGGTGAATAGGTATTATTCAATCACTAATTGTTTAGTGAGGTCCATTTGATTGCTTTTGATGTTGTTTACATGTTCGTCTGTAATCACAATTAGATGTGAGGTCCATCATACTATCTGTAATTAAATCTTATAAACCGATTAACCTTCGGAAGGTGCTCAATCCGATTGAGTTTGAACATGTAGTGGGATCCACTTATTTTATTAAAATATTTTATGACGAATTTCCTTCTTTTACCCTCAGATATCATAACATACAATTTTACGGATGCACCAATAGGTAAATATTTAAAAACATATTCACTCGTATGCCTATCAATGTACCGATTTTGATTATAGAGTCGATAACAGTTAACCGTGATCGGTAAATGTTTTATAAATTTTACAAATTCCAAATTTCCATATGCTTACCGACCTATTGGTATATCAGTCAATATCGATAAAGTTGACACGAATCATTCTGAGTCACATGTTCGTTGCATGCATGTGTTATTATCAGTTCCTTATATCTTTAGTCACTTTGTTGTATTTTCTAAAGGCAATCTCGTGAAGCAAACAAAATATGGATAGAAAAAATAGAAATAAATGATTTGTAGGAATTTAATTTCATACAAAAAAAAAAAAATAAACATATGTAACATGATTTTAAGTTAAAGAAAATAATGGGGTCAAGGTTCCACATTCACAAAAAAAAAAAAAAAAAAAAAAAAAAAAAAAAACTAAACCCAAAACCCTCCTCCACCCTAAACATAAAGAAAAGAAGAACCTATCCTTTCAGAATCCCTAGATATGAGCACGAATTTACATTTGCGGTTCTTTTTTTGGACTTTCGTGCCGCTTGGTCCTTCTCTTGCACGTCGCTCTTCCCCACCTCTTTCACCTTCCCCTTATCTTTTTTGGTATGACAGGCAGTTGACCAAAAACAATGATGCCTCTTAGAGGTATGACTAGTTCATGCTAGGTTGTGACCAACTGAATTAACTCCCGTTGTTGGAGGGGGAGTTGATGAAACTGGTGGAGATGGTCCTTCTGTGGTACTGCCTTCTCTTCTACCAATGCAAGTCCTGATTCATCACTTCATCGTGTTTGAGTTTTGGCAAAATATTAGAAGTGCAATTTGTCCCACATATGTTAAATTGAATAATAAGGATGGGTTCCAAGCCTAAAAAAAGAGCCCATGCCTTTGGTTTCACTAAGGGTGTTCAAAAAACCCGATAATCCGACCAACCCGGACTACCCAACCAACTTGTAAAGGTTCGGTTGGATTAGATTTTATTTTGGATTGGGTTGGGTTGGGTTAGAATTTATTAAAAATTTAAATTCCGGGTCAGGTCTCAGGTTAAAAATTATTAGGGTTGGGTCACCTGTATATATATATATATATATATTATTAAAGAATCAAAGAAAAATGAAACTCTCGCCGATTTTGGCTCGCGCATCCGCATATATATATTAAAAAAAACAAAGAAATAAGCTCTCCTCAGTCCTTAGTGCCGCTCGCTTGTCTGTCTCTTCGAACGAACCCTCCCCTCAGCGCCGCTCGTCCGAGACTCCGAACTTCGAACGAACCCTCCCCTCAACGCCGTCCCGTCCTTCGTCGCTAAACCCAACATCGTCCTATCTGTCCTATTGTGCTCGTCCTCCACTGCAAAACCCTCGTCGATCTAGCCCCACTCGGCCCCTAAACCCTCGTCATCTAAAGCTGAACCCTCCCTACACTTAAAAAATTTCCAATTTCCGGCCTCCCCTTGGTATGGAGTTTTTGCTTTTCATTTACTTCTTCTCTTTTAGGCACTTTTGAAATAAAAAAGTAACTTTACAATATCACTTAATTTGGAGTACAGATTATTGTATTGTGACATGATTTGGAAATCTTTTGGCAATGTTAAACTTATTTTTGTGTTGTCCACAAAATGTTGAGAGTTTTGAATTCTAAATTATTAGAGGTTTTATTGTGTTGTACACAACTCACTATTCCATTCAAAATAGATTATTAGAGGTTTTATTGTGTTATCCACAATAGATTGATTAATAAATTAATTTTTATTCAACCTCACAGTGTCTTAAGAACAGTTAGATTCTTCAAAGTCGTCACAACGAACACGAAATCAGACACGATCGAATCACCATTTTCAAACTTCATCGTGCGTAAAATAATTTAATTTTTATTGTGTACATATACTGTTTATGTGTAATTGATTTTTTTTTTTTTTTTTTTTTTTTTTTTTTTGTAATTGTAAAGGTAGGTGTAGTTAGTTGTTTACTAGTTTAATTTATTTTATTGATGGACAACGTCACAATAGTAGTGGTAATGCAAGTGGAATCGGTAATAATGAAATGCCTCATTCTCCCCCTCCTCCCCCTCCTAATGTTAGCTAAACTCCTAAAAATATATCACCCATATCTCCCAAGTTCAATCAAAAGAGACCTAATAAACCAACTTCGTCTGTGTGGGATCATTTCACAAAAATGGAAGCGAGTGCTAATGATGGAGCTAGGTGCAAATGTAATTATTGTGGTAAAGATTACGCATGTGATAGTAATACTTGTGGAACTAGTACTTTATGGAAGCACTTAATAAATCCATGTAAAAAATATCCATATAAAGAAGAAGAAAAATGACAAACCACCCTAACTCTTGTACCTTCAAATGATGGAAAAGGAGTCAATGCTAGTAATTTTGTGACGACATTGTTTAGCCAACACGCGTGTAGACTAGCACGCACTAAGATGATAATTCTGAATGAGTTTTCGTTTAAATTTTATGAGACGGAGGGTTTTAGACACCTTGAGAAAATCGGTCGAACCGGCTTCTCTCGGTCCAACCTCAAAGTGCTGCTAAGGTCGATCGTGTAGTGCTGAAGGTGATCGTCTAGTGT
>NC_052357.1:82048053-82201262 GCF_009727055.1 Benincasa hispida
AAAAAAAAAAATAATTAATTCCTACCATAACTTTTTAAATTGCATTTGAAAATTGAAAAGTTTGTGAATAAATTCCATGGCAACACTTAAATTCTCGCATTCATACTTTAAATTCAGAATTCCAAACATGCCCTTCAACTAAGGACAAATACTGAAAAGGGGAAAAGTTTTACATTAATAATAAATAAATAAAAAGGTGTGGGGTCTTACATTCTTCCCCTCTCAAAGAACTTTCTTCCTCGAAAGTTCATCCTTGAAATAGCTCCGGGTACTGGGCCTTCATCTCATCCTCTCACTCCTAGATGGCTTCCCTGAGCTGGTGGTTCTGCCACAGAACTTTCACAAAAGCAATTTCTCGACGGTGCAATGTCTTTACTTCTCTGGCAAGAATCTCTATGGGCCTCTCCTCGTAGCTCAAGCTATCATTCAACTACAAGGGCTCGTAGTCAACTACATGAGATGGGTCTGCCACGTACTTCCTTAGCATCGAAACATGGAAGACATTATGAACTAAAGACAATGTTGGGGGCAAGGCCAAACCGTAAGCTACAGGGCTAACTTGTTCCAGGACCTCGAAAGGTCCAATGAATCTCGAACTCAACTTTCCTTTCCTGCCTAACCTCAGAATACCCTTCATGGGTGCCACCTTTAAGAACACTTTCACCCCAGTCTCAAATTCTAGGTTCTTACGTCTTACATCGGCATAGCTCTTCTATCTGCTCTGGGCTGTCTGCATACGAGTTCTGATCTTCTGTATGGCTTCATTTGTGGTCTGTACCAATTCAGGTCCTAACAATCTCCTCTCTCCTACCTCATCCCAACACATAGGGGACCTGCAACTCTTCCCATATAGGGCCTCAAAAGGTGACATCCCAATAGTGGACTGGTAACTATTATTGTACGCAAACTTCATTAAGTGCAAATGAGCATCCCAGCTTCCGGAAAACTCTATGGCACAGGCACGCAACATGTCTTCCAATATCTGATTCAATCTCTCTGTCTGCCCATCAGTCTGAGGGTGAAATGTTGTACTGAAGTTTAATCGGGTCCCCAATGCCGCTTGGAGACTCTTCCAGAAGTTAGACGTAAAACGAGGGTCTCTGTCCGACACAATGGACACGGGTACTCCATGCAATCTTACCACTTCCTTCATGTATATTTGTGCCCACTTATTCACTGAAAAGGTGGAGTTTCCAGGTATGAAATGTGCTAGCTTTGTAAGTCTGTCTACAACGACCCATATCACAGTGAAACCTTTAACTGTCCGAGGCAACCCCACGATGAAGTCCATAGACACATGCTCCCACTTCCATTCTGGTACATTTAATGGTTGTAACAAGCCTGCTAGCCTCTGCCTCAGGGCTTTCACGTGCTGGCACACTAAACACTTACTGACGAACTCTGCAACCTCTCTTTTCATATCATTCCACGATCCTGGTACATCTTGGTGCTGCCGGGGTGGATCGAGAATAGAGAACTATGAGCCTCTAACAACAGCTCCTCCTTAATGTCACTAACCGCCTGCACGTACAGACGCCCCTGATAAAGAAGGCCACCTTCTGCTGACATAAAGAATTCGCTATCCTGGCCTGACTCCACTCTACGAACTCTCTCCTCCAAATAAGGGTCGTCTCGCTGCGCATCAATAATCTTCTGCCTTAGGCTTGGTTGCACCAACAACTGTGCTAACTGTGCCGCAACCTCCCCCACGACTACTGCAATCTCTGCCTTCTCCAGTTCTCTGCATAGGTGAGTCTGTCCGGTGATGAGAGCTATGGAATGCGCCACCTTTCTGCTTAAAGCATCTGCCACTACGTTTTCTTTCCTCGGGTGGTACAAAATTTCACCGTCATAATCCTTTACTAGTTCCAACCACCTCCTTTGCCTCATGTTTAGCTCCTTCTGAGTGAAAAAGTACTTCAAACTCTTGTGGTCAGTGAAGATCTGTATCTTTTCCCCATACAAGTAATGTCTCCAGATCTTGAGAGCAAAAACCACAGCTGCTAATTCTAAGTCATGCATGGGATAATTCTATTCGTGCTTCTTCAGCTGACGTGAAGCGTAAGCAACTACTCTACCCTACTGCATCAATAAGCATCCCAACCCCTTCTTGGATGCATCAACTGAAAATGACGAAACCATTGATCCGTCCTCCCGGTACTGTTGAGAAATTGGGGCTGAAACAGCCCTCTGCTTGAGGTCCTGGAAACTGCTTTCACAGTCTCTTCCAAATAAATGCTCCCCCTTCCAGGTCAGTTGAGTTAATGGGGCGGCTCTACGAGGAAGAAATTCACATTTAGAAGAACTTAGGCTATAGCTTATATGTGCCCTCGAAATGTCTCTAAAACTCCTCCCAAATCCCGCCTGCTCGGCCTCTGTCTTGGATATAATCAAAATAATCATCAAATAAAAAACAATCACGAGGGTGGTCGAGAATTCCCTGAAACAACGCCTACTTCATCGAGTCCATAAACTGCTGGTGGCATTCTTAGGCCGAATGACATCAACTATAAACTCATAATGTCGCATACCTCGAACGGAAAGGCTGTCTTGGGTATGTCACTGTCCTTTATCCTCAGCTGGTGGTACCCTGACCGGAGGTCAATCTTAGAGAATACCGTGGCTCCCTATAACTGATCAAACAAATCATCAATCCTGGGAAGGGGATATTTGTTCTTGACGGTCACCTTGTTCAGCTCTTTGTAGTCGATGCACAGACGTAACGATCCATCCTTTTTTTTTCACAAACAAAACGAATGCACCCTATGGCGGCACGTTAGGGTGAATGAAACCCTTGTCCAACAACTCTTGCAATTGGACCTTCAGTTCCTTCAACTCTGCCGGGGCCATCCTGTACGGGGCCCTCGAAATGGGGGTTGTGCCTGGCACCAAATCAATGGCAAAATTTATCTCCCACTGCGGGGGAAATCCGGGAAGGTCTTCTGGAAACACATCTGGAAAATCCCCCACTATTGGCTCTGAAGTCAAGGTAACTTCGTTCTCTCTGGTATCTACCATACTGGCCATAAAGCCCCAGGTTCCTTGGTTTTATAGCCTACTGGCCTTCAATGTGGATATCATCTTGGGTAGGACTACGATTCCAACCCCTTTAAACTTAAAACAGGCTCCTGTAGAAGGCTTAAAGATAACCTCCTTACGAGAGTAATCTATGCTGGCATGGTTAACAGCTAACCAATCCATGCCTAATATAACATCAAAATCGCGCATATCTAATATTATCAGGGTTACATCTAATGTGTGGTTGGCTACCTCTACCTGACATGCCTTTATCTTTTCTGAAGCTAACATGATCTCTCCCGAGGGAGTGGAAATAGACAATGCAAATGGAAACGGTTCTGAGTCTAACATGGCGTGTCTCACAAACATAGCAGATATAAACGAGTGCGAAGAACCAGAGTCAAATAAAACAAAAGCATGGTGTCCCAAAATGGGAAGTGTACCTGTCACCATGGTGCCTGACTTCTCGGCCTCACGCCGAGTGGTAGAAAATACCTTTCTCTGTTGTTGCTGGCGGTTCGGCCTCCCTGGAACGATCCTACGGGCTGGCTCCTATGCTCAGGAGCATTCTTCCTTGGACATTTGTCTGCCATATGTCCCTTCTGGCCACAATGGAAACAATTCCCAAAGCCGACTAAACAACGTCCCCAGTGTTGCTTACCGTAAGTGGTGCATATCGGTCTATCCTCCTTGCCATTCCCAGCCTGGGTACTCTGTTGTCCCCACTGACGTGGAGCATGCACTATGTTCTGACCCCTCTGTTGATGTTCAAGAGTCCTGTGCTCAGTCTTCCTTTTCTGCCCTGCGGAGGTCCCCAATCTCGAGTGACCTTCTATATTCCTCTCCCCCCTGGGAGTCAGCATCAATCTTACACTACAGCGGCTCGCAGTGCCGCGGCATAAGTCTTAAGATCCAAGGCATGCACATCCCTCGCAACCCACTCCTCAGGCCCTAAATGAATCTCTCGGTCCTCGCTGCCTCGATGGCCACTAGCTCAGGAGCAAAGTGAGACAGCTTATCAAATTCTTGCTCGTACTCTCCACTGACATAACGCCCTGCTTCAGGTTCAAGAATTCTGCTGCTTATTGTATCGAGTGTTGGCCAAAAAAGTACTTCTCATAAAAAACATTCCTTAAACTGTTCCCAGGTTACAAGGTCACCTCCAATATCGATCATCTTTTTTGCCGAACGCCACCAGATTGTCGCGTTACCAGTCAGCATGAAGACTGCGCATTGTAGTTTGTGCTCTTCCGGGCACCTCATAAAATGGAAAATTGCGTTCAATGGAAGACAACCACAGTTCTGCCTTGGTGGGTCTCCTTAACGATCCATCAAAGGGGCGAGGGTCATACTTCTAGAAATCCCTTAAATGTTTGGCCTCAAGCAGGCTCTGTTGTCCTTGTCCTGCGGACGGTTTTTGACGTACGGCTCGGGTGGCACTAGTTCCTCCTGAGCCTGAGTCTGGTAGGGGGCTGTCCTGCCAATCGCTGCTACGGATCAAGTTCCTGCTTGACACCATTTGCCAATATCTCATTGTTGTTGGAAGGTACCAATGTACAGCGGAAGAAACCAAGATCCATAAGCACTTTAATTCATTAATTTTTGCAGAAAAGAAAAACATGCTTCAACAGAAAAAATGGGTTTCATGACATATCTTTGAAGAACTTTCCTCTAAACTTTGATTCAGCTGCAAATCTCCACAGAATCTTGTTGATACCACCCCAAGATCTTCCCTACTATGCTCTTGGAGCTCACGATTGAGTAGTGAGACTCAAAATGAGCTGGAATTAAGGGAATTTGGAGAAGCTCACAGCAGCAACCATGGAGAAGAACACCTTCTCTTCTCTCAACTTTTTTTTTTTTTTTTTCAGAATTTCATTGGTTGCCTTTAGCCAAAACACTCCAAAATCTTTTATATATTGTAGACATTCATGCAAAGAAGCTTGCTGCATCACTTCATGCTTGGAGTTAATGAAGAGTTAAAGTGGGTTGTTGTGAGCTAGTTCATGGAGTAAATGAAAATCAATTTTTCCAACTTTGTATTTTTCTTTTCTTTTTTTTTCTATTTTATCAAATTGATGTCAAAAATCAATTTTATTTAATAAAACTAAAAATATTAATTATTTACAAATTAATTTCATAATTAAATTTTCTTTAATAAAATTAATGAAATAATTATTTAAACAATTTAAATAATTCTAATTAATTTAATATACAATATTAAATTAATTTTTAACAAAATTCCATCTTCAAATATTTAAATCATATTTAAATATTATTTCTCCAAATTCATTTAATTCTAATTTGAACACTTCAAATTAACTTATCATGCTATTCTAGAGCTTATCCATTTACGAGCTAGTAGGGGACCTCGCGGACCTACAGATCATAGGCTCCAATGATCCGACATTAGTCGGCTAAACTCATTAGACCGATCTAACCCCTATTTGTTAATTAATGGGTGATTCCACTAAAGCCTACACCTGAACTCCTTTTGTTGTAGATATATTATGTTCACTCGATATAACCATGATTAGTAAGTTAACCCTTCACAGGTTGCTCGTAATAACGTCTGGGTCGAATCTCTATTTTACCCCCGAAATTACCTCTTATTCCTTAAGTTCCATTGATTCCCCAATGAACAATTTATTTATGATCCAATCAACAAATCGAATCCCTCTCAGGCCAATGAGAGGGTGAGGCCTCTTGTTCAAGACCCAGAATCAACACTTGAAGGGAACAACCTTTCTACTAACCCTAATCGGGTAGGAGTGAATTCCCTCTTGCACCCTATGTTCCCAGCTATTCATCCAGTCTTATCCCCAAAATGGTAAGCTTATTGAGCAGAGGCAATTGGTCTACTCTCACCGTTTGCAGATCAAAAGATAATCCCAAACAAACAGGAGTTCATAGTTAGCTCAGGATTAAGATTAAGTTACCTAGGTCATCACTCTGAAATAGTTAGTCTTAAATAGTAAACAACGTTATAAAGTAAGAGTGACATGTTTCGTGGTCCGATCTTGCACAAAACTCATTTGCACAGGACACCACCACTCCTCATGTCTTAACATGCACGAATTAGGATCACTTCGTATGTAGCACTTTACAACTCCTTGTAACAACTACAGAGTAGGCTGCATTCAATAGTGTTAGTAGAATAAGGTACCCAACCTTATTCATATACTATAGATCATTTTGACTATTTACTCGAACCTAATCTATTTGTATGTCTCCACTAAAGTTCAAGTACTCATATAATAGTTAAGGGACTTAGGTTTATTGGATTTCTAAAAAAAAAAATATATTCAACAATAAATTTATTGAATTCTCAGAATAAGTTCTAATGTTTACAAAACCACGAGTTTTAGGACATAAAACCCAACAATTGTCATAGTATGTGGCAATGGCAAGAATTATTCTTATTGATTTGATCATGGCAACAAAAGGAAAAAAATTCTTCATAATCAACTTCTTCTCTTTGGGTAAAACCCTTTGCCACGAGTCTGGCTTTATAGGTCTGTACCTTGCCAGTTTCGTCTCATTTTCACTTGTAGATCCACTTACAACCTATAGGTGTAACACCGTGTGGTTGATCTACAAGTTCCCAAACTGAGTTGAAGTACATAGACTCCATTTCATCGTCCATGGCTTTTATCCATTGTTCCCTGTCGACATCTTCCATTGCTTTCTTAAAGGTTAATGAATCCTCTAAACCATCATCTTTTATGATGTTTTGAGTTTCTGCCAAACCCATGTAACATTCAGGTTGTTGAATAATCCTCCCACTACGACCAGGCATTCCTAACTCTTGGGATGGACGTGACGGGACAACAACTATTGTTGATAGACCAGCTTGATCAACAACTCTTGTTGATCTTTCTGTAGTATCTTTAAAAAGTTCTTACAATATTAGTTTACTGCGAGGTAAATGATTTTTAATACGATCCTCTTTCAAGAATGTTGCATTTGTCAATACAACCACTTTATCTTCTTGGGGATCATAAAAGTATCCTCCTTTTGTTTCAATGGGATATCCTACAAATAGGCATAATTTCGAACGTGTTTCCAATTTCTTAGGATTCTGTACCAACACGTGTGTTGGACAACCCTAGATACGGAAATGACGTAAACTTTCTTTGCGCCCTTTCCACAATTCATATGGTGTTTCTGAAACATTTTTGGACAAAACAATGTTCATAATATAAACTGCAATCTATACTGCATACCCTCAAAAGGATTTAGGTAATTAAGCATAACTCATCATAGACCAAACCATGTCCAACAAGATTCGATTTCTCCTTTCTGCAACATTGTTTTGTTGTGGTGTTCCAGGTGCTGTGAGTTGGGATTGAATTCCATGATCTACTAGATAGTTCTAGAATTTCAAATCCATATACTCACCACCTTGATCAGATCGAAGTGTTTTAATTCTTTTACTTAACTGATTTTCAGTCTCAACCTTAAATTCTTTGAACTTTTCAAGAGTTTCAGACTTGTGACTGATTAAGTAAATATAGCCATATCGAGAGTAATCCTCAATAAAACTGATGAAGTACTGATATCCTCCTCGAGCTTTAACATTCATCAGACCACAAACATCTGAATGTATAAGTTCAAGAGGTTCTTTGGCACGAAGACCTTTGTCAAAAAAAGATCTTTTCGTCATTTTTCCCTAAAGACAAGATTCACATGGAGGTAGGGAACTGTCTTCTAACTAATTTAGATGACCGTGTTTTACCAATCTCTCAATCCTATTGAGATTAATGTGACCAAGCCTGAGGTGCCAAAGATAGGTGTTAGGAGAAATTTTCCGCTTTTTATTATGAGTTCAGCCGTTTTAAACATCTCTATATTTAAAATGGCTTTTGCTTCAATTGGTTGTAATATGTATAAGTTATTTTCAAGTCTAGCAAAACAAATATGAACACCTCTTGAATAAACAAACACTTCATTTCATTCAAAAGATACATTGTACATATTCTCTAAAAGACGGGAAATGGAGATCAGATTTCTTTTCATCTTAGATACAAAGAACACATTCTTGAGCAAGATAAATGAATATCCAAAAAAACAACTTCACATCTCCCACTGCTTCAGCTGAAATGACTTCACCTATTCCCACCTTGAAAGTCATCTCATATTCAGAAAGTCTTCTCCAAGAACTAGTTTCTTGTAGAAAAGTACAAACATGATTAGTGGCGCCTGAATCCAATATCCAGGTTAAGTGAGAATTTTCCACTATACATGTTTCAACAACTAATAAATCGTATTTACCTTGTTTAGTCTTTTCTACTTTCTTTTTAGCAAGATATTTTGGGCAATTTCATTTCCAATGCCCAACCTCTCCACAATGGAAACATTTTCCCTTGGGAGTTCTGTTTTTGTTTTTTTTTCGCAGTGGTTTTCTTTTTTCCTTTTCCTTTCTTCTTCATTTGTACGGTTTTATCCTTAGAAGAAGAAGGACCAGCTTTCTTATCACCAACAGTTTTCGTACCAGACGTGGACTCCTTGTAAAACTTTTTCGATTTTGAAATAATATTTATTTCTTTTTCCTTCAGTTTCATCATAGATTGATAAGTTGCAATTCATTCAACAGCGTTGTTAAGTTATAAGTGATTTTGTTCACGACAGCATTTGTCCTGAACGACAGATAGCTCTTAGGAAGAGATTCCAGTATCATGCTCACTTGACTTGTCTCGTCTATCATAGCCCCATGAGCCTCTACAATGTTAAAATGGACCATCATGTCGAGAACTGTTCTCTTAAGTTGGTCCCATATTTCATACGTGTCACATACACATATTTGATGACTTCATGTCTAACAGACAATGACAGTTGCCCGAACATCTCCTGTAATGATGCCATAATCTCACGAACTGTGGGTATGACCTCATGTTTCTTGTTGAGTACATCAAATATACTCGCCAAGAAATGGGCCCGGGCTTTCTCGTTCGTCCTCACCCACCTATCATAGACATCCCAAACATTTTAGGTAGCCTTTGAACTGGGAACTGGAGGAAACTCCTCCGTCAACACAAACCTCAAATGTCTACTACTAATATTGTATTGATATTTGACTTCTAATCGAATAACCCTCTCCATTAAATTTTTCAGAAGCAAGCAATTGTATGATTGAGTTCGACATTGCTGAAACATTTTAAACAAACTCTTTTAAATATGCATCTAAATCCATTTTAGCTAATAAAGTACCCAATAAATCTTTATTTATTTGCAACGATACTTAAGTGATTTAGAACAAGTACTACCGTGGGGCAGTCAAGAATTCCTTCACAAAAGCAAGATAGTTCTTGACCAAATATTATTATCTAGAATAACTCATATTCCAATAGTTCTTTTGGTTATCGTTTTTGGTCAAGATCTTTACTAACAATTAGTAATTTTTGTAAGCATGACCCGCCATTTTCAGATCTTATAAGACGGTATGAATATGCCTCTGAGATAGAAGACAATAGCCAAGACGAAACTATAAGACCCTACTAATTTTACTGAAGCCTGGGTTGTTCCGAATCCTATGTTACAACCCTCCGTAGGGATCGTCGCGGTTAACAACTAGCTAGTGCTGCATAAAAACGACAGCAGGAAAAACATAGGAATCTCACAGTTCAAACTAATGGAGGAGACCGTAGGACAATGTTCACATTTCCTTCACCCACTTACTATGAACCACCTTCCTCATTCACCTTGTTATTGACCCATGCAAACACTTTCTGTATGGAGTAGTCGAGATAAAATCGATATGAGGCCGAGCATGGATCTCACGGTATGAACTCTTGAGGACGTGAGAGCTAATAACTATATATCAAATATATTGTTAATCTCCCACTGAAGTGTTCTAAATGTTTGGGTAATTTACTTAGGCATGATGGCTAATTTCATACAACCTAAGTTTAAGTGGTTTATCCAAATATAACTTTTATAATTTGATTTAACCTACAATTTCTAGGTGATAAACCATTTTATTACCTCACATCGCTCACGCAAGCTCATAAAATTAGTTAACAACTCTCAATAGTTTGGTTATAATCCCCAGGTAGGAGATGTTCCGTAAACCGTCAACTTAAGTACCCCCAGCCTTAGACAGGTTTATGAACCGATATGAGTTTGTAACCGTATTTTATAAGATAACAATCTATTTTAATGTTTAAAATTAGTTGTTAACCTAAGTGAGCATGCAACTGTTCTTTGTTATAGATTTTAAACGTCTAACCAATTTTATAACAACTTATAAAATTTAGACATGCTTAACATCCACAACATTCAACAAAGGTATCTAATATAACCATTATATTAAACACAATCCTAACATGCATACTATATATTATAAAAATTATAACATACTTTCAATGCATGTAACATGCTTTCTATTGTGGGGTTTTAAATCTACATGGCATATTGTATGCATATACATGAATTATTTAATTATTACATACATCTCATGCATAAACAATTAAATACTAACTGTTATAGTTTTCGTTTGGGCATAAGCAAGCAAACAAATGCCTAACTATTACAAACGGCTTCAAAGCTGTCTTTGAATCGCTCGAACTGCTCCAAATCGAACCCAAGCATGTTGAACCGAGCTAGATGAGTTTGAACCGGACCAGCTAAAACCCTTTGAGGCTGAACCAGATTGAACCTTGAGAAACCGATCGAATCAGCTGCTCTCGGTCCAACCTCAAAGTGTTGCTAAGGCCGATCGTGTAGCACTGAAGGTGATCGTCTAGTGTCATCGCCTTAGGTTGAGAGGAGGTACACAATCACTTAGTGTTTTGCCGAAGCTAAACGATCGCTTAGCTCTATCATATAGGACTACACGATCGCTTAGTTCCTTCTCCTTGATATCGCTTAGCTCCATCACATAGAACTAATGATCGTTTAACTCCATCGCCCAGCGCTTTCATGTCATCGCTTAGTATCCATCACAACTAAATGATCGCTTAGCTCTATCGTATAGAACATCATCGCGTTGCTTAGCATTTATCTACACGATCGCTTAGCTCCGTATCTAAACGATCGCTCAGTGCTATCGCGTAGCACTTCATCGCATCGCTCAACGTGCGTCATAGCTAAACGATCGTATAGTGCAATCGTTTAGCAAATTTAATGTATCGTTTAGTTCCCACGCCAGAGCTAAACGATCGCGTAGTGCTATNCACGATCGCTTAGTTCCATCGCTGTGCTATTGCTTAGCTCCATCACATAGAACTAAACGATCGCTTAACACCATCGCCCAGCGCTTTCATGTCATCGCTTAGTATCCACCACAACTAAATGATCGCTTAGCTCTATCATATAGCAAATAAACGCATCGCTTAGCTCCTGCAGGTACACGATCTCTTAGCGTTCAACATCACAACGACCAATGCCCATTACTAAACGATTGTCTAGCTTTTCTTCACATCGTGTAACATCTGGAACTAAACGATCGCTTAGCAACTGAACCTCAGCAACAAATTTGAGCAGAAGCTGAAAAAACTGGAACAACAGCTCGACCTCCTTCATTTGTTTCTTGAATTACATCTTAATTTCAACTCTAATGACTCCAAATAAATTACAGACTCTTGCTAACACATAAAAGTTCTTCAAAAAAGAGCCAATTACAAATTTAATTGAGAAATTAAAGAGAATTAAGATGCCAAAACTCAGAAAATCATACCAGTGCATCAATTTCATATATCTCATGAAAAACACCCACCACACCAAAATTAAACCGAATTGAATGCTTAAAAGATGCTTTGATACCAATTGAAAGAGTTAAATAATATGCAGTAGAAGTATCAAGGATCCATAAGCATTCAAATTCACTAATTTTGGTAGAAACTAAAATATGCTTTTCTAAAAAGAGCGTTTTAAGATCATACCTTTGAAGAACTCTCCAAGAACTTGATTGTACATCAATAGTCTTCACAAAATATCACCATGAACCACCTCAAGGTCTTCCCCACTATCCTCTTGAAGCTTTAGACAGAGTTGTGGGACTCAAGAACAATTTGCATAGATATAGAATAGTGAAGAACACACAGCAGCCCAAAAAGAAGAACTCTTTCTTCTCTCAGAGATTTTTTCTCAAAATTTATGCATTAGTTCTTCTTAAATGACTCCAAACTTCTTTATTTATTGCAGATGAACATGCAAACAAGTGAATTGCATGACTTGCAGCTCATGCTTGGAGTATTAATGGAGAGAAGAAGATGGGGTTTGTGTGAGCATAATGAAGATGATAATGGAAATACAACATTTTCCATTTTTGTATGGCATGCAAAAACCATTTTTCATTTTTCTTTTAAAATCACAAAATGATTTCAAAACCATTTTGATTGATGAAATTGAAAAATGATTTTCAAAAATTAATTTAATATCTAATATTAAATTAATTTTTGTACAATAATCATCTTCATATATTTAAATCATATTTAAATATATATTCTCATGTTCCGTTTAATTTGAATGTTTCAAATTAATTTCTCAAGCTACTCTAAAGCTTATCCATTTACGAGCTAGTAGGGGGACCACACGGACCTACAGATCATGGGCTCCAACGAGTCGAGATTTATCGATTAAACTCATTAGTTCGATCTAACCCCCATTCGTTAACTAATGGGACACTCCACTATAGCCCATAGTTGAACTCCTCTCACTGTAGATATATTATGTCCACTTAGTAACCATAATCAGTAAGTCGATCCTTCACAGGTTGTTCGTAATCATAGCTAGGTCAAAAATACCGTTTTATCCCTGTGAATACATCTTGTTCCTTAAGTTCCTACTGATCCTCTAATGAATAATTCTGATTCATAATCTCTATGAATCAAATCCTTTCTCTATCATGAGAAGGTGGGGCCCCGATTGTTTAAGACTTGGAATTAGTACTTAAGAGAACAACTTACCTGCTAACTCTAAATAGGGTAGGAGTGAATTCCATCTTGCAAGGCTATGTCCCCAGTTATTCATCACGTCTTATCCCCAAAATGGTAAGCTTATTGAGCAGTGTTATTGGACTACTCTCACTGTTTGCAGATCAAAGGATAATCTCGAACAAACAGGAATTCATAGCTAGTTCAAGATTAAGATTGAGTTAACATATGTTATATGATAAATAAAATAGTCAGTTTTAACAGTAAACGGTCGTTATAAAGAAAAAGGACTATTTCAGTGGTCCTGTCTATATGTAAAATCATTGCATAGGATGCCCCCACTCACATGTCTCAACATGAACGATTTTTGGATCACATCGTTTGTAACACCTTACAACTTCTTGTAACAACTATAGAGTGGGCCGCGTCCAATAGTGTTACTAAGATGAGATACCCAATTTCATCCATATACTTATTAGACCATTTAAGCTATATACTGCAACTTGATCCTGTTTATATCACTACATAAAGTTACAACATTCAGACTACATGCAAGGATGCATTTATTGGATTTTCATAATAAGATGCAAAATCAACAAGTCATTATTATTGATAAAATAGAATGTTTAACATGAACTGCGAGTTCTAGGACATTCCCAACAGATCCCACATTATTCATGTTATTGTGAATGATGGACTGAAAGATATGCATGGTCCTATTACCAGTGTTCGTAATGCTATGAGATATGTTCGATCATCACCGAGGAGAATAGAAAATTTTAAATCTTGTGTGAAACAAGAAAAAATTTGGTGTAAGGCTCTTGTTTGTTTAGATGTGGCAACTAGGTGGAATTCTACTTATTTAATTCTTGAACATGCAATTAAGTTTGAAAGAGCTTTTAGAACTTTAGAGGAGGAGAAAGAGGGCTCAGATATTGTTGATTACTTCGAGGAAGATGACCGTGGAAATAAAAGATTGGGGCCCCCAAGTACATCTGATAGGTTGACTATAGGTGTGTTTATTAAGTTTTTAAAAAGGTTTTATGAAACCACCACAACGATAAGTAGATCTTCATATGTGACTTCTAATGTTGGTTGTAAGGAAATTAATAAAATTCAGTTTTCTTTAAACAAATGGAGCAACAATACCAATTCTATTCTAAGTATGATGGCTATGAATATGAAGACAAAGTTTGATAAGTATTGGGGTTCGCTTGAAAAAATGAATAAATTGATGTTTGTGGCTATGGTGATTGATCCTCGGTACAAGTTAAAATACTTGAATTATTGTCTTTCCAATGTTTATGACAGTGATGTGGTTAAGGATATGGTTGAGAGTGTGAAATTATATTTATATCGTCTATATGACTTTTACAAATCACATAACACTTCGCCTCAAGGTAGTCATAGTACTAATGATTCTCAACAATCAAAGACTGTCACTATAAATGAAGATGATCATGGGGTGGACGAAAAAATAGATGATCCGTGGATAACTTTTAAGAGATTGAGAAAAGAAGAAAGTTCATTGGAGGTGGAGAATGATTTTACTTCTTATTTGTCTGACAAGGTTATAGAAGATAAAGATGATTTTGAGATATTGTACTGGTGGAAAATGAATGGTTACAAATATCCCATTTTATCAAAAAATTGTTCGAGGTGTTTTGGCAGTTACAATATCTATAGTCACTTCTGAATCTTCGTTTAGTACTGGAGGGAGGATTCTTGTTTCCTTTCGAAGTTCTTTGACTCCAAAAACAGTGGAGGCCTTGATATGTACACAAAATTGGATTCGCAGCGGCTCAATGTTACTAGATCTCCATCCACAACTTGAAGAGTTAGAGGCTTGTGAAAATATTGAGTCAGGTAATTAAATGAATTTTTTATTGTACATATCTAACTTGTTTATTATACATATCTAACATGTATTATGCTCAAGTAATTAATATATTTAATTTTGCATGATTTGTTTTGTAGAGAGCCCATCATCCTCTGTTGTTTTGAAATAAGGAATTGGATTTGGAGCATAATGATGATTTTAATGGTAAGTTTTACTACCATAAGATCAAATATTATTATTACTTATAAATGATCCTCTTGGTTTAATGTATTTGTAATTTTCCAGGCATTGAGAAGTGAAAAGGCCAAAGATGAAGAAGAAAACTCACTCAAGTCATTCATCATGCCTCATGGTACTTTTGAATGATTATTATTGAACTTGAAATTTTATGTAATAGGCCAATAGTTATTATTAAACTTGGACTTTTTGTTTCTATTTTGAATGATTTTGAATGTAAACTTTGAATATTTTGAGTAGAGACTTTGAACTTGAATATTTGGATTGAATTATTTGAGTAAGTTTCTTTTGAAGTTTATATTGAATTTATGGTGGTTGTATTTTAATGTAAATGCTAAAATTTCGCATAGATTACATATTTTTTTATTATTAATTTTTACTAATTGATGTAATATATTTAGAATTAGTTCACTTTTGTAAATACGAAGGTTTATTGACTCGCAAAAATCAAATTGTTCAATAGAAAAGGAAGTAATGAAAAAAATAGTCAAAATTCAAAATAATTAAAAAAAAAAAAAAAAAAGAACAGATGACCCAACCTGAAAATTTTGGGTTCGATTGGGTTGGGTTGACCCTCAAAAAATGAACCGATAGAATTCATTATTAGCCAACCCAAATTTTTGGGTTGGTCCACAAAATTCTTCCAACCCGGCCCAACCCGGCCCATGTACACCCCTAGTCCCTCGTTCTCCTAAGATACTTGAGAATGGTTTTAACGATAGTCTAGTGATCTAATCCTGGATTAGTTGATACCTATTGACTATCCCCGTTGCATAGTAGATGCTAGGTCTAGTATATAACATCGCATATATCAAGCTGCCAACAACCGATGCATAGGGGATCCGTCTCATTTCCTCAACTTCTTGAGGTGTCTTATGATATTTTTCCTTAAAAAAATTACTTCGTGCCTGAAAGGTAGTAAGCCTCTCTTAGAGTTTTGCATCGAAAATACTTGAAATTATTTTGCCAATATATGATACTTGAGACAAAACTAGCAATTTGTTCTTACAATCTCTAAAGATTTGCCTAGAACAAATTGCGCCTCTCTCAAATCTTTCATTTGGAATTAAGCCGTCAGCACTGTTTTATGTCAATCAGTAGTCCTACATCATTTCCAATGAGTAAGATATCATCTATATATAACACTAAGAAAGCTACTGAACTGTTGATGATTTTCTTGTAAACATAAGGTTCATCAACGTTTTGAGAAAATAAAACATAGACCTGATTGCATAATCAAATCTTATGTTCCAAGATCGAGAAGCTTGTTTTAGTCCATAAATGGACCATTAAGCTTGCAAACCTTTTTCCCTTGATCTTGGGTTATGAATCCCTCTGGCCACTGTATATAAATGGTCTCATCAAGTTTGTCATTCAAAAATCAATCTTAACGTCTATTTGTCAGATCTTATAATTATAATATGCAGCAATAGACAGGAGTATCCGGATAGACTTTATCATAGCAACAGGTAAGAAAGTCTCCTCATAATCAACTTTCTCAACCTGGGTACAAACCTTTGCCCCTAGTCTAGCCTTGAAGGTTTTCACTTTACCATCTGTACCCTTTTTTCTCTTATAGATCCATTTGCAACTTATAGGTTTTACCCCATCAGGTTGATCTACTAGATCCCATACTGAATTGAAGTACATATACTCCATTTCGAGTTTCATAGCTTTGATCTATTCATCTTTGTCAACATCCTCCATCGCTTTCTTATATGACAATGGATCCTCGACTTCACCATCAAATTTGACGGTTAGGGTTTCTGTTAAACCCATATAATGAACAGGTGGATTCGAAACCCTCCAACTACGTTGAGGTTCCCTCAACGTTTGAGGTGGATGTGACATTCTAGATGAATTGACATCTACAACTCTGGTAAATGTACTTGGCTTTTCAATAACTCTTGTTGAAGGTTCAGTAGTTTCGCTGAAAAGATCATTAAATACTATTTTAATGTGTGGTTTTTGCTCCCTTATGTAGTCCTCTTCTAAGAATGTAACATTCATTGATGCAAACACTTTATAATCTTTTGGATCGTAAAAGTAACCACCTATCGTTCCTTTGAGGTAGCCTATAAATAGGCATAACTTTGAACGATGTTCCAATTTCTTAGGATTAGCCTCAAGCACATGTGTGGGCAACTTCAGATTTTAAAATGACGTAAACTACCTTTACGACCATTCCATAATTCCAAAGGTGTTATAGAAACACTCTTGGATGGAACACGGTTCAAAATATAAGTTGCGGTCTGTACTGCATCTCCCCAAAATGAGTCAGGTAAGGAAGCGTAACTCATCATGGACCGAGCCATGTCTAACAAGGTTTGATTTCTCATTTCTTCTACACCATTTTGCTAAAGTGTACCGGGTGCTGAAGTTGGGATACAATTCCATGTTCCATCAAATAGTCTTGGAATTTTAAATCCATATACTTTCCACCTCGATCAAATCGAAGTGTTTTTATTGTTTTACTTAGTGCATTTTCAACTTCAGCCTTGTACTCTTTGAACTTTTCAAAAGCTTCAGACTTTACAACAATTGTAACATCTACAAAGTGGGCCATACTCGTATTGTCACCAGGATAGGTATCCAGCCTTATCCATCTATTAAAGACCATTTAGATTATCACTTAAACATGATCCACCCATATGTCTTTACATACATGTGTAAGCTATAAGACAACCTTGGATGTTAGTTTATTGGTTTGTGGTTAATGCAACTCAAATTGAGATAAAACATCCTATATTTTATTAAATAAATAAGATGTTTGTATAATACAATTACAACTATAGAACCCTACTAGATTTAAGGCACCAACCCCAACAATCTTCTACTTGACCTAAAGCTAGTGGCGTGTACAATATATAAGTTAAACTAATACACAAAGTACACAAACAATAAACTAGGGCATAACATGCCCAATACAAATCTTCCACTTGCCCTAGTCTAAATGTGTCATATCCCATAGACCCATACTTTGCAGATGACCCTCAAACACCTTAGTCGTGAGGGCCATTGTAAATGGATCAGCAACGTTGTGCTCCGAAGCTATCTGTGTGACGATCATGTCCCCCCGATGCATAATCTCTTGGATGAGATGATACTTTCGCTCTATGCGCTTCCCGTGTGTTTATGACTCCTAGGCTCTCAGGAATTAGCCACAATATCACTATTATCACAATAAAGTGTGATGGGTTTTGACATGTCTGGAACGACTTCAAGGCCAGTCAAGAATTTCTTGAGCCAAACAGCTTCCTTAGCAGCTTCACAAGCCACTACATACTCAACCTCCATGGTGGAGTCAGCAATGCAGCCTTGCTTGGTGCTCCTTCAGACTACTGCCCATCCGTTGAGGGTGAACACTGATCTTGATGTGGATTTCCTAAAATCCTTATCAGTTTGAAAATCAGAGTCCGTTATCCTATAAGGATCAGATCCTTAGAACCATACACGAGCATGTAATCTCTCATTCTCCTTAGATACTTGAGGATATTCTTAATGGCAGTCCAGGGATCATATCCTAGATTAGATTGATATCTACTGACTATCCCCATTGCATAGTAGATGTTAGGTTTAATACATAATATCGCATACATCAGGCTGCCAACAACTGATGCATAGGGGATCCATCTTATTTCCTCAAACTCTTGAGGTGTTTTAGAAAACTATTTCTTAAACAATATAACTTCATGCCTGAAAGGTAGTAAGCCTTACTTGGAGTTCTGAATCGAATACTTGACAAATATTTTGTCGATATACGATGCTTGAGACAAAGCTAGCATTTTGTTCTTTCGATCTCTAAAGATCTGAATTCCCAAAACAAACTTAGCCTCTCCCAAATCTTTCATTTGGAATTGGGTTGCTAGTCAGTTCTTAACTTATGTCAGCAAACCTATATCATTCCCAATGAGTAGGATATCGGCTACTTATAACACTAGGAAAGCTACTGAACTGTTGATGATTCTCTTGTATACACAAGGCTTATTAACATTCTGATCAATGTCATAAGATTTGATCGCAGTGTCAAATTTTATGTTTCAAGATCGAGAAGCCTACTTCAGTCCATAAATGAACCAATTAAGCCTGCAAACCTTTTGCTCTAGGCCTTAGATTATAAATCCTTTGGGTTGCTCCATATAAATGGTCTTCTCAAGATTGCCATTCAAAAAGTTAGTCTTGACATCCATTTGCCAAATCTCATAGTCATTATATAAAGCAATGGACAGAAGGATCGAATATACTTTAACATGGCAACAGGTAAGAAAGTCTCCTCATAGTCGACTCCCTCGACTTGGGTATAACCCTTTGCTACTAGTCTAGTCTTAAAGGTTTGCACCTTCCCATCAGCACCCCATTTTCTCTTGTAGATCCATTTGTAACCTATAGGTTTAACCCCATCAGGTTGATCTATAAGATCCCAAACTGAATTAAAGTACATCGACTCCATTTCGAGATCCATAGCTTTTATCTTTGTCAACATCCTCCATTGCCTTTTTGTAAGACAATGGATCCTCAACATCTCTGTCAGCTACCATAGTTAGGATTTCCTTTAAAACCATATAATGGACAGGCGGATTTGCAACCCTCCCATTACATCAAGGCTTCCTCAACACTTGAGGTGGATTTGACCTACTAGATGATCCAACTTCAACAACTCTTGTTGAGGTTTCAGGTTCTTCAACAACTCTTACTATGAGGTTTATGCTCCTTTATATGGTATTCTTCTAGAAAAGTAGTGTTTTTCGATACAAACACCTTATTTTCCTTAGGGTCAAAGAAGTAACCACCTCTCGTTTCTTTGGGGTTGCCTAAAAATAAGCAAACTTTTGAACGAGGTTCCAGTTTCTTAGGATTTGTCTCAAGCACATGTGTTGGGCAATCTCAGATTCTGAAATGATGTAAACTAGTTTTACGACCATTCCATAACTCCAAGGGTGTTTTAGTAATACTCTTGGATAGAACACAATTCAAAATATATGTTGCAGCCTATACTGCAAAACCCCAAAATGAATCAGGTAAGGAAGCATTACTCATCATGGACCAAACCATGTCCAATAGGGTTCGATTTCTCCTTTTTGATACACCGTTCTGCAGAAGTGTATCATGTGCTAAGAGTTGGGATATAATTCCATGCTCTATCAAATAGTTCTGGAATGTAAGATCCAAAAACTCTCCACCTCAATCAGATCAAAATGTCTTAATTATTCTATTTAGTGCATTTTCAACTTCGGCCTTATCTTGAATAATCATCAGTAAAGGTGATGAAATATTAAAACCCTCATCTTGATTTTATATTCATTGGACCACAGAGGTTTAGATGTACTAGCTCTAAGGGTTTTTTGGCCCTGTGACCTTTTCCAATAAAAGATCTTTTAGTCATTTTGCCTTCAAGGAATGACTTACACACCAGTAAAGAATTTTCTTCTAACTGCCTTAGAAGTCCATTCTTCACCAACATCTCAATCCTATGGAGATTGATGGGTCCTAATCTCAGGTGCCAAAGTTTGGCATTTCTTTAGGAGAAATTCTAAGTCTTTTATTTTGAGTTACTGCATTTTAAACATTTCAATGTCATAAGGGCTTTAGTTGCTAACGTTCTTAGCACATAAAGATTATTTTCCAACTTTGCAGAACAAATATTAACACCATTCTTTGAAATAAAAATTTTATTTACATAGAAGTTAATACAATATGAATGTTCTAATAAACACTTTACATAATTTAAGTTCCTCTTCAAACCAAGAACTATATATACATTTTCTAGTAAAATATATTTATTCTATAAAGTCAATTAGAGACCTCCCACTACCATAGCTGAGATGACGTGCCCAGTTCCAACCCACATCATCATCTCCTCAGCTTCTAGTTGCCGCCACTAATTAATTCCCTGAAATGAAGAACAAATGTGGTTAGTGGCGCCTGAATCAATTATCCAGGTCGAATCATCATTCTCTACTAAACAGGTTTCTAAAACAAGCAAATCATATTTACCTTGTTTGACCTTCTTTTTTTCCGCCAAGTATTTGGGATAGTTCCTCTTCCAATGTCCCTCTTGGTTGTGATGGAAACAGATTCCTTTTGCAACCTTGGCTTTCTTGCCCTTTTGGGCAACAACTGGTAGGCTAGCTTTCCCCTTTCCACCTTTCTTTTTCTTCCACTTTTTGGTGCTGGAAGAAGAAGACAGAGACTTTGTCCCAGAGGTCAAACCTCTGTGGAACTTCTTAGAGGATGAAGCAACATTTGCTTCACCTTCTATTCCTTGGTTTTCATCGAGGACTGTAAGGTTTGTAGCTCGTTGAGCAAGGTGGTCAAGTTGTAGTCAATTTTGTTCATAACAGCATTGCTAAGGAAATGTAGGAAACTTTCAGGTAAATATTCCAAAATGAAGCCAACTTGACTAGTTTCATCGATGACAGACCCATTCATCTTTGCCACGTTGAAGTGGACCATCATGTTGAGAACAGGTTCTCGAACAAATTCCTCTTCTTCCATACGGGCATTGAAGATGTGTTTGAGAGCATCGTGCCTGAGCTGTGCGGATGGTTGTCCAAACATTCCACTCAGGGACTCCATAATCTCACAGGCCTTGAGTATGGGCTCATGCTTCTTAGCCAAGGCTTGGAAAGACTTGACAAGATATACACTTAGGCCTTCTCATTTGTCTGTGTTCATCACTCTTATGCTTCTCGAATATTTTGAGCAGCATTTAGAGTTGGAATGGAAGGAAAATCCTCCATTAGGACAAAATGGAGGTCATCAATGATTAAGATTGTGTTGATCGTATAAAAGGTTTCCGTTGCAGCGCCAAGATGTGTAATTTCATTCGTGAATTTTTCAGCGGCGAGTAAGTTAAGCGTTGCGAAAGTCATTATGAACAAGTTTGTTAAACCATATTAGTCTATTTGCATTAAACCACTTAAAACAAAACAATTTTAATAAAATAATCTAGTGTACTCTAAGTGACATCTATTTTACAATGATGTTTTAGTGAGGTAGAACAAAAGCCACCATAGAGTGATCAGGTGCCCTTCATTGGAATGAGACAATTTGAACCAATAAACAGAACAACTCCTTGTTACTGTAACTATCAGTCACCATTGTTCGGTCTAGAAATTGTTAAACTCGCTTAACATTTTTTGTAAGTGTAACCCCTCATTTTAGATTCTAGAGTTCCGTCCTAATGAGCCAACCGTAGGGAAAAACCGATTGGGGCATGAAACTAAAGTAATCCTATCCATTTTCTGGAGTTTGAATAAAGCGTTATGCAACATTGCCATCCGTAGGGGGACACTCAAGGTGCCACGAGGCCATGCATAAAACTTTACATCAAACTAATGAGAGAAACTGAGGGATGTGTTGTCAAAGGTCTCATTCCCACTTATTATAAACACTTTCTCCATTCACCTTGATATTGATCTATACAAATGCCATCCGTAGGGGGACACTCAAGGTGCCTCGAGGCCAAGTATAGATCTCACGATGTGAACTTTTAGAGAGAAATGCGTTGAAGAGGAAAAATGAAGTATCATATACCCCCATGTTTCTCCCACTGAGTGTTTTACTTATGGTTAATTAACTTAGGAAAAATCGACTACTGATTTTAACTAAAGTGAAATGTTTAATTTACCTAAAAACAAACATTGTTTTTGGATAGAAATGCAGGGATTAAAGCCCCGCGCAGCGAAAAAAAACAGATTTGACTCTAATTTAATATAAATAAAAATTAGCATTGAAAAAAAAAACTTAGGCTAAACATATACATTAAAAAATAATTAAAAGGATTTCATACCTTAAAAAAAAACCTTATTGGATATTAAACGACACCTCCAAGAAAGCTCTGTTGGTTTTCTCTCACGGATCTGACGAGGGCGGATTGTGGGATCCTCTCTTCTTACTTTGAATTAAGGGAGAATAATGGGAGAAAAAAATCTGAGAGAGATTTTTTTTTTTTTTTTTTTGGTTAACACACTAATTCTTAGAGATCTGAGCCCTTAAATGGAGGTTAGAGGGAGAGGGAGAAAACTTAAGAGAAGACTCCCTCTTCCTTGAAAAACGTAACTCCCTGACGTGGGGAGTTACAATTTTTTTATTTAATTATTATATTTATATAATTATTAATTAAAATAAACAAATCTAATTTAATTTATTTTAATTAATTATAATATAAACAAATATATATTTAATTTAACTAAATAAATTAAATCGAATTTAATTTATAAAATATTAAATTAAAATAATTATTAATTATTAATAATTAAATATTTCATATATTTAATTAAATGTGTATTAGAATATGATAATTCAATTAATTTAATCAAATCATATTTGATTAAATATGATTAAACTAAAATAATTAATTCTCCAATTAATTAAACATTAAATTAAATATCATATATTTAATTTAATTTTATACATGAATCACATTGAATTATCTTTCTCTCAAATAATCTATAGTTTTAATATGCATCTTATACGCATTATTTTTAACCTATAGTTTTACTATAAAATTAATTCATATTACATTTAATATTTGAAATCCTTCAAATATATAATTCTTCCATTAATTTTTAAATCAAATTTAAAAATAAATTTATATCATAAAGTTTAATTAAATTATAGACTTTATATTAAAATATATCAACATACATTATATTATTTTTCCTTAGTTAATTTGAACAATTCAAATTACTTTAACTTCCTTAATACCCTTGAATGAGCTACCAGTGGGACCTAATGGATCTACAAATCAGAAGCTCCAACGATATGAGATTAATTGGCTAAACTCATTAACCAAGTTAATCAATATTCGTTAACTGTGGGTACACTCCACTATAGACTCACAGTTGCACTCTTCTCACTATAGATATATTACTGTGTCCATGAATATAGACCAATAATAGCAAGTTAGTCCTTCACGAGTGTTCGTAACATCAGCTAGGTCAAAATTACCATTTTATCCCTGGGTTACTTCTACATCTTTAAGTACCAGTGCTCCTCTAATGAACAACCTGTTTGTGGTCCAACCAACAAACAGAAATCCCTCTCGAACCAATGAGAGGGCAGGGCCTATGTTCAAGACCCGAAAAGACCACTTAAGGTAACACTCATCTACTTTCCTTAAGCAGGAAAAGAGTGAATTCCATCTTATGAAGTTACGTTCCCAGCTATCCACTCGGTTTTGTCCCCAAAATAGTAGGTCTATTGAGTCGGCGAACCAACCACTCTTACCCATACAAATCAAAGAACAATCCCTCGTAAACAGGATTTCATAACTCACTCAGGATTGAGACTAAGTTGCCTAGATCATCCTAGTGAAATAGAAACCTAACTAGTCAACAATGTTACAGTATGGGTTACTATCTCATGGACCAGTCTCATGCAAACTCATTGCATGGGATACCCCCTCACATGTCTCCTACATGAACACATTGAATCATTGTGTTCGTATCAAATACAAAGTAGGTTATATCCATAGTGTTACAGGATAAAGTATCCAACCTTATCCTTATACTATAGACCCTTTAGGTTATATCTTGAATAGTGATCCCCGTATGTCTCCACATATAGGTCAAGATTCATACAACAGCCCAGGATGTTAGTTTATTGGATTAGAGTTATTTAGGCATGATTAACATAATATTAAACAATAACACTTTATTGAAAAAACATCAATAATAATTTATTAATGAACATTCAAAATTTACATTTACTATCTATGAGTTTTAGGCCATAAAACCGAACAAGTTAAACAATTTTGATTAAGGTTTATCAAACACTTTAACAAACTTTAGTCAAACATTGCATGCTTGTAAGAAATTTTTCTAATTCACCTTTCCAGGTAAGTTCCCAGGTAGGGGTGTCACGTTTCCGTCAACTTAAATACCCCAGCCTAGATAGAACCAGCCTTAGACAAAAGGTCTCTTATAGATATATTTGTTACAATGTTAATCTTTTAATTAAGAATCAATTTAATCCTATTAAGTTGATCAAAAGATTAAACTTAAATTTCTAATTTCATTAGAAAAGTGATCTTAGGTGTATATGATTCATATTTTAAAACAATTTTTAAAAAATGAATTTTAACCTAAGGTTTGCATGCAATTATGAATTATTGATTTTAATTTCTAATTTCTATTAGTTATAACAATTATAAATAAATGAAACAAATTAATATCATACATTGCATGTAATTAACCTAATTAGTAAATTATAATGTTTATAAGTTACCTAAGGTAGTGTCATGCTTCATGCAAATTTATTTCATTACTAACTTATATAACAATTATATAATAAGGTAATGAAACTATTAATAACATACTTCAGACATACATTCATACTATATATTATAACTCTTATAATATAAATGATGCATGTATATGTTATTAATGCATACATGCATATATTATAAAATTTACACCATATGATGCATGAGCATGCTTTAAAATTTAAATCATGCAAATATATATATATTACTATATATATATATATTATATATATATATATTATAATTGATGTATGAAACTATATGTTATACATTATGGCATATAATAATAAACTGTAAATCATACATCACATGCCTAATTTAAAAAAAAAACAAACTATTACAAGATAATAGCCATCCGGTTCAAAAAAGGTGAATCGGGCCAAGAACTGCTCGAACCGAACCACGAACTGCTTGAACCAGCCAAAAATCGGTTCATAGAAACCCAACCAACTCAAACCAGAGAACACACGAACCAAACCAAACCGGACCAACGGACCACAAACCACGCACGAACTGGGGTTGGACCGCATGTCTTCTCCGTCTCGGAGCGTCACGACATCGTGCCCTAGCGTCGTGACGCTACGAAGATTTTCTTCGTCCGCCGCATCGCAGCGTCGTGAGGCTACTGGTAAAGTCGCCCACTGTACAGTTTCAAAGTTCTTTGAAACGGTTCCGATTTTCATCTCGTTTTCTCCAGAAATCTATCGAAAACATAACGAATGACTCAACAACATAAAATTACAGATTCAATAGTGATTTAATGCCCCAAAACATGGGCCTTTACAAAACAATTTTGAAAAAAAAAAAGCAATTAAATCTAAATGCTTAATCCTAAAACATCTATTATTGCAAACAAACATTCATAATATTCATCTCATGAACAATATAGAATGCTAAAATTGTAAAATTATTCCAAAAATTTGGAAAAAAATTTGAGCGAACCCCGCTTTGATACCAATTGACGGAACCCTGTTAAAGGTCCCAAATCCCAAAAATTTACATAATAAAATTCTACAAAAACAATACAAAAAACCATACGCATTTAATTCATTAATTTACAGCATGCTCAAAACAAAATACAAAAAAGAAAAAAAAAATAGGGTTCATAACTCATACCTTTGAAGAACAATTCTTCAATTGAATCCCTAGAACCAACGAACACCACCACAAAGGCTACCTCCGTATTCTATGGATGAAAACCTAGGGGTTTGTGGGCTCTGACTATTTTGGAAGAGATGGAATTAGATAGAGAAGAGATGAAGAGGAAAATGATGAGATTTCTTATAGAACGTTTCTGTGTCTTGAGTGAATATCTCTATTTTCAGTTTCACACATTGCAGAAAATGGGAACCACCCACTCACACGTTTGAGAGAGCAAAAGAATGAGAGGGAGTCAACTCCCTCCCAAAAATAATTTTAATAAATTAAATTAAATTAAATTAATCAAACTCTTTGGTTAAATTAATCAACTTCAATTAACTATCAGTCACTCCACTAAAGACTGACGGTTGCACTCTTCACACTATAGATATAATTCTATGTCCATTGGATATAACTAATCAACGATGTGTTGACCCTTCACAAATTTCTCGTAAGTACAGTTGGACCAAAATTACCATTTTGCCTATATAGTTACATCTAACTCCTTAAGTACCATTGATCCCTCTAGTGAATAATAAATTATAGTCCAACTATGATCAAACCCCTTTTAGGCCAGGAGAGTGTGTGGCACCGCATTATTCAAGCCCTGGAATCAGCTCTTAAGGGAGTAATTTATTTACAGTCTCTAACTATAAAGAAGGAGTGAATTCCTTTTTGTGTAGCTATGTTCCCAACTTTCTAATCAGAGGAATCCCCAAAATAGTAGGCATATTGAGTCGGAAAAACTGGTCATTCTCACCCATACAAATCAAAGGATCGCCTTTATAGGCAGGAGTTCACAACTCACTCAGGATTCAGGTCAAGTCACCTATGGTCATCCTGATGAAATGCAAGTCTTATCTATCGACGGTGTTATATAGAGAAACTATACATTTCGTAGTCCGATCTTATACAAACTCTTTGCATAGAACAGTCCTACTTACATGTCTACACATGAATGATCAGGATCATATCATTTGTAACACTTTACAATAATTGTAATAACTACAAAGTAGGTCGTATTCGTAGTGTCACTAGGATGAAATACCTAGCCTTATCCATCTACTACATACCGTTTAGGTTATCACTTAAACATGATCTACCTATATGTCTATAAATACATGTTTAAGTTTCAGAAAATAACTCTGGATCTTAGTTTATTGGTTTTTGTGGAAAAATGTAACTAAATGTAAATAAATACCTCTTTATTTTATTAGATAAATGAATTTTTTGTAAAATACAATTACAACTACAAGACCCACGAGATTTAGGGTATCAACCCTAACAGTAGCGTCATAGAGTTGCACCATAATTGGTGCTACTGGAAAAAGCGTCGTGTGCTGCACTTGTAGGGCCATTTCCGTCATTTTACCTCCATTGAAGCCTGGATGCTCTTTTTAGCTCCTAATTGCTCCAAATTAAACTCAAACAGTTCATAATGGTCAGTTCTACCTCCAGAGTGCCCGAAACCTGTAAAAACTCTATATAAACACAATAACAACCTTGAATTAAGTATAGTGTGATAGCATATTTTTGGTGCTATCAAATCATGAATCCAGTTAATTGAAAAACATCTTAATAGTAACTTAAGTACCTGAAAGGCAAGTGGAAACCCAAAAAGACTGAATTTTATGATCTACGACGGGTTAGCTGCACTATTGTCTTGATACATCCTTGCTTTCCCGATCAATGCTCTCTGTAAACCTCCTAGTGTCCTTTCCCATAAGATGGTCCCCCAGTCTATGCTATTGAAATGGCAGACATCGTCGACATCAACGAACAATGTTGGATCAACAGAAGTGTGCTTGTCTTTTTCCATCATCATAAGCTCCGTGTACTATACGAGAGATATTTTTATAGCATCCTCATCATTGTCAAACTGCAATTTCGAATACTATTTCTCAAATCAAATATAGTCAGTGTGCCACAACCGTGGAAGTACCTATCTTTTAAATGATTACCCTCAATCATAGGTCGTTGTACTACATCTATAGAAGTCCATGACCCTGGCATCAATAGAAATTCTGGCTTACCAAAAGTCATAAGCGATTCTCTAATGTTGTACGTAATGCAGTTTACTGAAAATGATATTCAGGTTAATATAGCAACCAAATACTATTCTCATGAAAGCATTTAGCTGCATTTGATTGAGTTTCCTCTTAATAGCCACATTTGTGGTCTTGATATGAGATAAACTTTTATATTGTGCTTGAAACCATTTGTTCAAAGGAATATTGTATCGAGGATCTACCATGAGTTATCTGGAAGTTGTCATATTTCATGAAAAAATCTGTTAGCGAGCAAGAAAATGTGCACAGTTTCATCCATTTGCAGTTACAGACTCCATTACCAGCTTACCGCTATTGACTTATCAACTTACCGACTTACAAATATCGACTTACTGCTATTGAACAATAGGAATAGAACAAAACATCAAACAACATTCATATCAACAAATGAATAGACCAACGAACAATATTATTGTTGGTAAGTATAATCAGATCATAAAATAAATCAGGTCATGTCGATAACAGTGACGATAAATGAAGGGATTATTGACTGATCACTTATGAACAAGGTAATGACATCTTATTAATACTAGAGAAGAATGGTAGTGAATCCGCAAGTTCAAAATTGAAAAGAATCAGTAAGACGAATACATTGATCGTAACCTTAACTATAGTTGATTGAACAGGTAATTTGTAACATCCTGAGCTTCAAGCAATTTAAATTAATGATATTAAGTTATTGTATTTTATTTTTCTTTTAATTTTAGTTTTTAGAGGCCTCAGTTGGACTAATTAAGTTAGTTTAACCATTTTTGGCTTATGGATATTTAATATAGTTGAATTGAGAAGAAATTGTGGCTAAAGAACTCAAGTTTGATTAAGTCAAAATAAAAGTAACTAGGGTTTTAGTTAAAATTCAAAAGAAATATACATACCATTAAGTTTCTAAAAGTCCCCACCGCAAAGCCTTTCAAACACACTTTCTCTCTCTCCAAATCAATTCATTCTCCCTTTTATTAGTACAACTATTGCTAATGCCCATTCGAAATATCTGTCCTTCTCTTCAACTTTTGAGTCCCTTGCCACTCTCAAGAATCCATGCCATTGAGAGCCAGTTACTATCGCCCACGTCCATGCCGCAAGTAAAGTGATGGGATATACTAGCATGCAACAGAAGTAAATAGAATCAATAAGCACTTTAATTATATCTAATTTGAGTTCTAAAAGCATCCTTCAACAAGAAAAACTGAAGAGGGTTTCAATTTATATACCCTTGATGAATTCTTCCAATTCCAAGCTGCTCTTCATACGAATTCAGCTCTAAATTAACAGTGAACCACTAAGGATCTTCTCTACTGTTCTCAGCCTTGAATTTGAGTGGAACTCGAATTTGAGTGAATTTGTGAAGCGAATTCTCTAGGTTTTGAGAGGAAGAAGAAGATGAACTGAAAATCGATTTTCCAGCTGAAATCTCCTTCTTCTTCTACAAAATTCAGTGCTTTTTTCATCACTGAATACATGCAAGCATTTCCTCTTTAGCTCAATAGCCAGCAACTGCTTGAAGATTTAATGGGATTTGTGTATGATTAGAAGACCAACACCTCATGCTTGGTGTTTTATGGGAAAACCCCACTAAATCCCTTTTTTTAATTTCCAATTTCTTTTTAATTCCAAAATTTAATTAATTCTAAAATTAACTTGAAATGATTTAATTAATTCATAATTAATCAAATCTAAAATACCAAAATTCAATTTCTTAAATTGAATTTGAAATTGAAAATTAATTTGTTTTTTAATTAATTAAACATATTTAATTAATTAAATAATTTAATATCAAATATTAAATTAATCACAAGCCTAATTTTAAATATGAATCTCATTCATGTAAACAATATTTAAATCAATATTTAAATATAACAAACTCTTCAATTTCGTTTAATTTCAACAAATTAAGTGTTTAATTATATCGAATATAATTATACAAACCCTAATTTGAATTAAATCTTTTTCAAATTCAAACCCTAATTCCATTTTGAACTTATTCAAATTCAAATTCAATTTGAACAATTCAAATTGATATCATTCCAAATTCACTCAATTTATTATTCAAGGTGTTCATGTTTTACGAGCTAGTAGAGGGACCTTATGGACCTACATATCATGAGCTCCAATGATTTGAGATTAATTGGCTAACACTCTTTAGACCAAATTAATCGGTATTCGTTAACTATCAAGTCACACCACTATAGTTCGATAGTTGCACTCTTCTCACTGTAGATATGTTTGTGTCCACATGATTTAACCATAACAGTAAGTCGACCCTTCACAGGTTGTTCATAATAACAGTTGGGTCAATATATTGATTTACCCCCGATATTACATCTTGCTCCTTAAGTTCTACCGATCCTCTAATGAACAATTGGTTTGTGATCCAATCACTAAACCAGGTCCCTCTTGGGTCAATGAAAGGGTGGGGTCCCTTGTTCAAGACATGAATTCAGTACTTTAGATAACAACATTTCTTCTATATCAAATCGGGTAGGCGTGAATTTCTTATTGTACCCTATGTCCCCAGCTATCTACCCGGTCTTGCCCTTGAAATAGGAGGTTTATTGAGCCGGCGCTGTTGAGCCAACCCTCACCTATGCAAATCTAAGGATAATCTTGAATAAACAGGAGTTTATAGTTAGCTCATGATTAAGATCGAGTTACCTAGGTCATCTAAGTGAAATAGTCAGTCTTAAACAGTAAACAGTGTTATAAAGTAAGAGTGACTTATTTCTTGGTTCGATCTTATGCAAACTTATTGCATAGGACGCCCCCACTCCTCATGTCAATACATAAACGAATCAGGATCACTTCGTTTGTAGCACCTTTACAACAACTTGTAACCGCTACAGAGTAGGCCGTATCCAATAGTGTTACTAGAAAAAGGCACCCAACTTTATTCGTATACTATAGACCATTTTGGCTATTTACTCAAACTTAATCCATCTTTATATCTCTACATAAAGTTCAAATATTCATGTAATAGCCATGGATCTTAGTTTATTGGATTTAGACTTTATGAATGCAGTTTAAAGATTCAATAACAACTTTATTGAAGAAATGTTGAACAACATCTTTATTGATAATAGAATATGTTTAACTTTACAAACTGCGAGTTTTAGGACATACAACCCAACATAAAGTTCCAGCTCGGTCTCTCTCTCTCGAATTTCTCTCACTTGCTTCTGTTGACCGCCGATCGTCGGTGATCTTTGCACTATTTGTCGCTCCATCCATCACCGTCAACTCTACTGTGTGCCCCTGTTGGAATCGTGAGATTTTGGGTAAGTTAATGGGTATGGGTTTTCTTGAAGTATCTTGAATGTCCATCAAATTTTGACATAAATTTATTATTACCCACTAAAAATTTTGGTCCAAATTGATTAACCCATAATGTTGGAATTGTAAATTCAAGAATTGGATAATGTTGGCTTGTTGTCCATCTAGTGTTAAGGACCATATTGGTGAATTTTTGGGTGAGTTTTTGGTGAGTTTCTTTTGGGTTCTTACTAGATTTTGAATATCCAATTAGTTTGGCATGGATTTAAATATTGATGGGATTTTATATTTGGGTTTGAAAACCCTCATTTTAGTTTGTTGCTAGATTGGATTTTGTATTTGAAGCTCAAGTAAAGTTCCAGTCAAGTCGACACCTTGGGTAAGTGGGTTGAAGATCTTTGGTTTTGTGTTTTGGCAAATTGGGTTATTTGTGGATTGTCATTAAATCGGTTTATTTTAGGGCGATTCAAGAATTTTACTCAAGTCAAAGAGGTGTTTCGGTTGCCAATTGTTACAATGTAGACTTGAGGTAAGTGATTGACTACCGGTTCGCCCTCGAACCCAAGTTGGTGTTAAGATTGTGATTGCACCGAAAGCATGATTCTATTTTGATGAGTTGAATTGCTATAATTTTCTATGGTTGGACTGTTGAGGATGTTCTGAAAACCTATGTTTATGTTATGAAAAATATGATATTATGTGAAGGTTTTGTTATGTTTGGTTGATGGATGAACTTTTGAAACTATTTTAGAAACTCATAAGACATGTTACTATGATTATTATATTATGTTGTGGCTTGATATGAACTTGGATGATGTTGTAGGGATTGAATCCCAAGTAGAAGCGTGTTATTGCCTTGCATCCAGTTTTTCAATTTTAAGAAAAAAAAAGACAGCATATTAAAATAGCGTAAAATAGGATAAACAACATAATAAGCATGCATTATAAAAGGAGAAACAAAGTGATGAACGATATTTACCTTCGTAAATTCCCAAACTTCTTAAAATTCCTCTTATTCTTCACATGAACATCTTCTCAAGGACCACAGACATTACCACAAGAATAACCTTGTTATTCTCTGGGATTCCAATAGTTGGATGAATGGTCTCCAACACTTGGAAGAGGAAGAGGTAGAGAGATTGTAAAGAGAGTGTAGAGAGGAATTATCTTGGAGGCTAGGTTATTTTTTGCACAAAATGGATGCTTGCCCTAAATGGGCTAATAGGATATATAAAGAAGGGTTACCCCTTTTCCAAGTATTTTCCTTTATACTCTTGATGCCAATTAATTAAATAACCCTTATTTAATTAATTGGCACATTAATTAAATCTAATTTAATATATAGGTAGTTAATTAAAATATAAACATCACATGTTTATATGTGTTGATATTGAAAATTGCACCAACAATAAATTTGTATTTGGAGGAGCATAATTGGATATCCTGCAAAAAAGGTGAGTAAAGCTAACACAGGTATGGTACTGAGCCAAATCCACTCTGACGCTTAAGTTAGAATCGGGTTTGAATTTGAGTCAACTGGTAACAATTAGCATAGGTTGAAAAGCATACCTCTCTTTGACAGTACCCTTTGAATTATATAGGTCGCGCATGTAACATAGCTTGTCTCTTCGGCTTCTAAGCCATCATTAATCATTACTTTATTCGTTTTCGACCTAAACCATCATTATCCTGGCTGTTACAGACTTTAACCCTTAATGTGCTCGACTTTTGGTTAGAAGTATGACTTTTGATTTGCCAATAGTTATTCTTAATGTGTCATGCTTCTTTAATAATATAATAATTGAGCTGCACAAACGAAATTGGGTAAATAAATAGTCTTTAAATTAACCATCTTAAAAGAGGTTTCCATTTTTCTTGAAAGACTAATACATGGCTTAAATTCCATGCAAAATTTCTTACAACAATTGGGCCAACCCAGTTAAGGGTAGAAATGGACTATGAGGTTGACTACCCATAAAAATTTATTTATTTTTATATATATATATATATATATTTAGCTGGCCTCATTTGAAGGCCAACTGGGCTTAAAGGCCAACTACCAACCCACTTGGGCTCCCCCCTCCCTCTTCACCCCCTCTTTCATTCTTTATATATATATATATATATACACACATACATATTTATATTTTTTATATATTTATTCCTTTTTAAATATACACATATATATACTTTTTTACTTAAATATATATATAAGCATATATATTTATTTATTTAAATATACATATACAAATATATTTCTTTACTTAAATATATATTCCTTATTTATGCATATATCATTCCATATATACAAGATGCAATATTGTTTTAGCCAAAAGCCATTTGAAAGTCTATTAGCTTCACTTTCCACCTTCGGGTTGCCTGTCAAGCTTGGTTGGCATTCCTTAGCCCATCTTCTTAGCTCAACTGCCTTTACCCAAACCTTGGATTTAATTATGCTATATGGGTTCAATTTCACCCTCCACGGTTACCCCTCTCTCGAACTGGGCGACTCAAATCCTCTAGTTGGAGCCTAGCTCGAGACTTACTTCTCAAGCTTTCCTGGCGTCTATGTCTTAGCTTGGCTTAGGTGAAAAACCTCGTTTTTTTGTGCTAGAATCCCTAGGGTTTACTTTGCCACCAAACTCACCACACTCCAATCTTCATCTTTAATCCCTCATTCCTCAAGGTAACTTACCGCTTGACTTATATTTCCTTTTTTTTTTCTATCAATGGAGAATACCCGAGTCTTAGTTCCTAGAATTGATGTGTCGATCGATTCTGAAAATTTTGACTTCGTTCCTAATCAAAGGGCTCCAAACTGTACACGGAGGGAACGTGAGTTCTAAAGTGATGACTTAACTTCTCATGCTCTTCATTCGGGCCCGTTAACCATAAACGTCTTAAATTCTCTTAGGATCAAATTCTGAATTCCTGATTTGGTTCACATGAGAGTTCCTTCCCTAGGTAAAGATCCATCTAATCCACCCCTAGGCAAAATGGCTTTTTACCCAGTCATGTTTACTTTTGGAGTCAGACTTCCCCTTCACCCTTTCATTCAACAATTCTTAACCTATGTAAACGTAGCACCCTTCCAATTATTTTCAAATTCTTACTGCGTGCTATTAGGGTGTTATGTCCTCTGGCTCCAACTAGGTAACTCCAACCCTAATACTATGGAGGAATTTATGTCCCTTCACACTCTTAAGAAAATAAAGTCCTCCTGGAACTTTTACTATGTCACTGTTTGTAAGGGGAACTCTGTTGTCTTTTGTCCAACCACCACGAAGGGGTGGAACAAACAATGGTTTTTCGTCAGCGATGACTGGCTCATCTCGAACTTCGGAGAGCCCTCTTTACCAGTCTCCACCGAGTTTCGAACTTTTAGTAAGTTTTTGGCACGTTTGCTCGATTGGGACCTATTTTTATAATTTATTCTAAAAACTTTTTTTTTGTAGTTGACTACAAGCCTACCTTGACTCGTGCGATTATTACATTTTGAGACTCAACTCTTTCAACTGACAACTTGCTTCGCTACGGTCCCAAATTGGTTTAGTAAAAGTTCTTAGACATTTTTGAACTTGACTCGTCTACCCGCATAGGTCTGACTGATGCTTTCTTTTTTTATAAAAAAAATCTTTGTAGAGAATTATTTGAAGGTTATTTTTCTCCTTTTCCTTTTTAGTTATGGCACCTCGCAAGAGCTTGCGTCAAAGGATACATGACGAATTGGGAGCCAACGCACGTGCCACCCAATTTCATCAGTCGAACTCTCTTTCCATGCCTTGCATGGATGAGCTAAGAGGATCTAATCTCACACAGAATCTCCCTGATGAGCCACCTTTTCAACGTCCATGCATTTGAACCTCACCCTTCCATAACCCTTCTACCCCTACTGTGATAGTTCCAACCCTTTCAACTACTAAAGGTTCTACCTCGTCTCCTTCACACCCTTTTGACTTCAACGGGCCATACGAGTCCGATGGTGATGAGACTGCCTTTCTAACTCCGCCTTGGCTCAATGGACTAGAGTGAGCGAGAAAGTACCGACACAATGGCATGTTGATCCCAGGTCGGGTATTACACAAGCCCAACAACATCTTCGCTTGGTAAGTAATTACGTTGGAGCATTCCTTTGTCTCTTCTATGCACCTGTCTATCTGCTCTCATCTTTCTCACTCTTACAGGCATCCTAAGAAATGATGATGTCTTTTTAAAAATTAAGCAACGAAGTAGAGTTTCATAGGCTGAATCATGGGAAGCTACATGAAGAGGTGGAGACTCTCAAGAGGAACTCTGTTTCTCATAAGGAATTTGACTGAGTTTCTACTTTGTATGTTGAGGTGTCCACTCGACTTGCTTGTTCTCAAGCATCCTTAACAACACTTCAAGCTCAGCATGACACTTAAGTCAACGAGCTGAAAGAGAAGCTTTCCATGGTTAAAGTTGAGTTGCAGGAGGCTCAGACCAAGCTTTAAATGTTAAATACTTGGCCGAGAGTTTTCAAAAAATAGAGACATATAGCCAAATGAAGACGACTGCCTTCAATATGGGGTTATACTAGCTATGGGCATCGTCAAGGCAAAATATCCTATCATTCAGAATGTTCTCATCCAATCAAAAATTAAGGCCTGGCGTAATGACGAGACCCGAGGGATTGATAGTGTAGGTATCTTCGCCAGCCAAGCCTTGCCAACTGCCCCTCAGCCTGCCTTCGATGATCTTCTCCAAGGCTTGGGATTGGTGTCCTAATTCTCCCGATGGTCTTGTAGTTTGTAAACCTTTTGTACACATTGTTATTAATAAAATAAATGTTATTTTATTAGCATTTACTCATATCCAATAAACTAAGATCTGTGGTTATTTCATGTAACTTAAGCATGTATGTGAGACATACAAGTGGATCATGCCTTAAGTAATAACCTAAATGATCTGTAGTATAAGGATAAAGGAGGGATACCTTATCCTGGCGATACTATGGATACGACCCTCTTTTTAGATATTTACAAGTGTTGTAAAGTGCTACAGATAGTTTGATCCTGACCATTTATGTGGAGACATACGAGCGGGGGTGTCCTATACAAAGAGTTTGTATAATACCGAACCATGAGATGATTAGTCTCTTTATATAATGTCGATAATTAAGACTTACATTTCACTAAAACGACCATAGGTGACATGACCTTAATCCTGAATGTTTTGGGAACTCCTGCCTATAAGGACGGTCCTTTGATTAGTATGGGTGAGAGTGGCTAGATTGCCAACTCAACAAGCCTACCTTTTTGGGAATTCGTCTTATTGGGGAGCTGGGAACTCAGTTACACAAGATGGAATTCACTCCTTCCCTGAAGTAGGGGTAAGTAGATAAATTGCTCCCTTAAGGGCTGATTTCAGGTCTTGAATATAGTGGCCATACCCTTTCTTTGGAAGAGAGGACTCAGTCATGGTAGAATTATGACTGATTATTCATTAGAGAAATCAGTGGTATTTAAGGAATTAGATGTAACTACAGGGGCAAAACGGTAAATTGGCTCGACTGTACTTACGAGTGATTTTTGAAGGGCTATCGCACTGTTGATTGGTCATATGGACACAGAAATATATCTGTAGTGCGAAGAGTGCAGCTGTCGATCTTTAGTTCACTGCTCGGTAGTTAACGGATGGTGGATATTGTGACTAAAGAATTTAGTCAGTTATTCACGTACCGTTGGAGCTTCAAACTACGGGTCCATGAAGTCCTCTTGGTAGCTCAATGGGTTCAAGTTGAGAATCATATTTTGGGTTAGTTTGAAGTGTTCAAATTAACAAGAGGAAATTCAATTATATGTGATATAATCGATGTGACGTATGAGCTACATTAATTGGAGGAATTAATATAAATATGATTTATAATAAGTACCATAAATAGAAAAAGAACTATGGTTTATATGTTTCATATGATGAAATATTAAAACTATAGGTTATAAATATAATATGATAAATTAGTTATCATATTTATTTATAATATATTAATTATATGATAATTAATTCTTTTTCTCTAATAACCGATTGAGTGGGAGGTTATTGGAATTTTTATGGTAACCGTGAGATGAAAAGGAAAATTGTTTTCCAAAATTAGAGGTTGATCCATTCAGAAAATTCTCACGGAAAAAGCTATCAAGTAAAAGGAGTTTTACTAAGCGATAGCGTTGACAGAGTCTACACGATCAGCGAGTTGACAATACGATAGTTACTCTTTTGATCATTGCTACACGATCGAGTAGCAAAGTCTATGCAATAGGCTTGCATTTTCTAAACGATTGAGTACATCGTCTATGCGATAAACAATGTTTTTATCTCCCACTTACACGATCGTCTACTCGATCGCGTACCTCTTCTCTTCCTCAATCCAAGATCATATAAAGCCCACAACTCCTAGATTCTCACATCAAGAATACCAAGGTAACACTTTGGTGGTGTCCTTACTCTATTCGTGAATCGAGTTGGACTTGATTGGGTTCGAGGAGTATTTAGTTGTTCGTGTTCTATTTGTTGTGTTCAAGTGTTGCTGTGGACGCATTGGAGACTGATTGAGGGATACTTGAAGAATGGTTCTTCAAATGTACGCATACTCTATCTCTATATTATCGTGTAGCATGCTATAATTCCCATTGATGCATAACCTGTATGTTTCCGGTTAGATTGTGAATGTTGTATTTATTCTGAATGGTATTTGGAACGATCCCAAATTCCTTTGCTGTATTGAACTTCTTTTACAATCATGGTGGCTTTTAAGTTTTTTCTACAATGCGTTTAAGAGTTAAATGTGTTTGTGGATGTGTTGATGAATGTTTTTGGGATGATTGCCTCTGTTTAAAGCTTTCTTTAAGTTTACAAAGTGTTAATTTGTAAGGGCCCCTATATTCAAAGTGTTTGAAGTTATTTGAGTCATTCGTGATGAAATTTTGAAGCATGGAGATGCAGTTCTCATCGAGGAAGAAGACCAAAGGTTTTTCTCGATCGTGTACTAAACGATCGTGTAGAAAAGATCTCTCCGATCGTGTAGTATTTACTAAACGATCATTTAGCTATCGTGTAGTGTTGGCTGCTCGATTGCGTGAATGCTTGAGGTAAACGATCACATAGAGTATTTGATGCTCGTCGTTTAATAAAAGGCGCACACACTAAACGATCATGTAGTTCAGCATGCTTCATTGCATAGTCACTGACTACACGATCACCTGGTATACGATACCTTACGCTTGCTTGGTGATCGTTCAGACGATTATGCTTCACCGCATTGTTGTCGTTTACTTGATCGTTTAAGGCATGCATTGCACGATGTGCGCTGCACGATCGCGTGACCTTCCTTTTTCATCGCATAGTAAAAGGTACACGATTGTTGCTAAACGATCGTTATGCTCATACAACGTTGCTAAACGATCACAAGGATTTGTTACACGATCAAGGCGATGTGGTCTTCGCCTGGACAGTTCAAAACCCGGTTTGCTTGTTTGAACCGGTGACTTATTGCTCTTTGTAATAGTTAGCTTTGTTTTTTCTTGAGGATTTGAGGTTAATTATCCCGGTTCATCAACTTTTATTTAATGTACATAAGATGTATGTTTGTTTATATGTCATAATGTATGACATATAGATTTAAAACCCACCTCAGGTTATACATTTTATTCATGCATCATATATTATAAGTGTTATAATATAGTTAATGGCATGATGAAATTACAAGAAAGCATGTTCATTCATCATGAAATATAAGAGTTATATTTATGCATGCATTAAGCATATTCATGCACCATCTTTATATTATAAGAGTTATAGTATAAGGGTGTATGAGAGCATGTATACTTGGTTCATTGCTTTGTTATATAAGAGTTATATACAAGTATTAATGAATGAACAATGCATGGAGCATGACACTTAGGCTTATTTATAAGAGTTAGAATGCCTTGTATGTGTTGGTTTGCATTGTGGATGGTTTTAGTTGTTTTCTGTTATAAGTGTGATAATGGAAATCAGAATTAAAATCAATAAGAAAGAGTTGCATGCGAACTTAGGTGAACTCATGTTTTAAAAGGGCTTTAAAATTGGATCGAGATAGACCTAAGTTCATGGTTCTAATGAGATTAGATACTTAAGTTTAATCTTTTAAATCGGTTTAATATGATTAAATTGGTTTACATAAAAGATTATATTTGTATTAAATATATCTATAAGAGACCTTTTATCTAAGGTGGGTTCTGTCTAGGTTGGGGTACTTAAGCTGACAGAAATGGAACACCCCTACCTGGGAACCTATCTGGAAAGGTGAATTAGATAGATTTACTGCAAGCATGCAACAGTTGGTCAAAGACTTCGTTAAAGTGTTTAATGAATGATGATCAAAAGTTATTCAACTTTCCAAAGTAAATGTCAGTTTTGGGAAAACTTAAAAGTCACTTAGTTAAAATCATTAGCCGTGTTTTTCTAAGTAAACTAAATCCTAGGTTATAAAATACTCAGTGGGAGGAAAAGATATATATGATATGTCAATTCCACTCACGTTTCTCCCTAAATGTTCAAGCCGTGAGATTCATGTTTGGCCTCGTGGTGCCCTAGGAGCATCCCCCTTCGGATGGTGTTTGCATGAGTCAATATCAAGGTGGACGGAAAGAGTATTTATAGTAAGTGGGTGAAAGATGTGTGTCAACATGTCCTGTGGTCTTCTTCATTAGTTTGCACCATGAGATCTTCTTGCACGGCCTCGTGGTGCCCTGGGAGCGTCCCCCTTCAGATGGTTTTTGTGCGATTGGTCAATATCAAGGTCAACTCCAAAAAAAGATAGGGTCACTTTAGTTTTTTCCCCAATCGGATTTTTCCCTTCGGATTGGCTGTTTGGGACGGAACTTTAGGATAAAAAATGAAGGGTCACACTTACGAGAAATTGTTAAGCAAGTTAATGATTACTTGACCGAATCAATGATGGCTAGTCGTTATAGGAACAAGAGCTTTTCTGGTATTAATGACTGGTTAAGAGTGTCTCAATTCAGAGGATGGATAAATTGACTACCTTTTGATGGCTTTTGTCTTAAACCACTTAAGCATCATTGCGAAACTAGATGTCATACGGGGTTCATTTAGATTTTGTTAAACCATATTGGATTTTGTTTTTAAAGAGTATTTGCTAAAATCTAATGTAGATTAATGTGTTTGTTTTTCAGCAACATGTATGATTTTTTGGTTAGTTGCCTCTTTAATTTAACCGATTACATACATTGGAAAGAGTCTCTTAAAACATATTTTGTGGTAAACGACCTCGAGTTTGTCATAATTGAGGAATGTCCTCAAGTCCTGACCCTTGATGCACCGCGAAATGTTCGTAATGCATATGAGGTGTGGATGAAAGCTAATTCGATGGCCCGACTCCACATTTTGGCTAGCATACCTGATGCATTGGCCAAAAGGGTTGAGAACATGGTCATTACACATAAGATCATGGACTCGTTGCAAGAATTTTTTTAACATCATTTCTCACTTTTTGAGCACAAAGGGATGGATGACAAAGAAACCAGTAGTGTCAGCTCCCAAACTAACCTTCAGTCCTTCTTGAATGTCAAGGGACTAAAAGAGAAAACAATTGTTGCTGACTCTTGAAAAGTTCATCAAGGAGAATTGTTCTCTAAAATGGAACTTGGAGCTTATTTAGGTTCTGATATTGATCCCACTACTTTCCGGAAGAGAAAGCAGTCTAAAGACAATAAATGTGATTTATTTGTCTTGGAGACATGTTTGGTAGAGAATGATGATTCTACCTGGATACTTGATTCAGGTGCTACTAATCACGTCAGTTCTTCCTACCAAGGATTTAGTTCCTGGAAAATGTTGGAAGATGGAGAGGTGACTTTTCGAGTCGGTACTAATGAGGTTGTTTTAGCTGTTGCTGTAGGCAGGTTGAAGTTATTTTTGGACAAGAAACTTTATTTGTTTCTGGATAATGTTTAATTTCTCATATAAAGAGGAACTTAATCTCGGTTTCTTGTCTGATTGAACAAGGTTATACCGTCTTCTTTTCTGAGAGTAAAGTGTCTATTTTCAAGAATGGTATGGAAATTAGTTTTGGTTCAATGGGAAATAACTTATATGTACTAAGATTGTTAGTCATAAAAGCTAAGCTTAATACTAAAATGTTCAAAACAGCAACAACTGCAAAAATACCAAAGGTTTCTCCTAAGGAAAATGCCCATTTTTGGCATATAAGGTTAGGTCACATCAACTCAATAGGATTGAGAAGTTGGTGAAATGTGGACTTCTAAAGAGCTTAGAAGAAAATTCCTTGTCAGTATGTGAATCATGCTTTAAAGGCAAGATGACTAAACGACCTTTTACTGGAAAAGGTTATAAAGCCGAAAAGACCTTGGAGCTTATACATTTTGACCTATGTGGTTCGATGAGTGTTAGAGCTCGAGGTGGGTATGAATATTTCATCTCTTTCATAGATGATTATTCAAGATACGGGTATCTATACCTAATGCAACGTAAGTCTGATGCCCTTGAAAAGTTCAAGAAGTATAAGGCTGAAGTGAAAACTTGTGAGGTAAAAAGATAAAAACACTACGATCTGATCGTGGTGGAGAGTATATTGACCTCGAATTCCAGAACTATATGATAGAACATGGAATCACGTTCTGACTCTCGGCCCTAGGTACACTTCAGCAGAATGGTGTATCAGAAAGGAGAAATAGAACCATGTTGGACATGATTCGGTCTATGATGAGTTATACTCATCTTCCAGACTCGTTTTTGGGGATTTGTAGTGGAGACTGCATGATATATTTTGAACAATGTTCCCTCGAAGAGTGTTTTTGAAACACCTTTTGAGTTGTGGAGAGACCATAAAAGTAGTTTATGCCACTTCAGGATTTAGGGATGTCCGACCCACATGTTTGTGGCTAACCCTAAAAAAGTTGGAATTGCATTTGAAAGTTTGCCTCTTTGTGGGCTACCCAAAAGAAATGAGGGGTGGATACTTCTATGTTCCGAGTGAGAATAAGGTGTTTGTGTCGACAAATGTTATCTTCTTAGAAGAAACCCACATTAAAGATCACGAACCATGAAGCAAGCTTGTTTTTTATGAGATTTCTAATGAGACTACTGAGAGTTCAACAAGAGTTGTTGATGTCGGTTCATCTAGTCAACTATCTCAAGATTTGAGACTACCTCGACATAGTGAGAGGGTTGCGAACCCACCGGAATGCTACATGGGTTTGACTGAAGCCCAAAATATCATGTCTAATGATGGAGTTGAGGATCCATTGTCTTATAAGCAAGCATGGAGGATGTTGACAAAGATGAGTGGATTAAAACCATGAATCAGAAAATGGAGTCTTTGTACTTCAATTCTATTTGGGAACTTGTAGATCAGCCTAATGGGGTAAAACCTATAGGGTGTAAGTGGATCTACAAGAGAAAATGAGGTATAGATAGAAAGGTGCAGACCTTTAAGGCTAGACTCGTGGCAAAGAGTTATACCCAGGTCGAAGGAGTGGACTATGAGGAAACTTTCTCACCTAATGTCATGTTGAAGTTTATCAGGATACTCCTGTCCATAGCCACATTTTATGATTATGAGATATGGCAAATGGACATCAAGACTGCATTTCTAATGGTAATCTTGAGGAGACCATCTATATGGCTCAACCAGAGGGGTTCATTGTTGCAGATTAAGAGCAAAGAGTTTGCAAGCTTAATAGTGTTGGGGTTAATGCCCTAAAGTTTCGTGTCCTGTAGTTTGTAAAGAGATTGTACGAACGCTTGTGTTGTTAATATATGATATTTACTTCACATCTTGTATTTTTGCTCAGTTACTTGTTTTATTTGCTTTACCACAAACCAATAAACATAAAATCCCTGGTTATCTGTATGTGACTCAAGTATGTATGTGGTGACATACAAATGGATCATGTCTTGAGTGATAACCAAAATGGTCTGTAGTATATGGATCTGTCTCTTATACACATCTAGATGTGTATAAGAGACAGATATAACACCGTTCATGACAGAGACTTCACTTCACTAGGATGACCATAGGTAACATGACCTCAATCTTGAGTGAGTTGGGAACTCCTGCCATTGAGGGTGGTCCTTTGATTTGTATGGGTGTGAGTGGCAAGTTTGCCGATTTAAACTTACCATTTTGGGGATTCGTCTGATTTGGAAGTTGGGAACTTAACTACACAAGATGGAATTCACTCCTTCCCCAAAGCAGGGTAAGTAGATAGTTGGCTCCCTTAAGGGCTAATTCCGGGGCTTGAACGATGTGGTGCCACACACCTTCTCTTGGCCTGAGAGGTGTTCACACATAGTTGGACTATGTTGTATTGTTCATTAGAGGAATCAGTGGTGCTTAAGGAGTGAGATGTAACTACAAGGGCATAACAGTAATTTGGCCCAACTGTACTTACAAGCATCTGTGAAGGGTCATCGTAGTCATGATTGGTTATATCCGATGGACACAGAAATATATTTGTGGTAAGAAGAGTTCAGCTGTTGGTCTTTAGTGGAATGCCTGACAGTTAACAGATGGTGGATCTCATGGCTAAAGAGTTTAGTCAGCTATTCACGTACCGTTGGAGCTTCAAGCCACAGGTCCATTAGGTCCCCTAGATAGCTTGGTCGAGAACTAGTATTTGGGTTAATTTGAAATGTTCAAATTGACAAGAGGAAGTTCGATTATATATGATATAATTGGACTGGTTAATTATATATGATATAATTGGCTAAATGTATAAGATACATTATTTTGGAGGAAATTAGATATAAATATGATTTATATCAAGTAGAAAAGAGAAAATACTATAGTAGATATGTGATATCAAATTATAGGATAAAAGTATAATATGATTATATTATTAATTAATTAATTGGTTAATTATAAGATAATTATGCCAAAAATCACGTTTGGGTGTGGGTTAGTGGGAAACCGTTGGTTATTATAATCGATGAAATAAAAATGAAATTGTTTCATTTTGGATCGACGTCCCAAAGAAAAGAAGGCGCGCGTTGGTAGAATTCTAAGCGATCACTTAAGAAAATCGAGAGACTATACGATAGCTCCTCTCCACCTAAACAATCGTCTACCTCGCGCCTAAACGATCGCACACTGTTTCCTAGTCGATCGCATAGCTTCTCTAAATTATCGTATAGTGTGCCGATTTAGCTAAATGATCGTTCAGTAAATCCTACACAATCGTGTAGTCCTCCTAAACGATAAGCATTTCTGCTATGCGATAGCGTTTTCATCCCTCCCACTTGCTTATCGACTACACGATTTGTGTTTCCTCCTTCCTCTACCAAATTCACCAAAGCCTACCCTTTGGTTTTCACTCCGAGAATACCCAGGGCTCTTTAGTGGTGGTGTCGTCCTCATTGCGGTCGTGAGTTCATGGTTGTTCGTGTTGCTACAGTCGATGCTTTTGTCGAGTGTTGGTAGATCACTTGGAGGGTTCCGCTGCATTGGATTTCCGAAATGTGAAGATTGTCTTCAACTGGTATGGAACTCTCTCCCTTGTTGTTTATCTTATTCTTAGCATGCTGATAATTAATGTTTGTTTGCGTAATTGTATGTGTTAAATGTATATATTTGTATTTCATTCACTGTGAGATGGGAGCGATCCGAACGCGCTCATGGAACTCTTAGATATGAGATCCTTCAAATAGGTCCATTTATGGGCTAAAACAGGCATCTAGATCGTGGAACATTAGATTTGATAGTGCGATTAAATCATTTGGCTTTGATCAGAATGTTGATAAGCCTTGTGTTTACAAGAAAATCATCAACAACATAGTAGCTTTCCTGGTACAGTATGTGGATGATATCCTACTCATTGGGAATGATGTAGGTTTTCTGACTGTGATTAAGAAGTGGCTAGCCGCCCAGTTCCAAATGAAAGATTTGGGAGAGGCGCAGTATGTTCTAGGGATTCAAATCATTCAAGATCCTAAGAACAAGAGGTTGGCCTTGTCTCAGGCATCGTACATTGACAAGATGTTGATCAGCTACTCGATGTAGAATTCCAAGAGGGGTTTATTACCCTTCAGGCATGGAATTATTTTGTCTAAGGAGCAATGTCCTAAGATACCTCAAGAGGTTAAGGAAATGAGACGGATTCCCTATACTTCGGCTATTGGAAGCCTCATGTTTGTAATGTTATGTACTAGACCTGATATTTGCTATGTAGTAGGGATTGTCAGTCGATATCAGTCTAATTTAGGATTAGATCACTGGACGGCAATCAAAACGATTCTCAAGTATCTTCAGAGAATGAGAGATTATATGCTCGTGTATGGAGATAAGGATTTGATCCTTACAGGATACATAGACTCTGACTTTCAAACTGATAGAGATTCTTGGAAATCGACATCAGGGTTAGTGTTCAATATGAATGGAGGGGTTGTAGTTTGGCGAAGCATCAAGCAAGGATGTGTCACGAACTCCACTATGGAAGTCGAATACGTAGTCGCTTATGAAGCTGCTAAAGAGGCTTTTTGGCTTAGGAAGTTCCTTACATATTTGGAAGTTGTTCCAAATATGTCTTTGCTAATCACACTCTATTGTGATAACAGTGGGGCTGTGGCAAATTCAAAGGAACCTCGGAGTCACCGAAGAGGAAAGCATATTGAATGGAAGTATCATTTGATAAGGGAGATTGTGCATCACGGTGATGTGATAGTTACAAAGATCGCGTAGGAGCACAACGTTGCTAATCCGTTTACAAAGGCTTTCATGGCTAAATTGTTCAAGAGTCATCTGGAGAGTCTAAGTCGACAAGACATGCGACACCTTGTCTAGGGAAAGTGGGAGATGATATTGGGGTATAGAGTATGCCCTAGTTTATTGTATATTGTACTATTTTTATGTATTGTACATTAGTCTCCCGAGGCATTAAGACAAGTGGGAGATTGTTGGGATTGGTGTCCTAATTCTCCCAGTGGTCTCATAGTTTGTAAACCTTTTGTACACATTTTTATTAATAAAATAAATTTTATTTTATTAGCATTTACTCATATCTAATAAACTAAGATCCGTGGTTATTTCATGTAACTTAAGCATGTATGTGAGACATACAAGTGGATCATGCATTAAGTAATAACTTAAATAGTCTGTAGTATAAGGATAAAGGAGGAATACCTTATCCTGGTAATACTACGGATATGGCCTGCTTTTTAGATATTTACAAGTGTTGTAAAGTGCTACAGATAGTTTGATCCTAACCATTCATGTGGAGACATGCGAGCGGGGGTGTCCAATATAAAGAGTTTGTATAAGACTGGACCACGAGATGGTTAGTCTCTGTATATAATGTCGTTGATAATTGAGACTTACATTTCACTAAAACGACCATAGGTGACATGACCTTAATCCTGAGTATTTATGAAACTCCTGCCTATGAGGGCGTGATGCTCATATTTATGAAGTGGAAATATGAATGATAAGCGTTGATGGATTTGCGTTGTGTACTCAAGTTTCCCCAGCGGAATTCAAGTATAAATTCCTCTGAGTTTCCTGGTAAGTCCAAGGTCGAACACAAGGACTTATGAAAATAGATTGCGTTGGTAATTTTGATGCAAAACTTTGCGATAACTGGGTAAATAAATAAAGTGTTTGGTTTGTTGATTGCGTTGACTAAAGATAAATAACAAATGCGGCGGAGTTTGAAAAGAGTTGGTAAACGGGAAATGCGATGAATGTGCAGTGAACGGGTTGAGAACGGTTTCGGCTAACACTCCCTAGAATGCGTTCATGCTTGCGATCGTGCAACATGCATACAACAGTAAACCACCTCTCGGTGCGAATACCATGACTTCTAAGGCTAGAACACATGCGATATATTCGATAAGTCTACAGGGTTTACACATAAACCTCTATTTCTATTTATGTGATGGCAACATGACGACCACACAAATATGCATATGATAGTTCACTCAATTGGCCTTTAGCTAAACGATCGCGGAGCTTTTGCTAAACGATCGCATAGTATTTGTTAAACGATTGGGCATCGTCTATACGATAGACCTTTTTCATCTCCCACTTGCTCAATCGTTTACACGATTGTTCCTCTTGCAGTCTCATCCTCTAACCAAGTCCACACAGAGCCCACACTTCTGGATTCTCACACCGAGAATACCAAGGTAGCCATTGTGGTGGTGTCGTACTCAACTCGACTGAGTCGAGATTTTTGGAGCTCGTTCGTTGAGTTCGTGGTATTCGTGTGGTGGTCATTGTGATCATGTTGTGTTGCGGTCGGGGTGTTCAAGCGTTCAAGATTGCTGTCTTGCTAATTGCGCGTTCGTGAGCGAGGGAGTTTAAAGATGAGTCTTCAAACGTATGTATAGTTTTTTCCCTTGATCTTATGTAAAGCATGCTGTAATTATTTTTTTTTTGCATAACCAATTAGTTTTCGTTTCTTGATTGTAATTATTTATGTTCAAGTACGAATGGAATTTGGAACGATCATTCCGTTGCTCATGAAAATCCTCACATCTGATTTCCTTCAATATTAAAACTATAGGTTATAAATATAATATGATAAGTTAGTTATCATATTTATTTATAATATATTAATATATGATAATTAATTCTTTTCTCTAATAACCGATTGAGTTGGAGGTTATTGGAAGTTTTATGGTAACCATTAGATAAAAAGGAAAATTGTTTTCCAAAATTATAGGTTGATCCATTCGGAAAATTCTCATGAAAAAAACTATCATGTAAAAGGAGTTTAACTAAGCGATAGCATTTACGGAGTCTACACGATCAGCTAAGAGTTGACTATACGATAGTTACTCTTTTGATCGTTGCTACACGAACAAGTAGCAAAGACTATGCGATAGGTTTGCGTTTAAAATGATCGAGTACATCGTCTATGCGATAGACAGTGTTCTTATCTCCCACTTACTCGATCGTCTACTTGATCGCATACCTCCTCTCTTCCTCAATCCAAGATCATAGAGAGCCCACAACTCCTGGATTCTCACACCGAGAATACCAAGATAACACTTATGGTGCTGTCCTTACTCTATTCGTGAATCAAGTTGGACTTGATTGGGTTCAAGGAGCATTCAGCTTGTTCGTTTTCTATTCGTTGCGTTCGAGTGTTGCTGCGGACACATTGGAGACTAATCGAGGGATACTTGAAGAATGGTTTCTTCAAAGGTACGCATACTCTATCCCTTGTATTCTCTTTTAGCTGCTGTAATTTTTTGTTATGCATGACATGTTCGTTTCCGTTTAAGACTGTAATTGTTTATGTTCATTCGAATGGAATTTGGAACGGTCCACTTCTGCTGCTCATAGAGTTCTCTGTTGGATTTCCTTCACTTCTCCAAGATGTTTCTGATTTTCCTGATTCGAGGACTCTTGTGGAGCTTGGCGATATCAGCCAAATAGATGAATAGACTTTCTTTTGTTGTTGTTGTTTTTTTTTTTTTTTTTTGAATTTTTTATTATCATTATTATTAGAGCATGTAATTGTTTTATTCGTAGCTCAGGCTGATAGCTTGAGCTTACAATTTAGCTGAGCAAAATTTGAAACTCCAATGCTTAATGTAGAGTTTTATATTCGATTTTTGTTTACAACTCGACTTATGGGAATTTACTTATTCAACTCTTACTTATCCAAAGTTGCAGTTCGGCTTTGCTTGTAAGTCAAGCCTGTAGCTTGCATCTCAAAATCTGCTATATTCTAGCTTTTCTTTATTAATACTCCTTGCCCCTAACTCAAACACGAGTAACTTTATGCATAAAAGAAAGGACGTTGTTGCTTGAGTAAACTATAAGATTCAAAATGTTCATCGTCAATTTCAAAAGTGACAAGTCTTAACACTCGAATTGAAAGAAATTATAAATCCTTTACTGAAATTTTGAAGCGAATCTAGAAAGTACAAATTTGTTTATCAGGAGAACATAAAAAACTACTAAAAATAAATTTTCAAGTGTTCGGCATTCCATGGGTGGGGTAAGATTTCCCTGCTTAGGTCAGTCAAGTTGTATGTTCCAGGTTAAATGACTTTGGCTACTTGGTAAGGACCCTCTCAGTTTAGTCCCAAAGCTCCATTACTTGGATCTTTAGTGTTAGGCATGACTCGCCTAAGGACTAGGTCTCCCACTCTAAAGCTTCGTTTGCGCACACAGGAATTATAGTATCATGCCACCTGATTCTTACATTCTGCCACCCTTAGATTTGATGTCTCTCGACGTTCTTCCAATAGGTCTAGATTTAGACGAAGCAATTCATCATTCTCAGCTAACTCAAATTGCTCGACCCTAGGCAAAGGGATTTCAATCTCAGTCGGCACCACAACTTCTGCCCCGAAGGCTAACAAAAATGGTGTTTCACCCATTGAGGTTCAAGACGTCGTCCAATAGGCTCACAACACATTCGGTAGCTCTTCAGGCCACAACCCTTTTAACCCTTCCAACTTAGCCTTGAGATTTCGCTTAATGATCTTATTGACAGCTTCAACTTGTCCATTAGCTTGCGGGTAGGCTGAAGAGGAAAAATAATATTTAATACTGAGGCTAGTGCAAAATTGGCGGAATGCCACGTTGTCAAATTGACGACCATTGTCAGTTATCAGGACATGTAGTATACCGAATTGACATATGATGTTCTTCCAAATGAAATTGGTTATTTTTTGCTCGATAATTGCTGCTAGAGCTTCAGCCTCTACCCATTTAGTAAAATAATTTATAGCAATAGTGGGGAACTTGGTTTGCCCCTTACCTGGAGGTAGGTGTCTAATTAGGTCGACTCCCCACTGTGTGAACGGCCAAGGGCTCATAATGTTTGTGATAGGTTCAGGATTCTGTTTAGGTACAATCACAAATCGCATACAACGATCGAAAGATGTGGTGAACTTACATGCATCTCGAGCTAGTGTGGGCCAATAATAACCATGGCGAATTATTTTCTTTGTGAGGGATCGGGCCCTAGAGTGATTCCACACACTCCCTCGTGAATTTATCGCATGATGTAATCAGCTTTCTCTGGATCAACACATTTTAGCAGAGGGAGAGAATATCCTCTCTTGTACAGTCTTCCATTATTTATTACATAGTGGCCAGCCTTGCACCTTAACCGTCGAGCTTCATGTCATCCGGTAATACCCCTTTTTCCAGAAACTTGATTAAGGGGGTCATCCAGCTGTTATGCTCGATTCGCACTTGCTCATCTATCTCCATAGCTTCTTCTCTCAATATACTGAGTGCATTCAAAATTTCTACAGGTACCATTCTACTTAGGTCAGCATCATAAGTTGCTACTTATCAGGCTAAGGAGTCGGCATTGGTATTCTGAGATCACGATATCTACTTTATCTCGCACTTGCTAAATGAGCCTAGCATTTTTCGGGTTTCTGCTAGATAAATATCCATTCTACGATCTTTGGTCTGGTACGTCTCGGCTACCTGATTGACAATAAGTTGGGAATCACTATAAATAACTAGGTTGATGACTTCAACAGCTAATAGTGCTTCATATTCTGCCTCATTACGCGAAGCTCGAAAGTTGAACCTTTGGGCATACTCAAGACGCCCTCCCTCTGGTGACAACAGCAGCAATCCGGCTTTGCAGCTTTTTCTATTGGACGACCCATCCACATAAAGCTCCCATGGAGGGTAGTTGTGGCTCTCAGTTTCTAGACATATTTTTGTCAAGCATACCTCCGTGATGTCACTTGGTGAGGCACATGGAGTGAACTCAACGACAAATTCAGCTACAGCTTGGCCCTTCATTGCAGTTCGGGAGCAAAAATGGATGTCGTATTCGCCCAACTCAACTGCCCATTTCATTAGTCTACCAGATGCTTTTGGCTTTTGCAGTACCTGTCGTAAATGGGAAATTGGTTATCATTGTCACTTTTTATGCTTGGAAATAGGCACGTAACCTTCAAGTAGATACCACCAAGGCGAGAGCAAGCTTCTCTACCTAGGGCCATTGAGGAAGATTTAAAGCTATAGATCAAACCACGAGGAGTTTTATGCTGAAATTTTGAGGTAACGTTGTTAACACAATTTTGAGCATGTTGGAAAAAGAAATTTTCTTAAAATGAGTTTTAGATTTTGAGTTATTAACATTAGAAGCTGAATCTGGAATTTGTTATACGAATTGGCAACTACTTGCTAAACGTGGGTTTGACACCCCAAAAATCCTATTAAGTATTGGTTGTGGGTGTTAGAAAGGAGGCAACCAGCTGAAGTTTAAGCCCTTTTAAATTCGACTAAGTTCCCAACGCCCTAAGGTAAGTTACGAAGAGTTGAAAGTGAAAGGAATAAATGTGAGCTCAATTCTGAAAGCGAGTCTAAAAAGGGAGACCGTGGCTAGTAACTAAAATATTTTGACATGTTCACGGGGTTGACATTACTAGAAGAAGCTTATCAATCTTAAAAAGGATTTCCCGAAGACTATGAGTGACTCTAATGTTTACAAATGTTTATGAATGATTTAGCAAGTCATGCTTTAATGGAAGTTACTTATTGATAACCAGCTTCAAACGTTTGCCAAGCTATTTACTTTACTGATGTTTACGAATGCTTGATAGGTTAATAACTTATAAAGTATGGATAAGTATGGTCTAGGCATGACGTTCTTAAGTGATTAATGTCTAGTGCTTATGAAGTATGTTGCCTTAGACAAAGCCTGAATGGTTAGCACATGCTACTAGGGAAAACTAAGTCTATAAGACAACACCTTAGTGTGATGTTTATATGAAGGGCTCCTAGTAAAGTATGTTTAGCTCAATACCTCAGAGTGGTGATCAAACTTAGAGACGGTTGATGATAGGATCCTTGCTATATACACGTAGGGCCAGTGGGACTAGGAAGGTGATGGACAAAGAAGCCACAATCCAGGAGATGAACTCAAGTTTCAGTAAAACTTGTTAATGAAGAATGTTATGCGTTGAGTGGGTTATGTATTAGCAAGAACTTGAAGAATGATAAACCATGCGATTTTAATGCTATTTGATGATAAGTTTATATGTTTGCAAGTAACTAAGTTTCATGAGATTTCTTAACATTTTCCTCAAGTATGTACTTGATTTATCGCATGCCAAGGTCATATGTTAGTTTTATTTCAAATTTAGTATTCTATGTCGAAGCATGCATTTTAAAGACTACAGCTAAGTTTCTAGAAATGCTAAGCTAAAAGCTATGTTATGAACGATTCATAATATGTATGATTTTTAAAGCAGGATATGTTTTTAGTAAGTCGAATATTGAAAGTGTGGAAGGTGTCCAGGAATTACCTAAGGTATTGACGGTACTTAGTAACACCACGTGCACGTAGAAAGTTCTGAATGAAAGGCTGAAGTATGGGTCTCCTAGGCCATATTTCAGTAACCTAAGGCCGAAGTATGGGTCTCTTGGCCTGATACAAACGCTGGAAGCTTAAGCGATGAATGTTCACTCTCAACTGGGATTCAAGAAGTATATGAAGAATGTTATTATGTTTTATGCTTCAAGTTTTATGGAAGTTGTTCGATGAGTTACAGTTAAAGACATAAGTAATGGTCAGATGTGACACACCTTGACTAAGGTTTTAGTGAAGGTTTGGCCAAAGGGTCCCTCTCTCAACCAAGTTTTAGTTCAATAAGGTTATGCTCAAGAACAGATCAGAGGAGTCGCTCTCTTGTAAAGATGTTTAATGTGGAGGCTAGGGCTTAACGGCCTCCCAGAGCTGATGTCTATGATGCCTATGTTATGTTATGTTTAGTTATTTGTAGAGAAGTTTTATGTAAATACTTGCTTGACTAAGTTCTCAGTTTTCAGCTATGGTTTTTAGTTCATGATTTCCTTGTTAAGCATAATTGATATGTATGTCTTTTATGTTTGAAAGGTTAGTCACTCACTGGGCTTCTAGCTCACCTTGTTAAAATGTTTTCTCCACAGGTAGCGATCACTCCCCAGAAGACGATTTTGCTGTTACTCTGCCACTCAAGACCAAATTGTTAGAAAATCTAAGTGTGGGTTATGTATAAAGTAGTGCGCATGTATTATGTCATGTAGGGATTAGTTAAGTGTGTTGGGCTCACTGATTTTGTAAAGTATATAAGTTATATTAATGAAGAGTAATGTAGAACTTTGTTAATGAATGTTATTGTCTTAAATATATGGTCTAGTATATATGCATTTCAGGGTTCAAAGTCAGGTTAAGCAGGTTAATAGGCAGTAACTGCCAACGAGAGGGTTGGTAACTATTGCAGTTACATCTCCATGAAGGTTTAAAGGGAAATCTGGGAAGGTGTGACATCTACTTTGCCTTGTGGATTTCTCATGGCAATTCTATAGCATTCTCGTGACATCAATTGTTCCCCTCTCAGAACTCCAACTCCCCCCAGGGTTGAAAATTTCAATAATAGATGATAGGTGGATGGAACAGCTTTCACTTGATGCAGGGACAGCCTCCCTAGGATGACATTGTAAATCAACCTGTAATCTACCACCAAAAATTCCTCCATAGCTATCACGCAGGCCATACCTCCAACAAAGGTGACCGGAAGTTCTATTCCACCTTCTGGTTATACTGTCTGGCCACCAAACCCCAACAGCAGGGTCGTGTTTCTTTTCAAGTGCTCTCATCCTAGCCTCATGGCATCGAAGGCGCGGAGAGATAAGATGTCCACCGAGCTACCTTCGTCCACTAAGATTCGATGTACCTTGATGTTCGCTATGGTCAGCGATACTACTAGAGCGTCATTGTGAGGTTGATGTAGATTTGCCACGTCTTCCTCAGAAAAGCTAATAACCTAATTCATCACAACGATAGAACATACTTTTTGGGCTCTCAGAGACAATCGAGCTTCCCGAGCTTTACTCTTTCGCTTTCTTCCTGAATCGCCCCCAGTCGATTTGCCCATAATTGTCTTAATTTCTTTGGGGGGGGGGGGGAGTCCGCGTGTGGTTTCTTCTACTTTGAGTTGTTTTGCTTTGATTTCCATTCTAGTCTCCACTTTCTCCCACATATTCCTTCAGTTGTCCCCGTTGAATTAAAGTCTCTATAGCTTCCTTGTGGTCAAAGAATTCAGCAATGGTATGGTCATAGTCTTGGTGGAAGAGACAGTATTTGTCTCTGTTTCTTTGGTCCGACCCAACTTTCAGCTTCAGGCTACTTCAGCATTTTCTTATCTTGGATCTCCATTAAAATCTACTCCACGGGTACCACTATGGGAGTGTAACGCTCAAACTTGCTAGGTGGCAAGCCTTTTTTGGTTGTTTTTTCCTATGTTGTAGATCATTCTTCCGTTCTGCTCTTCTTGTTCTCATGACGATCTACATTTTCTCAACCCCTCGATCTTTGGTGATCTGGGCGAGTGGTTTTCTCTGCCTAACCACCTCTCAAGTAGAAAACTCCTTGGCACTCATGTACTTCTGGGCCCTGGAAAGTAACTCAGCATAGGTGGTAGCGCCTTTATTGCCTAAAGAAGAAAGGAACCTCTGATCTCTGAGTCTTGCTACAATGGCTGTCAGAGCTGCACCGTTAGTATAACCTTCAATCTGCAAAGCTTCGTTGTTGAATCTTGCAACATATTCTCTCAGTGATTCATTTCTTCCTTGCTTTATGGTAAGGAGATGAGTGAGTGGTTTTCTCTAATATCGACCTCCTAGGAACTAAGTAGTGAATGCTCTAGCTAGCTCTCGGAATGAAGCTATCGACCTTCTTTTCAGCTTTCTAAACCATTTCGGGCTGGTCCTGCCAAAGTGAACGAGAATGCCCTACACTTGATAGCGTCTCGGACTCCATGGAGTTCCATCCATGACCGAAACATATCTAGATGCTCTACTGGATCTTTCGATCCATCATAGAGTTTTATGGTTGGCAACTTAAATTTGGGGGGCCGGCTTCTACATGATCTCATCTGTGAAGGGTGGTTCTACCTGATCCAAAAAATTATCTAGGTCCAACACCTCATGATCCTGAGCCTTCTTGATATCTCCTAGTTAGTTTTGGATGTTTGTAACTTGATCGCCCATGGCCGACTATCCACTTCTCTGTCATCCTTGATCTAAATCCTCCACTTTTGATTGATAAGATCCCGTAAGTTTGTACTCAGGTCAGATTTGTCAGCATGCTCCATCTTCCAAGCTTCCATTTGGTCATCTTTTTGGGTCGTTGATCGCCTCTGATATGTATGAGACCTCCTGGGTTGGCTCCTAACCGCAGCATAGTTTCGAACAGTAGCGGTTTGAGAGTGGTGATCAATGAGCGTCTGCTTCTTCGGACCCAAACCGTTTATACGCCAGTCATTTCCTCTTAGTTCCAACCTCTCTGATGCCTTTGGTCTAGGAACCTCAGATTCTCCTATCCCTTCAATTACTGGACCCTTACCCTTGGCTGGGTCTCGGGCCACTAAGGTAGTGCTTTGGCCCAAATTGTGCCTTTGCTTCCCATCACGCTTATTTTCCTTAGGAAAGTGGATCACATTCTGCTTGATGCCGTCAATGATGGGGTTCAGTCGTCTAAGCATCTCCATGGTCTAGCTCAGATTCTGACCTAAGCTATCTACCTTAGCGGCTAGAGTCGCGTACTCTGAAGCTAGCTCATTTTCAAGTCGATGAGCTTCCTCCTTCCTGAACACGTGTGGGTTGCCGCCTTGGTGACATTCACGATCCAAATCATCGTCAATTGGGAGATTTTCTCTATTCACATTGTTGCTCATGGTTCGAACACAGAGTATGGTGGTAAGGGTAAAAGATATTGTTATTCTCCCCATAGACGGCACCAACTGTTGATACCAAAAATTGCACCAACGGTAAATTTATGTTTGGAGGAGAATAATTGGATATTCTGCAAAAAAAAAAAGGTGAGTAAAGCTAACACCAATGTGGTGTTGAGCAAAATCCACTCTGACGCTCAAGTTAGAATCGGGTTTGAATTTCAGTCAACTGGTAACAATTAGCATAGGTTGAAAAGAATACCTCTCTTTGACGGTCTTGAATTATATAGATCGTCCATGTAATAATTGAACATAGCTTGTCTCTTCGGCTTCCAACCCATCATTAATTACTACTTTATCCGTTTTCCACCTGAACCATCATTATCCGGGCTGTTATGGACTTCAACCCTTAATGTGCTCGATTTTTGGGTGGAAGTATGACTTTTGATTTATCAATAGTTATTCTTAATGTGTTATGCTTCTTTAATAATGTAATAATTGAGCTGCACAAACAGAATTGGGTAAATAAATAGTCTTTAAATTAACCATCTTAAAAGAGGTTTCCATTAATTTTCCTTTTCTCGAAAGACTAATGCATGGCTAAAATTCCATGCAAAATTCCTTACAACAATTGGGTCAGTCCAATTGAGGGTAAAAATGGATCTGAGGTTGACTACCCATAAAAATATATTTATTATTATATTATTATATTATTATATTATTATTTTTTTTTAGTTGGCCTCATTTGGAGGCCAGCTGGGCTTAAAGCCCAACTGCCAGCCTACTTGGGCTGGCATTGAATGGATTGGTGGGGGAGGGGGAACCAGCTGCCTCTCCACCCCCACCCCCATCAGCCGGGCTTTACAGCCCAGCTGCCAGCCCTTTGCGGCTAGCCTTTTCCTCCATGGAAGGGGTGGGCAGTCTGGCTGCCACCCCCTCCTTCATTCTTTATATATATATATATATATATGTATATGCATATATATATATATATATATAATATATATATATAATATATATATATATATATATATATATATATATATATATATATATATATATATATGTATGTTATGTATGTATGTATATATATATATGTATGTATGTATGTATGTATGTATTTTCTTTATGTAATTATTCCTTTATTTAAATATACACACATATATATTTACTTTTTTACTTAAATATATATATACATATATATTTCTTTATGTAAATAATATACATATATACTTATTTACTTAAATATATACTTCTTATTTATGAATATATCATTCCATATGCACAAGATACAATATTACTTTAGCCAAAAGCCATTTGAAAGTCTATTAGCTTGGCTTCCACCTTCGAGTTGCCTATCGAGCTTGGCTGGCTTTCCTTAGCCCACCTTCTTAGCTCAACTGCCTTTACCCAAACCTTGGATTTAATTATGCTATCTGGGTTCAATTTCACCCTCCACAATATGTTTCCACCTCTCTAACATTATAATTAATTAATTCTTTGTGAATCTAATTCACATGAATTAAATATTTGAATCCCATGCAGATATTTCTCTCTAATATAATTTGAATTATAGATCACATCTATAATTAATTATATATTAATCACATTAATATACAATTTTCTCAATTGATTTAATTCAAATCATTCCTCATTAATAACTTTTAGTGAGCTAACAAGGGGACCTGGTGGGCCTACAGATCAGAAGCTCCAACGATATGAGATTAATTGGCTAAACTCATTGATCAAATTAATCAATATTCATTAACTGTGGGTACACTCCACTAAAGACCCACAGCTGCACTCTTCTCACTGTAGATATATTCCTATGTCCATGGATGTAGATCAATAACAATATGTTAGTCATTACGAGTGTTCGTAACACCAACTGAGTCAAATTATCGTTTTACCCTCGAGTTATCTCTGTATTCTTAAGTACCAATGCTCTTCTAAGGAACAACCTATTTATGGTCTAATCATTAAACAAAAACCCATCTTGGACAAATGAGAGGGTAGGACTCTTTGTTCAATTCCCGGAGACACTACTTAAGGGGCACTCATCTACTTACCATAAAGTCGAGAAAGAGTGAATTTCATTTTGTATTATTATGTTCCCAACTCTTGCTCAGTCTTGTCCCCAAAATGGTAGGCTTATTGAGTCAACAAACTGGCCACTCTCATCCATAAAAATCAAAGGACAATCCCTTGTAAACAAAAGGAGTTCATAATACACTCAAGATTAAGACTAAGTTGCCTAGGTCATCCTATTAAAATAGAAACCTAACTAGTAAATGGTGTTACATCTAGTGGTTACTATTTCGTGGTTTAGTCTTATGCAAACTTGTTGCATAGGATATCCCCATTCGCATGTCACCTATACAAATACGTTGGATCATTACGTTTGTATCAAATATAAAGTGGGTCATATCCATAGTGTCACTAGGATAAGGTACCTACCTTATCCTAATACTATAGACCCTTTGAAACTATATCTATTGGGAATGTCCTAAAATTCACAGTTCGTAATCATAGAAACATATTTTATTTTACAAAAGTATTGTTGAAGCATTTATTCAATAAAAGTGTTATTGAAATTGCATTATGTAATAAAAATCCAATAAACGAATTCATGGCTATAGTATGAATACTGTAACTTTATGTAAAGACATAAAAGAGGATCAAGTTATAGTATATAGCCAAAAAGGTTTATAAGTATATGGATGAGATTGGGTACCTGGGGACACTATGGATGGGGCCCAATTTGTATATTGATACAAACGACGTGATCCCGAAATCATTCATGTGGAGACATGCAAGTAGGGGCATCCTATGCAAAAGAGTTTTACATAAGACCAGACCACAAAATAGCCACTTTTTTCTTTATAACGACTGTTTACTATTAAAACTAACTATTTCAATTTGATGACCTAGGTTAACTCGATCTTAATCCTGAGCTAACTATGAACTCCTATTTATTTGAGATTATCTTTTGATCTGCATAAGTGAGAGTAGTTCAACAATATACTGCTCAACAAGCCTCCCATTTTGGGGATAAGACTGGATAGATAGCTGGGATATAATCCTACAAGATGAAATTCACTCCCACCCATTTTAGGGTTAGCAGATAGGTTGTTGCCTTAGGGACTGATTACTAGTCTTGAACAAAGGAGTCCCACCCTCTTATGGCCGAGAGGGACATGGATTATTAGTTGGACTATAAACCAATTTTTCAATAGAGGATCAGTAGGGACTTAAGGAGCAAGATGTATTTATAGGGATAAAATGATAATTTTGACCTAGTTGTAAAAAATAGGATTGACTTACTGATTATGGTTAAATTAAGTGGACAAAAATATATCTACAGTGAGGAGAATGCAACTATCGAACTATAGTGGTATGTCTCGATGGTTAACGAATATTAATTAAATCAGATTAAAGAGTTTAACTGTTAATCTCAAATCGTTGGAGCTCATGATCTGTAGGTCCATAAGGTCCCTCTACTAGCTCGTAAAACATTACACCTTGGATTAGAAAATTGCGCGAATTTGAAGTGTTCAAATTTGAAATTAGGGTTTTGAATTTGAAATGTTCAAATTAAATTTTATGTTTTGGACAATTATATTCAATATAATTAACGTTTAAATTTATAAAAATTAAACGTAAATTAGAGAGTCTAGAATATTTAAATATTGATTACATGAATAGGATTCATGTTTAAATTAGGTGTTTTTATTAATTTAATATTAAATTATTATTATTTAATTAATTAATTAAATTTATTCAATTAATTATTTAAATAAAATTAATTTCAAATTATAAATTCAGTTTTAGAAATTAAGTTTATTATTTAAATTAATTTCAATTAATTTAAATGAAATTTTAATTTTAATTTAGTTAGTGGAATTATCCTATTTTTTAAATTATTAGTGGATTTTTCCACATTTTGACACCTTGCCCACTCACTTAGAGTTAATTGAGGTGTCAATTGGCTGAATGCTTGAGTGCTTGCATGTTACAACTTGTTAAATACTTCATTATTCAGAATTTTGAAGGCATGCATTCTGAAATTTGATGAAATTTCTGTAAAAATTCTTGAACTCTAAACTCTCTCCAATCCCTTTCCCAATCTATCTCAATCTTGAGTTTTCACCACTCAATTCAAGGCTGAGGATAGTAGATAAGACTCTCTTGGTACTCTACTGGAGTTTTGGAGAACCAATTCGTGGAATTCAGCAAGGATTTGAAGTGATTCTACAAAGGTATACTTTCATGAAACCTTCTTGTTGTAAAACTGTTTTTAGCATGCTTTTATAACTCAAATTAAATGTAATTAGAGTGCTTAATAATACTGTTAGCTTCCGCTTTATGCTTGTTTATCCTGTCAATTGGTATTAGAGCATGATTTAAGCACTCGATTAATATTAATTTGAGTTTGGTGGGTGAATTTCTAGCATTGCATGTTTGGTGACTGATATGGTTTTTAATTCAACTTTGACATTAGAATTCTCTTTGATTAAGTTGTTAAAGTTGTAATTGACTCTTGGTTTATGAGCTTTAACATGTGTTTGAGAGTCTGTAAGTTTATTGGACTCAATAGAGTTAAAAATAGGTTGTAATTGAAAATTGAAGCAAGTAAGCTCAGTTGGAAAAAACTAGAGAAGCAACCACTGTCAGGCAACGTTGCGACGCTGCCCACATAGCATTGCAACGCTGTTCTTGTTGAACCCGAGGCATTGCAATGCTAGGATGGTGCATTGCAACGATGCTCATCCCAACCCAGAAATGTGCACATCCGTGAATTGGTTTGCAGAGGCGGTACGATTCGACCGGTTCAAGGGCATGAGGTCCGATTCAACCTACTTTGGACCGATTAAGTCTCAATTAGAGCATTAGAGCATCGGTTTGAGTGGTTCAGGTCAATTCAAGCAGTCTAGAGGCTTCCTCAAGTTTTTTTAATTTTTTGTTTTGTAATAAATTAGTTTATTGCTTGCTTAGGATGCCAAAGTTGATCCATATCAGTGTTGTTTAAATATTGTATGCATGTGATGTATGTTATATTTAAATTAAACATGTATGTGCATAGATTTAAAATCCCACCTTAGGAAAGAATGTTCATGCATTGATATATGTTATAAATTAGTTATAATATATAGTATGCATGATTAGGGTTTCATAAGTTTAATATAATTGTTATATTAATGTATGAAATGCTTATGTGAATGTTATAGCATGTCTATAATTTTATAAGACTTACAAAATGGGTTAGACATTTAAAATCTATAACAAAGATAAGGTGCATGCTCACTTAGGTTTAATAACAACTTGTTTTAATAGTTAAAATATGTCATTATCTTATAAAACATGGTTATAAACTCAATCGGTCTATAATCCTGTCTAAGGTAGGAGGTACTTAAGTTGACGGTTTACGTAACACCTCCTACCTAGGGATTTTAGTTGAATTACTGAGCATTGTTAACTGGTTTTATGAGCATGCGTGAGCGGTGTGAGGTAATAAAATGGCATTATAACTTAGAAATCGTAGGTTAAAATCCAAATATAAACGTTATACTTGGATAAATGATGATGGGCAAAAATGTACATTATTATAGGCCTTTTATTTAGAATTATGAGGGTTGTTAAGTAGAATATGTGGTGATTGTATTATAAATTCATGAGAAAGTGAGCTTGCATCGGTCAACAATGAAAATCTCGGCTAACCTACTACTATGTGTTATTTTGCGTTCAAATGTCCATTTTTGTAGCTAACGTAGGAATCGATTGCATGCGGTGAATCTCACCATCACAGAGGTGATCGTATACGTTCAACGCATGAATGTTGTGGCCATTAACTGCATGCATCCATTGCTTAGAGGTTGCGGCTACAGAGTAATAACCGTAATAGAGGGATGAATCCAAGAGTGGTGGAATACGTTGGTACTTCGGAAATCAAGCATGAACGCATACCTCGGGAGTACCAAAAGTTGATGTTGACATTTCACCTACCACGCCGTTAGCAGCAGAGATTCAGAGCAGGTCCATCATGTCATTAGTAGCAGAAATTCAGAAAAGGACCATCAATGCTGTCGGCGATCAAGCTCTATAAACAGAAGCCTTAGAGCCCAACTTCAAGGCATCCGGGGTTTTCTGCCTGAAGGCATCCGAGCTTCTACCTTCGGGCAGACCCTTGTGATCCAGATGAAAGCGTGAGAATACATTTTTTAGAGTTCTTCATTCCTTTAAACATTCCGGGTGACAACCGGAGCTTCACTGGAGATAGATCTCGAGAGAGACTACTCCATCGCCCATCCATAGCACCACCGGCAACCTTGACACACATCTGATGGAAGCAAGACATTGCCCATCTAATCCTCCATATCTCTTCTATCTCTGTATTGTATTACATTGTGGGTTAAGAGATTAATACATTTTGCGATCAATGCATTTCTCTATTTTCTTCGATTCCATCTTCATTTTTTTATCACCCTTTACTTTCACTGCAAAGACTAAGTAAGATTGCTAGAGTATCGCATACTCAATCATGTGGCATAGATATATGAAGTAAGTAGCAAACCACCGAGAGGTGTGCGTTACGCGAGTGTTGTGAGAAAATCCTATTTGCTTAATGTGATACTGTAGCAATGCTTGTATATGAGCTGATCAGTGGTAGCTAACTGCCCGGGAGGGTAAGTGGTGGAACACATTAAGCATAATAAGCAGTGTTCCTAGAGATAGGAATAATCTTATGTCAATCATGTTTATGTGAATACCTTGTCTTATGAACGCATCATTCATCATTTAGGCATACTTGAGAGAGTAGTCTAAAAACCAAATCTATGCTTGAGAGAGTCAGTTTGGATCGCATAAGTAAGAATAGAGGCTTAGTGATAAGCTCTATTTGCTATTACACAGCGTGTGCACCCTATAGATAGGATATGAAAGTATGCGGTCATATCGCATGTGTCCAGAAGTAGGATCTAGTGGTATACGATCATCTTGTTTATGTATGGGAGCACGTGAGCAAGAATAGAGACTTAGACATAAGGCCTCTCGATACTATCACATATACATCGCATGTGTCTTTGTTAAGTGTGTGTAGAATAATCGCATAACTTGCATTGGCTGGGGTTACCCTAGCGATCAAGCTTAGTGATGCGGTGAAGTCATCCATGCCATTTTATCTATTTTCCCATGCATTTTATTACGCATTAATAGTTTCCGTGTTTCTATCTCTCATAGTCATACTTCCACTGCTTAATCTATTAGTTAGGAGTAGGAGTAGCGCATAGCCTATAATCTTCAATGTTCTTTTATTCTTCGCCACAAACACGTTACTTTATAACATTTAGCTACAAGTCCCTGAGTTCGACCTCAAATCACCCGAGAAACTTGCGATCTTGTTATACCTAGCGAGAGAGCAAGAAAACTTATGGCAGGAATGCATGGTCATCAGACGCATATTGCATATCCCTTAGTCCAACGCATGACCAGCGACGTATGGAGAACAAATGATAAACGCATATTTATTTACTCCATTTTCCACACATCAATAAACCACAAAAACTTAGGATGTTTTTTAGCCGAAATATACCTAAGTACAAGAGATACCCGAATAAATAAAACACTTCAGTGGGAGATTAATAGTATATAGGATATATTATTTTACTCTCGCGTCCCTAAGAGTTCATACCGTGAGATCCATGCTCAGCTTCGTGTCGCTTTTACCGCAACTGCTCCATTCGGAAATTGTTTGTATAGGTCAATATCAAGGGGAATAGGGGAAGTAGTTCATTATAAGTGGGTGCAAAAAATATGTCAACATATCCTACGGTCTCTTCCATTAGTTTGAACCATGAGATTCCTATGTTGCACCTGCTATCATTTTTAGGTGGCACTGGCTAGTCGTTTCTACAGCGATCCCCTTGGAGGGTTGTAACATAGGATTCCGAACAACCCAAACCATAGAAATGAATAGGGTTTCTTAGTTTCAGTTTGAACATTGTCTTCCAATTTGGGGGAATATTCATAAAGTTCTATGAAATCTGAAAATGGAGGGTCACACTTACAAGAATTACTAAGTGTTAGTAAGTTCTTGACCGAAAACGGTAACTAAATGACTATAGGAATAAGAGTTATTCTAGATATAGTATTTGGTTAAGGTTGTCTTGCTCTAGTGAAGGAGTATTTGACTGCCGCTCGGTAGCATTTATTCTAACTCACTAAAGTATCGCTGCAAATAAATAAAGAAATACGGGCACTTTACTACTTTTGCTAAAATTGGATTTAGATGCAATTTACTCATAGAATTTGTTTATGTTTCAGCATGTCAAACTTGATTATACAACTCTTAGCTTCCGAAAAATTCAATGGACAGGATTATTCAAATTGGAAGTCAAACATAAACATGATACTAGTAGTTGATGATTTAAGATTTGTTTTAACGGAGGAACATCCTCCTCTTCCCAATCCTAATGCAACTCGAAATGTTTGAGATATCTATGATAGATAGATCTAGGCAAATGAAAAGGCTTAAGCCTATATTTTGGCAAGCATATCTAATGTGCTTACCAAAAAGTACGAAACCATGGTACTGCAAGATAGATCATGGAGTCGTTGCAAGGGATGTTTGGACAACTGTCCTCTTTAGCATGACTTGATGCTATTAAATACGTTTATAATTCTCGTATGAAGGAAGGGACCTTTGTTAGAGAACATTTCCTGAACATGATGGTTCACTTCAATATAACTGAGGCAAACATGGTTGTCATAGATGAGAAGAGCCAAGTTAGTATGATAATGGAATCTCTTCTGAAGAGTTTTCTAACTTTTCGTAGGAATGTTGTAATAAACAAGATTGATTACAACTTGATGACTCTTCTCAATGAACTCCAAACTTACCAATCTTTAATGAAAAATAAGGAAGGGGAAGCAAATATTGTTTCCTAAAGGAAATTTCAAAAGGGTGCTTTATCTTGTTCAAGGCCCTTTGAAAAGAAATCTGGATCTTCGAAGGATAAGAGTATCCAGATGAAGAAAAAGGGAAAAGGGAAGAAACAGTCTACTACCAATAAAAGCAAAATGGAAGTTGCAAAAGGAAAATGTTTCCATTCCAACGTCGACGGGCATTGAAAACGCAACTACCCTAAGTTTCTTGCAAAAAAGAAAGATAAGTAGTCAAAATCAAGATAAATTCAATTTACTTGTAATAGAAACATGTTTAGTGGAAAGTTCTCACTTAGCCTGGATATTGGACTCAGGCGCCACTAATCATATTCGCACTTTCTTACAGGAAACTAGTTCTTGAAAATAGCTATCAAAAAATGAAATGATTTTCAAGGTGGGAATAGGTGAAGTCATTTCAGTAGAAGCAGTGGGAGATATCAAGTTATTTTTTGGAGATTCCTACATTTTTACTTGAAAATGTATATTATGAAGGAACTCTTATCAAAGAGGACCTATGAGTGGAAGCAAGATCGTTCCAAATTCATTGTGATAGAAATATTGCATTCACAAACATACAACAAGTTATGGCATGCTTTTAAACTTAAATACAAAGGAACGAGATACATACCTCTTGAAGAACTCTTCTTCTTTTTATCTCTCGCTCTCGCTTGGAACAATACCTCTCGTTGTCGCTGTGCACGCCAAGCCAATCGTCTACCAAATCTCACTGTCGCTCACCACCGAATGGTCTTCTACATGAACACGCAGCAAGAAGGACACTACTACTCAGTAACCTCGGTATTCTCAGAGTGAGATTCCAGGAGGTGTGGGCTTTATTGGATTTGGTAGAGGGGAGGAGGAAACTACGATCGTATTCAACGACCAAGCAAGTAGGAGATATTTGGAGTCTATCATATAGATGGGTGCTTGATCGTTTAGAAACAGGTGCACGATCATTTAGTAAATCGAGTCTAATCGTTTAGGTAATATCGCTCTCGCGTGTGATCATTTAGTAAAACATTACACGATTGTTTAGGTCGACTACGCGTGTACACAATTGTTTAGGAAAACTTGAGCTATCCTGTAGGCTTTCGTTAACTATACAATGGGCAGTGTACAAATCTGAAGCGATTGTCCGATCTCTATGCAAAATGAAAACTATTTTCATTTTATCCTTCAGTTATGAAAATTGAATGCAACCTCCCATTTTCACATACGGTTATGGAGAAAACCACCAACAATTATCTCATAATTGTTTAATTATAAATAAATATAATAACTAACTTATCATATTATATTTATAACCTATAGTTTTAATATCACATCATATACAACATATAAACCATAGTCATTTTCTCCTCCACTAGATATAAATCATATTTATATCATTTTCCTCCAATTAATGTATCTCATACATCATGTCAATTATATCATATATAATTGACCAGTTTAATCATATTATATATAATCAAACCCCCTCTTGTCAATTTGAACATTTCAAACAAACCCAAAAACTGATTCTCAACTTGAATCCATTAAGCTACCAAGGGGACCTTATGGACCTGTGGCTTGAAGCTCCAACGGTATGTGAATAGCTGATTAAACTCTTTAGCCACGAGATCCACCATCCGTTAACTACCAAGCACTCCACTAAAGACTGACAGTTGCACTCTTCTCACCACAGATATATTTATGTGTCCATCGGATATAACCAGTCAACAGTATTATAACCCTTCACAGATGCTCCTAAGTACAGTTGGGCCAATTTATTGTTTTGTCCCTGTAGTTATATCTAACTCCTTAAGTACCACTAATCCCTTTAATAAACAATACAACATAGTCCTACTATGTGTGGACACCTCTGGGGCCATGAGAAGGTGTGTGGCACCACATCGTTCAAGCCCTGAAATCAGCCCTTAAGGGAGAAATCTATCTACTTACCCCTGCTCCGCGAAAGGAGTAAATTCCATCTTGTGTAGTTGAGTTCCCAGCTCCTCAATCAGACGAATCCCCAAAGTGGTTGAGTCGGCAATCTGGCCACTCGCACCCATGCAAATCAAAGAACTGCCCTCAAAGGCAGGAGTTCCCAACTCACTCAGGATTAAGTCATGTTACCTATGGTCATCCTAGTGAAGTGAAGTCTCTGTCATGAACAATGTTATATAACGAGACTATAACACTTCGTGGTCCGGTCTTATACAAACTCCTTTGTATAGGACGCCCCCGCTCGCATGTCTTCACATGAATGATCAAGATCAGACCATCTGTAGCAAGTCATAATACTTGTAACTTTTCTACAAAGCGGGCCGCATCTGTAGTGTCACCAGGATAAGGTGTCCCTTCTATATCCATATACTACAGACCATTTTGGTTATCACTTAAGGCATGATCCACCTATATGTCTCCACATACATACTTAATTTACAACGACAACCAGGGATCTTAGTTTATTGGTTTGTGGTAAAGCAAATAAAATATCTCATGTTTCATAGACAACTGTGAAGAAAAATATTATATATTAATACATCACAAGCGTTTGTTCAATATAATGTTTACAAACTACAGGACCCAACGAGAGTTTAGGGCATCATCCCCAACATATTATGTACCTAAAATGAAAAGGAACTTAATCTTTGTATCTTGTTTGCTGGAACATATGTATAAAGTCACTTTTGATATAAATGAAGTGTTCATTACTTCAAAAAGTTTTCAAATGTGTACAGCTAAACTTGAAAATAACTTGTATGTGTTAAAACCAACTGAGGCAGAAACCATTTTAAATATAGAGATGTTCAAAACAACAAAAACTCAAAATAGGAAAAGAAAGATTTCTCCTAATACCTATCTTTGGCACTTAAAACTTGGTCACATAAATCTCAATAGAATTGAGAGATTGATAAAGAATGGTCATCTAAACCAGTTAGAAGACAGATCTTTACCTCCATGTGAATCATGCCTTGAGGGAAAATGACTAAAAGACCTTTTTCAGAAAAAGGTCTCAAAGCTAAAGAACCTCTAGAACTTATGCATTCAAACCTTTGTGGTCTGATGAATGTCAAAGCTCGGGGAGGATCTGAATATTATGCCAGTTTCGTTGATAATTATTCTAGACATGACTATGTTTACCTAATGCATCAAAAGTCTGAAACTCTTGAAAAGTTCAAAGAATATAAGACTGAGGTTGAGAACCTATTAGGTAAAAGGATAAAAACACTTTGATCAGATCGAGGTGGTGAGTATATGGATTTACAATTCCAGAACTATGTAGTAGAACAAGGAGTTCAATTCCAACTCACAGCACCTGGTACACCACAGCAGAATCGTGTAGCAAAAAGGAGAAATCGAACCTTGGTAGACATGGTTCGTTCAATGATGAGTTATGTCCAATTACCTCACTCCTTTTGGGGGTATGCAGTACAAGTTGTTGTACATATATTGAACATGGTTCCCTCAAAAAGTGTTTCAAAAACACCGTATGAGCTATGGAGAAGACGTAAAGGTAGTTTATGTCACTTCAGAATTTGGGGATGCCCAACACGCCTGTTGTTGCAAAACCTTAAGAAGTTGAAACGACATTAAAAAATATGCCTATTTGTAAGATACCCTAAAAAAACAAAAGGTGGGTTATTTTATGATCCTCAAGAAAATAAGGTATTTATATCAACAAATGCTACATTCTTAGAAGAAGATCACATAAAAAAATCATCAACCTCGTAGTAAACTAGTATTAGATGAGATGTCTAGAGAATCTACAGATAATTCAACAAAAGTTGTTGATCAAGCTGGTCCTTCAACAAGAATTGTTGCTCCATCACATCCTTCTCGTGAGATCAGAATGCCTCGACGTAGTGGGAGGATTGTTCAATAGCCTGATCGCTATATGGGTTTAGCAGAAACTCTTGTCTTCATATATGATGATGCCTCAAAGGATCCATTAACCTTTAGATAGGCAATGGAAGATGTAGATAGAGATCGATGGACTAAAGCCATTGACCTAGAAATGGAGTCGATGTACTTCAATTATGTCTGAAAATTTGTAGATCAATCAGATGGGGTTAAACCTATTGGTTGTAAGTGAATTTACAAGAGAAAATGAGGCCAAACTGGTAAGGTGAAAACCTATAAAGCCAGAATCATGGCAAAAGGTTTTACCCAAAGAGATGAGGTAAACTATGAAGAAACCTTGTCCTATTATCATGATTAAATCGATTAGAATACTTTTATCTATTGCTGCCTTCTATGATTATGAAATCTGGCAAATGGATGTCAAGACCACCTTTTTGAATGGTCATCTTGACGAAAGTATTTACATGTCTTAACCAAAAGGGTTTATTGAACAATGTCAAGAGCAAAAGGTTTGCAAGCTTAATATATCCTTTATGGATTGAAACAGGCATCTCGACCCTAGAATATAAGGTTTGACACTGTAATCAAATCTGATGGCTTTGAACAGAATGTTGACGAACCTTGTGTTTACAAGAAAATGGCCAACAAAACTATATCTTTCTTGGTCCTTTATGTTAATGATATCCTGCTCATTGGGAATGAGATAGGATTCCTTGCTAACATAAAGAGATGGCTAGCATCGCAATTTCAAACGAAATATTTGGGAGATGCATAATATGTTCTTGGAATCCAAATTGTTCAGTTGCAGAATAATGGAATGCTAGCACTATCTCAAACATCTTATATTGACAAGATGTTGTCAAGATATAACATGCAAAATTCCAAAAAGAATATGCTACCTTTTAGACACGGAATTCATTTTTCTAAGGAACAGTGTCCTAAGACACCTCAAGAAGTTAAGGAAATGAAAAGAATTCCTTATACATCAACAGTCGGGAGCTTAATGTACGCTATGTTATATATACATCCCGACATATGCTTTGCAGTTGGAATCGTTAGCAGGTTTTAGTCCAACCCTAGATAAAACCATTGGACTGCTATTAAGAACATCCTCAAGTATCTTCGAAGAACGAGGAACTATAAGCTCATGTATGGGCCTAAGGATTTGATCTTTACGAGATATACTGATTCTGATTTTTAGACGGATGTAGATTCTAAGAAATATACTTCAGGATCAGTATTTACTCTTAACGGAGGAGCAATAGTGTGGAGAAACATCAAACAAAGTTGTATTACTGATTCCATGATGGAGGCTGAATATATAGCTGCATGTGAAGCAGCAAAAGAAGCAGTATAGCTCATAAAGTTCCTGATAGATTTGGAAGTAGTTCCAAATATGCATCTGTCGATCACCCTGTATTGTGGTAACAATGGAGCTGTTGCTAACTCAAAGGAACCGAGGAGCCATAAAGCTGGAAACACATCAAGAGAAAGTACCATCTCATCCGGAAGATAGTACATAGAGGAGAAGTGATAGTCACGAAAATAGCCTCTGAAGATAATCATGCTAATCTGTTTATAAAGGCCCTTACGATTAAAGTCTTTTAGGGTCACCTGGTCGGACTAGGACTACGAGCTTTATAAATCTAGAGCAAGTGGGAGAATGTAAAGGGTATATAGATGCCCTAGTTTATTGTATTTTCTCTTTTCTCAATAGTATATATATGTATATATTGTAACCCACTGAAGTTTAAGTCCAAGTTGGAGATTGTTGAGAATGTCCTAAAACTCGTAGTTCGTAATCATGGAAACATATTCTATTTATCAATAAAAGTATTGTTGAAGCATTTATTCAATGAAAGTGTTATAAAATTGCATTATGTAATAAAAATCCAATAAACGAATCCATAGCTATAATATGAATACTGTAACTTTATGTAGACACATAAAAGTGGATCAAGTTATAGTATATAGCCAAAAAGGTCTACAAGTATATGGATGAGATTGGATACCTTGTCCTGAGAAACTATGGATGTGGTCTACTTTGTATATTGATAAAAGTGACGTGATCTTGAAATTGTTCACATGGAGACATGCGAGTAGAGGCATCCTATGCGAAAGAGTTTTGCATAAAATCGGACCACGAAATAGTCACTGTTTCTTTATACAACTGCTTACTGTTAAAACTGACTATTTCAATTTGATGACCTAGGGTAACTAGATCTTAATCCTGAGCTAATCATGAACTCCTATTTATTTCGGATTATCCTTTAATCTGCATATGTGAGAGTAGTTCAACAATGCTGCTCAACAAGCCTCCAATTTTGGGGATAAAACCGGATAGATAGTTGGGGACATAGTCCTGCAAGATGGAATTCACTCCTACCTATTTTAAGGTTAGCAGATAGGTTGTTTTCTTAAGTACTAATTCATGGTCTTGAACAAATGGGCCCCGCCTTCTCATGGTCGAGAGGGACATAGTTTATAAAATGATAATTTTGACCCAGCTATAAATATGAACAACATGTGAAGGATCGACTTACTGATTATGGTTAAATCAAGTGGATAAAAATATATCTACAGTGAGGAAAGTACAACCATCGAGCTATAGTGGTATGTCTTAGTAGTTAACGAATATTGATTAACTCAGATTAAAGAGTTTAACTGATTAATCTCGAATCGTTGGAGCTCATGATCTGTAGGTCCATAAGGTTCTCCACTAGCTCATAAAACATTACACTTTGGATAGAAAATTGAGTGAATTTGAAGTGTTCAAATTCAAAATTAGGGCTTTGAATTTGAAATGTTCAAATTCAATTTTAAGTTTTGGATAATTATATATTCGATATAATTAATGTTTAAATTTATCGAAATTAAACGTAAATTGGAGAGTTGAAAATATTTAAATATTGATTACATAAATAAGATTCATGTCTAAATTAGGTGTTTTATTAATTTAATATTTGATATTAAATTATTATTATTTATTTAAATAAAATTAATTTCAAATTTAATAAATTTAGTTTTAGAAATTGAGTTTATTATATAAATTAATTAATGAAATTTTAATTTTAATTTAGTCAGTGGAATTATCCCATTTTTTTTCACATTTTGACACCTTGAACACTCACTTAGTGCTAGTTGAGGTGTCAATGGCTTAATGTTTGAGTGCTTGCATGTTACAACTTGTTAAATACTTCATCATTCAGAATTTTGAAAGCATGCATTATGAAATTTGATGAAATTTCTTTAAAAATTCTTGAGCTCTAAAACTCTATCCAATCCCTTGCCCAATCTATCTCAATCTTGAGTTTCCACTACTCAATCCAAGGCTGAAAATAGTAGAGAAGACTCTTTTGGTAGTCTACTAGAGTTTTAGAGAACTAATTCATGGAATTCAATAATATTTGAAGTGATTCTACAAAGGTATACTTTCATGAAACCCTCTTTTTGTAAAATTATTTTTAATATGCTTTTGTAACTCAAATTAAGTGTAATTAAAGTGCCTAATGATTCTGTTAGCTTGTGTTTTATGCTTGTTCATGCTATCAGTATCTTGAACATTGATCCCTGTATGTCTCCACATACAATTCAAGATTCATAATGTAACACTCCAAATTTTTATTATTTATGTAATTTCAGTAATTTTTATTAATTGAGGGCATTTTTGGAATTTTTGGACTTACGTGTAATTGTGGGAATTTAATTATTGACGTTGAAATTATTCAATTTGAAAATTAATGGCAGGAATTAATTTCAATTTGGGAAGGAAATGAATTTAATAAAATAAAGTATAATAAGGAAAATAATGAAATACAAGGTTTATTTTATTTCCTTTTAAGTTGTTATTATTATTATTATTATACAAAACAAAACCATTTTCTTCTTTTTCCTCACGTCACCCGAGACCTCAACTCCCTTCTATTTTCATTTTCTCTAGCACCCTCACCGAAGCATTACCTCCAGCCACCGTTGACGCAACTTCGTGACCGCGCCGCTCGCCGTCGCATCGACCCCACCCCCTTCAGCCGATCTTCTCCACACGTCTCGCCTAACGGTTCCGTCCGCGAGCAACGCGTGCCACCAGTCGCCCCAACCGTGCGATCTCTCCCTTCTCAGTCGCATGTTCGTGCCTCTCCTCGTCGCCGACTCTACGCACTAGAGTTTTGCACTCCTCCGCTCACATCGCGTTGGTCGCAGTTGACTCCCAATCATCCGCAGGTTCTAGATTTAAAGTCACGCGCGTCTTTCGCCGTTCATGGGTTATGTGTTGTTGCCAAATCTGTCCAGCCGTCTACTGCCGCTTCTCCGTCTGGCCAGCCGTCGATACGATCTTCGCCGTCATTCCATGGGGTTTTTGCCAGAAACTTGGAATCTGGGGTAAGATCTAAAGTTTGTGTTTTATTGGATGGGTTTGGTCACCTATTGAGTTTAGATTTAATTTACTTATACTGATTATGTTGTGAAACTTAGATTGAAGTTTCAAGGTGTTAAGAACCGCTGTTTAGTAAGATTACAGTTCAGCTTTAGGGAATTTTGGAGCGTGATTGGTAAGTAATGTGAATTTGAAGCTCTTTGGAAGGGGTTAATATGCTGGAAATTTTGTTTTAAATTTCTAATTATGGGTTATGAATAGATTGGTATCTCCGTGCTAAGCTTAGAACAAATTTCTGGATCAACACATATTTTTAGGAAAGTTGTTTGTGGAGTTTGCGGTATTTTTGTATTTGAAATTTAGTCCTAAATGTCGGACTTAATTTTGACTATTGATTCAGGGTGTGATTCAAAAATTTTACTAAGTTAAAGGAGGGTGTGGATTACTTTTTGTTAGACTTGTCATCGAGGTAAGTAATCTTATTACCGGAACTGTCCACGGGCCGACACTAGATGTATGCTAGCATGATAGATGAATATTATGACAGAACCATAGCATGATAGATGGATAGTATAGTATAACCGATGTATGTTCTTGTATGAGGATCTGAAAGATTATTTGTGCATGTAGATACTTGAATGCTAGCATGAGATGATATTTGATTCCATAAGGTTGTATTTGATATGAGGTTATTGAGGCACATATGTATGTTGTAGAGTCATGATATTGAGGTGTATATATATGTTATAAAACCATGTTGTGATACTTGTGATGTTGAGATTGTGATAGTGTCCTCACTGATTAGTTAGATGCCCACTAGATGTTGTGTTTCCTTCGGGATTCATAGAGGTGGTTTATCCTTCGGGATTCACTAGAGGCTGTGTTTCCTTTAAGATTCACCAGAGGTTGTTTTCCTTCGGGATTCACCAGAGGTTGTGTCTCCTTCGGGATTCACCAGAGGTTGTGTCTCCTTCGGGATTCACCAGAGATTGTGTCTCCTTCGGGATTCACTAAATGTGGTGTTATCCTTTGAGATTCACCAGAGGTTGTGTTTCCTTTGGGATTCACCAGAGATTGTGTTTCTTCCAGGATTCACTAGAGGTTGTGTTTCCTTTAGGATTCACTAGAGGTGGTGGTTTCCTTCGGGATCCACCAAAGGTTGTGTTTCTTTCGGGATTCACCAAAGGTTGTGGGTCCTACGAGACTTATTAGAGGTAGTGGGCATACTTAACTACAGTAGAATAAGAATTAGTTTTTCATGTATGTATGTGTCTCATGAGGACTAGAGAAGTTTATATGTTTCCACTAGAGGTAGGCATCTAGAGGACATATATGCCTAGCCTGACCCCAATAGTAGGGTTACTTACTGAGTATTTTATACTCATGTTGTTGTTTCAGGTAAAGGTAGAAAAGCACCGGCGATTAACAAGCAGAATCCATGATCGAGCCACTGAGACCAGTTTTATACTTCCGCTCATGATATTTAGATTTCTTTCCCTGTTTTTCAACTTTCAATTTAATGTTTGAAACTTACTATTAAGATTTATGTTCAGACCTATTTATTATCATTTATGGGTACCCTATCGTCTATTTTTAATATTTGAATTTAATGAAGGTCTTTTGAGTTCAACTTATTTATTTAGCATTTATTTCACTATAAAAATGGTGTCGTTTTAAGTTCCATGCATGCATGTGTTTAGTAACGACCTAACTTGAGTGCTAGGGGGTCGGGTCGTTACACATAAGACAGTCTAGGATGTTAGTTTATCGGATTTAGGGTTATTAAGACAAAATAAAATACAACACTGTCAATAAAATTTATTGAAATTGTTGGGTTTATGTCCTAAAACTCATGGTTTGTAAACAATAAAACTTATTCTGAAAATTTAATAAGTGGTTATTGAATATAGGGGTGTTCAAAAAACCCGATGACCCGAAAAAATCAATCAACCCAACTTAATCCGTGCGGTTTGGGTTGGGTTATCAACTCATTTGGGTTTGGTTGGGTTCAAATAAATGAAAATTGTATGGGTTGGGTTGGTTCACGGGTTTATCTAATATAACCCAAACCAACCCGAATTTATTATTAACTTTAAAATATTTTTTTTTAACTTATAACACAATTATTTATACATATATTGATTTTAATTTTATTTAATTCCAATATTTTTTGAATAATTTATTCTTCAACAACTCTTAGAAGTAGTTTCTTTACACTTTAAAAAGAAAATTTTCACTATATAAATTGAAATTGAGTTGTTAATCTTAATTCAATATATGAAAATAATTAAATTAGACTTTTACATATTTATGTTTTGCTTATTTTTAGAATAAAATTTTAAATAAATGACCCGATCAACCCAAAGGTTGGGTTGGGTTGGGTTGGGTTCATTTTTTAATAAAGGTTATTTGGGTTGAAAAAATTTACAACCCGAACAATTGAATTGGGTCTAAAAAACCTTTCAACCCAACCCATGAATACCCCTTCAGACATTATAGTCTTACTTATGGGTTTTGTAGATGTAACATCCTGATTTTTATTTTGTAATTAAGTTTTTTTTTTATTGGCTACTTGGATAAATTATATGAGATTTATGTTTTTTTTTTACCAAGCTAAAATATGATTTAATTGTTTGGAATTAATTGAGTTTTATTTTGGCTTGTATTTTGGGAGATTTGGTTATCTATGGAGATATTTAAATGTGTATATTAGATTTTTTTTTTGGAAAGGAAAATATATATATAAGTATATATATTTTTGGGGAGATAATTAAGGAATTTGTTTTTTTAATGGAAAAGGAAGAGTTTAATTTGGTTATATATATATATTTGTGGAAAGGGTTAAAGGAATGAAAAAAAAAAAAAGAAGAAAAAAAAAGTAAATAAAATTTACTTTTCTCTCTCTCTCCTCAACCCGCATGCACGTTTTTTTCCTTCCTTCTTCTTCTTTTCCTTCCAGCCCTAGCCGCCAACACCGTCCGCCGTCTGCCTTCCAGCCCTCACTTGTCGTTCCGTCGAAGCCGCGAGCAGCGCCGCCAGTCTCACCTTATCGTTCCGTCGATGCCAGCCTTACCTTGTCGTTCCGTCGACGCTGCGAGCAGCGCCATCAGCCTCGCCGTTCCGTCTCCACTGCAAGCACCGCTGTCTCGCCGCTCTCCTCGCCAACGTCAGCCCCGCCGTCTAGTTTTGCTTCTGCCACCGTTCGCCCGCCACTGCCTTTTTTAGATTGGGTAAGATTGGATTGTTTTGGGCAAGGTTTGGTGTTGAGTCTTTTTTTTAAGTGCCTCTTGGTGTTGGAAACGATTTTAGTGTTACCCATTGTGTCGACTTTCAGGATTTGGATTTCGAGGCGTTGCTAACAAAGAAAGGACCATTCTCTTCATCGAAGAGTTTTAGTTTTGGTAAGTTTTGTGTAAACTGGTTGGTCATTCTTTTGGATTGAGAGTAATAGTGGAAAAAAAATAAGTTATTGATTTTGGAATTAATTCTTAATCAGATTGGCTACTTGAATCAAGTTTTGGAATTTGTCTTGGATCAAGCCACAACTTTGGGTTGATTCAAGTTTTTCAAAGGTTTTAAAGAATTATTTGCGTGGACTTTTGTGACCAAGTTGAGGTAAGTGATACTATTACTGGTGTCTTCGTGCCAGACGATCTAGATTAGACTTATGAAGTTACTTGGTTGACTCTAGAGCATGATTTTGTTTGATATTATGTTTTGCTAGTTGCATGGTGGTTACAAGTATTATGAGCATGTTAAAATTATAATCAATACTGATATTATGTATGTGATACATGAATAGACCAGTAGAGCAGTTTATTGTCTTGCCTTGACATGTGTTATTACTATGTTTGACGGTGTGCCTATGGGCTGCTAGACATGCGTGAACTGACAGGATAACGTTCATGTTATTATCATGTTTGACGGTGTGCCTACGGGCCGCTAGATATGCATGAATCGACAGGTTTACGTTCATGTTACTTTTATTTTCATGTTTCATGTTTTGACGGTGTGCCTACGGGCCGCTAGACATGCGTTTCAAGGCAAGATAGTACGTCTTTTGGTTTTCCTTTCGTCATCAAAAATCGATGTAACTGTATGAGCCACGGGCTAATTTTATTTTTTCTTTCTTTGCTCATTGATGCATAGTCTGATCCCGGTAATGGGATCACTTACTGAGTAGTTTATACTCAACCTTTATCCTTATTTTTTTTCAGGTAAGGGCAAGGACACTCGGGTGACTAACAAGAGGAATCCGTGAAAGTGCCAAAGGAACCAGAATTCGCTTTCGCATTTGACTGTTTATGTTTTCGCATGTTTTGTTTTTATCCATTCATGGATTTATCATAATTTAATTAAGTAATTTAACTATTTATTTATTCATTTTTTTTTTATAAATTGTTTCTTGTTAAAAGGGATGCACGAGTTGAACAATTTAAGATTTTGAGATATGTTAGAATATTTTTTGTATATACTTAATGTTGTTTAAGATTATGATTATTTTCTTCAATGAGAATATTTATGCATGCATGCAGTAGCGATTCCCTTTTTAATAGTCCTAGAAAGTGGGGTTGTTACAATAGACATTTGAAAATATTGTTGCCTATATTTTGAATTTTGTAGACATTATGGTCTTTCTTGTGAATTTTGGAGACTTGTTTGTTATAATAGATTTTGGATATCGTTCTTGGATTGTGGAATCTTATGTGTTTTTTATTGGTGATTCCAAGTTTTTTTTTTTTAAGGGAACCGATGGAACCAAACTAACCCAACCCATTTTTTATGGGTTGGTTTGGTTCAGGTTCATAATTTAGCAAGGGTTAGTTTGGGTTAGAAAAATATACAAACCAAACCATAGGGTTGGGCCTAAAATATCCCTAAACCCAACCCAACCCAACCCACAAACACCCCTAATTGAATATATGAATTGTTTATTTCATTTTATAAATAAATCCAATAAACTAAAATGACTATTACATGAATACTTGAACTTTATGTGGAGACATAAAAGTGGATCAGGTTCGAGTAAATGGTTAAAATGGTCTATAGTATATGAATAAGGTTGGGTGCCTTATTCTGGTAACACTATCGGATGCGGCCCACTCCGTAGTTTTTACAAAGAGTTGTAAAGTGCTACATACAAAGTGATCCTGATTCGTACATGTCAGACATGAGGAGTGAGGGCGTCCTGTGCAATGAGTTTGCACAAGATCGGACCACGAAATAAGTCACTTTTACTTTATAACTCTGTTTACTATTTAAGACTGACTATTTCAAAGCAATGACTTAGGTAACTTAACCTTAACCCCGAGTTAACTATGAAATCCTGTTTATTCGGGATTATCCTTAGATTTACATAGGTGAGGGTTGGCTCAACAACGCCGGTTCAATAAATCTCCATTTCAGAGGTAAGACCGGGTAGATAGCTGGGGACATAGGGTGCAAGATGAAATTCACTCCTACCTGCTTTTCAGGGATAGTAGAGAGGTTGTTCCTTTAAGTGTTGACTCTGGGTCTTGAACAAGGGGCTCCACCCTCTTGTTGACTCTAGGTCGGTCGGTCTACGATTTTTATATAACAAATTTGGAAAACCGATCGACCGATCGATATATATATGTGTGTATAAAATCAAGCTCACTTCCATCAATCCAAGTCCAAGTCTACTGCCTTTGTATTGATTTATTATTTTCTTTTTTATGTTGGCATAATTTTCAAACTCACTACCTGATTGATTTTAATTTTTTAATAAAAAAGTATTGATCTAAATTTTTTCATAAAAAAATGATTGATTTAAATTTTTAAAAGTTGCAAAGTATGTTAATCCAACGATAATACTTCATAAATTATCTTTCCTTTTCGTTCACTTTGGCTTTACATGAAAAAAACCACAAAACTACACAATTCCAATTTTTTGGTCGGTTTTCGGTGCTAGTTTTCTCCCAATACCGAAACCGACAAACCGTTGTACACTTGTACTACTTGTATCATCAATATCTTTGGAAAAAAGAATTAATATATTTTTTTCTAAATCATAATTTATGTTTAAAACACAAACTCGCGGTCAAAGACAGCTTGCAAAAGGATTGACCGGCGAACGGTGGCTCCGACCGTTGGAGGCCATTATATAACGATCGGCGAATGTGAATTATGCACAATTCCAATTCTAAGGGGTTAATTCCGGAACGTGGTAAATAATTTTTAGCCGCCGAAAACCCCTCTTTCAATCTCTAATCCGTACTCTCAATCAGTTTCCAAACCCTAAAAACTCAATCGAACCCACCGTGATCCGACCACTCCGGTTCCTTTCCCGCTACCAGTATTGGTTTTGGCGCCACCATTCTCCCACCGCTACTTCAAACAACAACCCTAACTGTGAGTAATCTATTTCTCTCTTTTTCTTTAGGCTCTTTAGTGCATTGGATTCTGCATCGTCCATCTAGTTTCCGATAAACAATCGGGCAAAGGGAATGGATTTGAAAAAGAAACGTTTAACGAGGAGGTGGGTTCTTCATAAGTATTGAAATTTGTTTATATTCTTAAAGATAACCGCGGGTTATCTCAAGGAAGTGAAGTCTAGTGGAAGAAAGGATTCGGGTTTGCAGAAGCATCGAGGAGCTAATTGGATTCTCCGCCACTCATTTGATAGGAAACTTATGTCCCTTGGGAATCGGTCTGTCATTGTTCGACCGTGTCCCTCGTCTTGAAATCTCCATCATGCCAATTTTCTGGTTATACGGTATTATTGTGGCTTCTTGGAGATTGTTAATCTTGAGAGTGAAGGGTGCGGTGATATTCTCACTCGTGCCGCATGCGGTCGGTGTATTTCCTCACACCTTGTTATGAAATTTGGAGGTTTAGGATGTATAGGAAACAAGAAGGATGACGGGACGGGATATATGTTCCATTGTTTACTTGCTTCTTCATGAATTTAGACCGTCTAACCGTTGTTCATTTCCATGCCTAACCATACGGGCGTTTGCGTCATAAATGACGTATTGAGACGTTCAGTTGTACGAAAATTTGACATAATTCTAAGTTCTCTTGCCGCCGTCTTTAATACTTTCGTAGGGCACGTTGAATGACATTTTGTGATTTACTGGCATGCAATGTAGATTACTTTAGCCACCCAGTCATGGGTGGAGTATGAAGTTGACAAGTTGGCTAAGATCCGATTCCATCGTCCAGGAAACTACCCTTTGAAAATTGAAATTAGACATTTTTTTTATTGGACATACGTTGGGATCCAATTAGTTATTTATTAGCTAACGTTTCTAAGTTGTTTGCAGTTTCGTCTCTGTTTCTTGCTTTTGGTGGACTTCATCTGGGAGTTAGCAACCTGATCTGTTGGTTTTGTGAACTCTAGTTACCTTTTTTATGCTCAAAGCTTGACGCTCGGTTATGCTCTGAAATGGAAAATCTGTCTCAGTCCTCAGGTGGACAGGTAACAGAACTCTCTCTTAGTTCTCAGTTCTCACTAGGCATCTCTGATTTTAGCTCGTTATATGTATGTATGTGTGTTTATATATAGAAGTACTTGTATACGTTTTATTGCTTACACTTGCTGCCTTGAGATCAAACATTTAGTTCGTTTGTTCAATTATTATCATAATTTTACAAATTCCTGGGACTGTTTCCCTTCCTTCTTGGCATATTAGTGTTTGGCTCTTTTGGTTATTTCCATTGGTGTTCATACTATAAAATTCTAGTTCACTGATTCTTGCCGGGTTTTATTTGGTTTTTTCTATTTGTTATGATATTTGGTGAAGTCTATGTTCTATTTTACGTCTGTAGAGTTGATCTGAGTCTCTGAGATTTTTCTGCTGCAGTATCGACCAATTAACCCTGCACAACCAGGCCAGACATTCATTTCATCATCTGCCCAACAGTTCCAGTTAGCAGGGCAGAATATATCTTCATCAAATGTTGGAGGGCCAGCTGGTCAAGTCCAGCCACATCAATATCCTCAATCAATGCCGCAGTTAGTGCCAAGACCCGGCCATCCTAGCTATGTCACTCCTTCGTCCCAGGCTATACAAATGCCTTATGTTCAGACAAGGCCGCTTACTTCTGTCCCGCCTCAGTCCCAGCAAAATGTGCCTGCACCAAATAATCATATGCATGGCTTGGGTGCTCATGGACTACCTCTTTCTTCACCATATACTGTAATCCTCACTTTCATTACGTTGTCTACTTGCTTTTCTGTTAATTCGAGAAGACAGTATTTTATTTTATTTTCTGTCTAGTATATTCTTTGTCCATTTTTGACTGACACCGAATGATGTTGGTTTCATTTCTCAGTTCCAGCCAATGTCACAAATGCATGCACCTGTTGGTGTTGCTAATAGCCAACCTTGGATGTCTTCTGCAAGCCAGGCTACAAACCTTATCTCACCAATCGATCAAGCTAACCAGCATTCTTCTGTTTCTGCTTTAAACCCAGTATGATCTGCTTTTCCTGTTTACTTTTGTCTGCTTCATTGATTGGAGGGGTGATATAGGTTTTGTATGAAAACATGCAGGAGATGGACTTCAATTTATTGTTTCTATTCTTTTCATTGTAATTTGTAATTGTCATTTCTCTTCTTTTAGCACATTTCAAGTGTTGGCTTATTTATCAGGGCCTTGATAAATGGTCTTAGGAAAGGATGGATGAAGGTAGGGATGTATATGATAAGTTGGGGAAAGTTTTGACCCCGAGTGAGTATTTGTGGAGACAACTAGAGATTGCATGGGCGGAGAAGTGGGGGGGGGGGGGTGTTGGCCTAATTAATTGGTGCTTAATATGGTTTACACACAACGTGTGTGATTTATGGCTTTTGAGGACTCCGTAGAAACTGCTGAAAATTTGTCTCCCAAAGCTGCATTGCTTTATGAATAGTATCATATGTTTTGGGAGAAGTGAGCCCCATAGTAGATTTCAGGCAGTTTCATAGTGCGCTTGTTTCATTGACTTTTTCATTGCCTTTATTATTTATGCTTGAATTAAACGTATGAAATTTTCAGTAATGATAGGTTTTTGATAGGATGTACATATAAATCTTAGAATCCTCCTTGTTATTCTTTTTGACAACTAGTTGCTTTTCAGTCATTGATACAAAAGAAGGGCTGAAATTCTTTGTTTTAGTGTCATAAAAGCAATTATTTATGGTCTGTGATACGAGAAGGAAAGAGTGAGTGCTTTCGCTAAATTACATTATTCTTCTTGGTGTTCCCCTTCAAAATCTTCATGTAATTACTATAGGTCTGTAATTAGTTCAAAATGGTAGCTCTTTTATAAGCCTGTAAGGCGCACACACTTCTATATGTAACGTCCACATTGGGCAAAAAGTAAAGGTCTATTTTTCTTAAAAGAGGACTAACACAATATTTTTCTTTGAGAAATTAAGACAGATTTCTAATGTTAACTCCTCAGTGCTATTAAGATGCTGATCTCTGAATCCTGATGGGTTTTTTTTCATGCCATTTGTAACATCAGGCTGCCAATGCTCCAGTCTTCAATCAGCAGTCGTCATCTGATTGGCAAGAGCATACATCGACTGATGGAAGAAGGTGATGTTGTATTTATCACCATGGTTATAGCTTTTAGATTTCTTAAAATCCAAGTTTAAGTATTTGTCAACTTGATGTTGTGGCTACACAGTTAATTTATTAATAGTCATTCTGCAGGTTGTATGTATAATTTTTCCACTGTTTCTAGCACTTTGCAATTTTCTTGATTTCTCTTGCGAAAATGATTTTCTATCCAGATATTATTACAACAAAAAAACCAAACAGTCTAGTTGGGAGAAACCATTGGAACTTATGACACCACTTGAGGTAATCGTCATTTTTTTTAATCATCTGTTATTTGTACCTATAATGTTGAAGAAAGGGCTTCTCTAGACAAAATTCACGGTCATAGATATTCTCTTCTAATATTTTCTTTTCATTCATATTCAATATCTTGGGATGTATAGTGGCTCTGTCACTCCGTGGAATAATATTCTTTGGGGTTGGGATGTATAATTTGAAATCATGACTTTTTGGAACTTCTGTTAATCCAGGAATCATGTATGATCTTTCTAGGTATGTGTTTATATCAGTTATTGGTTTAGCTTCTTTCGGTTTATTTCTGTATATATATTCTCTAATAAGGTGTAAAGGTTTTCTTTATTGGATATTTTGTTTGACTATTGTTTTTTATTGTCCTCTTTTGTATTCTATAATTGGTATTATATCTTTACAACTCTGTATTTTCCTAGTCGTACAACTAGCTCAAATATCTTTTCCCAAGAAACTATAACCGTGTTTAAGATTCGAATAATTGTTACAGAGGGCTGATGCATCAACTGTCTGGAAGGAATTTACTGCTCCAGATGGAAGAAAGTGGGTTCTTTTGTCTCTGTCCTCAGCTCCTATATTTCCAGTTTTTCATTAGCATTGTCGCGTTCACATATTCAAGTTTTTTTTGGTGTGTTTCATACTTTGATCTTCATGATTAAGCTTGCACTCAAATTGTTTACCATGGAGTTGGAATAGGTACTATTACAATAAGGTGACGAAGGAATCGAAGTGGACCATGCCAGAAGAATTGAAGGTTGAAACCATGGGTTACAACTTTCATATCTCTTTCTCATTTTTTCTTTCAAAAGGATTTCTTGGCTTTCAATCTAACTTCGTAGATTTGCTCGCAGTTGGCTCGTGAGCAGGCTCAGAAAGAAGCTGCCCAAGGAACACAAACAGATATAGCTGTTACGACACCTCAACCTACACCTGCTGCTGGTCTCTCCCAAGCTGAAATACCAGCAATTTCTTCTGTTAACTCTAGCATTTCTCCAACGGTCCCTGGGGTTGCAATGAGTCCAGTTCCAGTCACTCCTTTTGTTTCTGTATCCAATTCTCCTTCAGTGGCGGTTTCTGGATCATCAGCTATTACCAGCACACCCATTGCTTCATCAACTAGTGTGATTGGAACAGTTTCTTCTCAACCTGTTGCTGCTTCTGGAGGTACTGGTCCTCCTGCTGTGGTCCATGCCAATGCTTCGTCAGTGTATGCACTAGTCTTGCTGATATAGTTTCCACATCCACTCTTCCTTTGGATAGCAGCTTCAAGTGCGAGTATTATACAAATTTAGTTCTGCTCATTGTTGACTGTGTTATTTGTTTTTTTTTTCTTTTTTCTTTTTTTTTTAATAGGCCTCCTTTTGAAAGTCTTGCATCTCAAGATGTCAAAAATAATGTTGATGGGACTTCCACGGAAGACGTTGAGGTAATTTCTAGGAGATTAAAATCTAGAACATCTTGCCTGATAAGTGATATTGATTTATTTTCTTTTCTGAAACTTTATTTTAAGTAAGATCTTTCTACTTCTAAATTTGAATAAATAAGCTAGGTTAAGTTGGTTAGTTCATCTACCAACTATTTTCACCTTCCTGAATTTGGCTCATAGTTGTCTACTAGCTTTCAGTATAATTTTTTGGAGTCATGATAGGAAGCAAGGAAGGGAATGGCAGTTGCAGGAAAAGTTAATGAGACCGTTTTAGAGGAAAAATCTGCTGATGATGAACCGTTAGTATTTGCCAACAAGCAGGTACTTTCTGAAAAACATGTTCTCTTGTCATACTTTTAGATAAACAAAAATTGACTGCCCCGTGGGTGTAATAGTGAAGATGTATTTTTTTTCATTATTAGTGTATTTATTCTCTTAAAAATATATTTTTTAACATTAGGAGGCAAAGAATGCATTTAAAGCTCTTCTGGAATCTGTAAATGTTCAGTCTGATTGGACGTGGGAGCAGGTTTGTTTGGTTTAGACTTCTTTCAAGTTTAATGGTACATTTTTTCAATTTTTATCTTATTGCATGCTAATTCAATCTGATCAGGCTATGCGAGAAATAATTAATGACAAAAGATATGGCGCCTTGAAAACTCTTGGTGAGCGGAAGCAAGCATTCCATGAGGTATTGATATGATTGGACTATAATGAAGTTTTATTGAAATGACTGAGATGAAATAGTGCTCTGGTGCTCTGGTTCACCCTTTTCCCCAGCAGTTTTTCTTTGCAACAAAGGCAGACCATACCTTATGATTATTTTGATGAGTTTTATGTTTTTAGTATTTGGGACATAGGAAAAAATTGGATGCTGAAGAAAGACGCATAAGACAAAAAAAAGCTCGTGAGGAGTTCACTAAGATGTTGGAAGTAAGTTTGTGCATACAATTTCTTCTGTCATGTCCTTTCTATTCTTATATAATATTGTTAAAGATGCTGATTTTTGCTTTCATATTCATTTATCTCTCAGGAGTCCAAGGAACTCACATCGTCTACCAGATGGAGGTTGGTTGCATAGTTATTATTTTTTGTTGTCATTATTTATCTATCTTACTACTTGTAAAGTCTGTTTGACTTTATAGTTTTTCCTTTGAATTTTTTGTGGGACAGCAAAGCTGTTAGTATGTTTGAGAATGATGAGCGGTTCAAAGCTGTTGAACGTTCTAGAGACCGAGAGGATCTTTTCGAAAGCTACATAGTGGAACTTGAGAGGAAGGTAGGAATCATTTAGTTATTCATGCACGTGCATGTGCACCATTCAATGAGAAATTTCCCTTATGTAGGGAGGCTTGTATGTGAGTCGGTGGTAGTGTAGGGAAACTAAAAAGTGACAAAGAATTTTGCTTTTAATAAAAAAAATTGAAATTGTATTGACTGCATGAAGAACTTACCAAAAATGGCGAATAGCTGAACTGGAAAAACATGTTTCTTAGCTTGATAACCTGATACTATAACCTCTTTTACGTAGAAAGTCTATGAAATTACCCTTCTCCAGATAATGGAACATTCACATTGACATTCTCTCTTAAATTCAGGAAAAAGAAAGGGCTGCAGAGGAGCACAAGAAAAATATTGCTGAATATAGGAAATTTCTCGAGTCATGTGATTACATAAAGGTATTTTCCTCAAGGATTTGGGATGTACAAAATTAAATTTACCTGTTCCTTATTATGCGTGTTCTCTTGATTGTCTTCTGGTGTTCAGGTGAGCAGCCAGTGGCGGAAAGTACAAGATCGGTTGGAAGATGACGAAAGATGCTCACGTCTTGAGAAACTTGATCGCTTGCTTATTTTCCAGGTATGTCTTTCTTTTTTATTTGATTTGATTTGCTGGTTGTGTATTCGAACTTAAATTCTATGCCAAATTTGGTTGGGACAGGACTATATACGTGACTTGGAAAAGGAGGAGGAGGAGCAGAAGAAGATACAAAAGGTCTTACTGTACAAGTCATTTTATCATTTATGATAGTTGCGCCCTTGTTAAGTGCATAAGACACTGACATTCATGTTTAACCACTTGAAGGAACGCGTGCGGCGAATTGAAAGAAAAAACCGTGACGAGTTCCGCAAACTCATGGAAGAACACATTACTGCCGGTGTTCTTACAGCTAAAACTTTCTGGCGTGATTACTGTATGAAGGTACAGAACTTCTTAATCTGCTGCAGAGCGTGAAAATTTCGATAGGAATCTTTCCACCCCTTCCTCATTTTTCTTTTCTTTTTTTTGCTAGGTTAAGGAGTTGCCTCAGTATCAAGCCGTTGCATCAAATATATCTGGCTCAACACCAAAGGACTTATTTGAGGATGTTATAGAGGAATTAGAGAATAAGGTTATTATCTTATATTACTGTTTTGCTGTTTTTTCTCCTCCCTTTTCCACACTCAATTTCCTTTGCAACTTTCTTCCATGGAATATATTTTCCAGTATCTAACGCTTATATACAAAAAAATAATTAACATACTGTGTGAGTAAATATACCAGGAAATGCACTGTGAATAAAGGTATTTAGCATGTCTTTTGTCCTCGAGTCTTTTCCCTGGTAGAAATTCTTTTGATGATTGAGAATAACATGAGACCACCAACTTCCTAAAGCCATAGAGCATTTTCCTTTTAGAGGTGTGATTTTCGTCGAAAGGCCTCTGCTGACCTTTTAATGTCTAGTTTCCAACATTTTAACTTGCAGCAACTTTAGCATTCAAGAAGTAACATCTTCGGATCTTCCCATCTAATCAAAACAATGAATGAAAACTTTGGTCTATATAATTGAGTAATGGTGCTTGCTATGCATACATAACTACGTTGTGAAATTGTATCAAATGAAGTTGGCTACAGACTTCTTGGCTGGCAAATTAAATACATTGAATCCAGATTTATGGTAATTCAGTTGTTTTTTTTTTGACAGCAAGTTCCTAGTCTAACTGATCTTAGTTTTCCTCTGATAGAAACGACTGTTCTCATTGATAAAGAATGAAAGGATACAAGCGCATACAAAATAAACTAAGCCCACAAAGACCTCATTAGAGAAAGGGGGACCAACTGTTAAACTTAGCTGATGATAGGAGTTATTGCATTTACAAATTTTGTTGCTCAGTGAATTTTCCTCTGTTCATCAGCTTGAATCCTCTTGAAGGTACATGTTAACCTGAAAAGAATATTCCAAGACCGCCGCATTCTTGTTACTCCCAACAAATAGTTTCAAAGTGCATTGACGGATTTCTCATTTTATTTCCGTAATTTGGCACATCTTTATGTCTTAGTTCAAATGTTTGCGGTTGTATTATTGTTGAATCCTAGTTGGTTTTGAAATTTCACTCTCAAGCTCACATTTACGACCCATCTGTCCAAACTTGCAGTATCATGAAGAAAAAACTCAGATAAAAGATGTGGTGAAGGCAGCGAAGGTAGTATAATCACAATCTTTATTAACAGTTTCTGCTGCTGAATCCATTTGTAATTTTAAGGGAATGCTTTTCAGATAACCATTACTTCATCATGGACATTTGATGACTTTAAGGCTGCCATTGAAGAGGGTGGTTCTCTTGCAGTTTCAGATATAAATTTTAAGGTACCACTTAACCCTTCTATCCACTAACTATACCTCTCTCTCCCTCCGATTATATGGTTTTACTTAAAGATTTACGACATTCTTAACTTTAGCTGTTGTACTAGTGTCATGTATAATATTTTTGTATTGTTTCATTTTTCTATTTTCCTGAAACAAAATTTGCATTCTGATCTCATAAGTTGAGATAACTACGATGCTCATAATATCTGACTAGGATGTCAATATTTGATCCTATAAATATATGGTTGTTTTGTCCCTTTGGAGACATCCGATAAAATTGGAATGATACAGAGAAGATTAGCATGGTCCCTATGCAGGGATGACACGTCCAAAATAAACATCGGGTTGTTTTTAAATTAGTCCTGGAAAGCCGAACGCTGAGTTTGCGTCTGTGAATGCATTCCTACTCCCAAATTCCCGTTGTTGACTCTAGGCCCATAAATCCTCCTCTCTGAAAAACTTCATTGCCTTGTCTGTATCTTTAATTTTGCATCCTTTGGTTTGTATTGGCAATCATCATATAAGTGAACATGATGTGTGTTTTGGGATATTAATAATACCCTTCCTACCGTGTTGAAGCTTGTATATGAGGACTTACTAGAACGAGCCAAAGAGAAGGAGGAGAAAGAAGTCAAAAGGCGCCAACGTCTAGCTGATGACTTCTCAGGACTGCTCCAGTCATTCAAGGTATTTTAAACTGTTGATGAGATGTGAGCCCAATTTTGGCTGATTATTTTCTCTACAGCAAGCTGACCTACAATGGTTGTATTTGTGATGCAGGAGATTACAACTTCTTCCAACTGGGAGGATAGCAAACAGCTTTTTGAAGAGAGTGAAGAGTATAGGTAGCTCTTAAAGATTTCTGTTATTTATTATAATGGCGTTTTTAAGTACTCAAATCTCTGTTCTATTTGGACTTTCTTTTTCTTCTGTTGTGGATTAGATCAATTGGGGAAGAGAGCTTCGCGAAGGAAGTTTTTGAGGAATACATCATGCATTTACAAGAAAAGGCAAAAGAGAAGGAACGTAAGCGTGAGGAGGAGAAGGTGTAGTACATTTCCTCTTATTCTCGATAAGTTTGAAGGTCCTACTTTTGAGTCGTTGGGTGAAGGCTTTTTAGTGTATTTGCTTAGAGATGTCTTTTGGACGATGCCTTTTGGTTTGTATGGTTGTTATAGCTTAGATTTTATTTATTTAATTTTATATAAGAAACCAAGTTTCCTTAAATGAAAGAAATGGTGACCGTTCTTTTTCCTTCGAATAAGTTTCTAACAAAAAAGTTATGACTGTTATTTGGATTGGAATTATTATTATTTTTGAAGTCAAAGTCCTCGGTAATTATTTATTTAAAAAAAAAGAAGTACGTGGTAATCCAATTCCTCTGTTAAAGTAGATGGGTTCTTTGACAACTTTAACAAATGTGTAATGATCAACTGTTTGGAAGTTTTTCTCCTCCTGAGAAGAGAACTATTTTCACAGGCTAAAAAGGAAAAAGAACGAGAGGAAAAGGAGAAGCGGAAGGAAAAAGAGCGGAAGGAGAAGGACAGGGAGCGTGAAAAAGAAAAGGGCCGGGTCAAGAAGGATGAAACAGATAGTGAAAATGTAGATATGAGTGATACTCATGTCTACAGAGAAGACAAGAAAAGGGACAAAGACAAAGATAGGAAACATCGGAAGCGACATCATAGTGCCACTGATGATGGTGCTTCTGATAAAGATGAGAGAGAGGAGTCTAAGAAGTCCCGCAAACATGGCAGTGACCGAAAAAAATCAAGGAAGGCACGTGAATGACCTTGTAGATGCTTGTGACTTTGTTTTTTTTAATGATAACATAAATTAAATCTCTCTATGTTTCTTGGCAGCATGCATATTCACCTGAATCAGACAGTGAGAGTAGGCACAGAAGGCACAAGAGAGATCATCGAGACAGTTCCCGTAGAAATCATGATGAACTTGAAGACGGGGAGCTTGGCGAGGATGGTGAAATTCAATAGTCCTTTGTTCTCGATATCGGGAATTTCCTTCGACGTTTCGGAGGGGTCAGCTGTCCACCGGCATGATCAATGTGATTATAAGAGCCAGTGGTGGTGGTGGTGATAAACTTCCGGAAAAGGATTCTTTTGAAGAGGAGATGAAGGGTGGCCCAGTTATCATTCTTCCATTGTCTGTTAGTGGATACATACTTTTGTAGTTTTCCTTATAGGAGTTAGTGACGTATATGATGAACCAGCCATTTGATTGGAAGCCATTTTATTTATTTTGCGAGCTGGTTTTGTAAGTCAGCATCTTCCCTTAACATCTTTTGTAATTCTGTTAGAGAGTAAATCCATATGCTGCAAATTTGCGGTTCTTTTTACAGACAGAAGTTCGATTATTGAGGCTATCTTAAAGATGATTTTACAGCAGGAATCGTAACCAGAATGAAAACAATAGGAAGAGTGTACTAATTTGTGACATCGTTCGTCAAAATTGTGTTTACAGCACATTGTGGTTGATATAACTTAATACTTTTCTTTTTTTTTTTTTGGTCAGAGTTTCAACCTTTTTTGTCGATAATTTTTAACATTTTGTACCTGTCTGGTCTTTCTAAAAGCAAAAGATGAAAGACAAATGAATTGCTTGATGGATTACTGTACCTGAAATGGACAACGGGAGGAATCACTTTATGCCGACAATCCTATTGAATAGACATCTCAGGTCGTGCAACGTGTCTTCTATTTGAAATGATTTAGTTAATATCTGAATAGGTGGTTTTGTAGTATTCAAGAGATATTAACGAGCTTGTAAAATGGTTTTGGCTTTTTTTTTTTCCGAAAAGCAGTAGGTTCATGAAATGATTTGAGAGATCCAAATTCATTTAAGATTGCCTATTGATTAGTATCTCCTCTCTTCCTAAAGTGTAAATTTCTGTCCCTACGTGGTTGAGTGAAGCTTCTAGGATGTGAGTATACACACGCATATGCATGTGTCAAATGTGTCATGGATATAGATCTCAACTGCTGCATTACATATTGATATCTGATAGCAATCAACAAATCAGTATTTTGGCTAGCAGATGTCATACGCGTCAATCTGAGTTTAGCTTAGTGGATAAGACACTAATTTACCTCATGATTGTTGGACCCAAAATAGATGTTGCCATATACGCTCTCTTCTTTTTTTGGCTAGAACATTGGGAAACTTCTATATACTAAATGATGTAGAATGCTTCTTGTTTTGTCTTTTCTTCTTTTTTGGCATGTTTAATCTGGAGAATATATGCATTGAAATCTTGGTTTAGCTGAAGACAGAGGGTTGTTGGTCATAGATTATCGGTTAGTTCAGTTACAACTTCATTAATGATCTCTTTGAGAATGAATTCTCCAATCTCTGTTCCTATAAGCTGCTTTTGCGGCTTGAAATCCCTCCATTCTGCTGCTGACAAGAAGTAATCTGAGAAGAGTAAATTTGATAAGTTTGCTTCTTTCCCAATGGCTTCCTTCTCACAGATGATCCTCCTAGCTTCTTCAGAACCCATTCGACTGCCTTGCTTGGAATGGGCCTTCACCACTTCCCTTACACAGTTAAAAAGTAGCTGCTTTGTTTGATGTATTACTCTTTTTGATATCAGGAGCTGAGATGCAGGATTGGATGTTACAAGTTCCTGCAGTTCTGCAGTCTCCATGTCACTTGTTTTCTCCGTTGCTGCAGAGTAAAGAAGTAATTCCCAGAGAGTGGCTGACAGAATTGAGTCTTCTGGAACTTTCTTCTGTAGAGGAATGCCATTGCATAATCGATCATCGTTTGGTCTTGCTTGAATTAGACTCCGCTTCCCTGTTTTCATGTCCTAAACAAGTTCAGATCATTCAGTTACAGCTGCTTTTTTTTCTTGGGGAAGGGGGTAATGAGATAATATTGGATGGATTCATGTTCGTTCATTGTTCATTCGTGTTGAAGTATTGAAAGACATTAGAGGCTCTGTATATGTATATAGGGTGGTAACTTCATGGACATGGAAGATGAAAATCATTGTCTAATCCAGGTCTGAGTTGCTTACTTGGTTTCATACTCCTAGATACCAGCTCTTTTCCTGCCGCAGCCTGTTTGGTGTCGTTAGTTCAAATGAAAACTAAATTTCCTCAAGAACTGTAGAAATGTTATATGGTTCATTCATGTTTACAGAAAGTTGTAAATGATAGACTGCTCATTTTGTATTTCTGTTAATGTACATATGATCCAAAAATGCCTCGCAGTTCAAATAGATTTGATGAATTTGGTGTCTTGGACAAGTTGCCATAATTTAATCTGAAAACTATGTGAACAGATTTGGACCGAGACTCAAGGAGAATGGCCGTACCTTCAGTACTTGAAAGTTGCAGGGTTCTGGAGCTTGGAAAGTGTTTGAAGTTGATGAATTAGCATGTTGTCTTCTTGTCGGAGGCGATGTTTCTTCATTATCTTTTTCAGAAACGGAACAGACCATCTTTTGGGAGCTACAGGGAGAAGAAAAGTTGTCTGATTCTGCAACTCTCTTGCAGCCAACACTAAAAATCCAACCATTTTTTCCCAAATCCTTAGTTTGCTGCTTCTTATTGATGGAAACAAGCTTCTTACACGAATTCTTCAGCATCTTATTAATCTCTACAAGTCCCTTTCCAAACCTCATAATGCTGTCCAATTTTCCACCGCTGCAGGCAAAACCACTGCCGCTACTCAAGCTCTTTCTCGAGTAGTAGTCTCTCTCAAAAAGGTAATCCTCCAACTCGAAAGGTTCTTGTTGCTCTTGCAGAAGTTGTCTCAATGGTGATCTTGGTGTCATGGATGCTATGGAAAAGAGAGGTTGAAATGCAAGTGGAGAGTAGAAGAACAACATATAACAATTAGAGAAGGCAATTCACTTTTAGTTGGAAGATAGAATTATGTGGTGCAGATTAATAAATCATGGATAGATCAGAAAAAGCTTATCTGTCAGAATCTGATTTATCAAAACCTTGAAACTGACTAAGAAAAGATTGACCATTAATGATAGCTGATACTGAGGAGCAACTATTACTAGGTAAATATTTCCATTTAACTGCTAAGGACTGCTGCCACCATGTAATGTTATTGCCTTAGCTGTTTTTTTGTAGACATTTTGTTTTCTTGTACATTTTTCTGTCTAATCATTGCTTGCCTTTACCTGTGGGCTTCTCAATCTTTACTCCTTTCATTGTACATGAAAACAGAGATATACGGAAGATCTCATTACAGCAATGCAGGTGCCTCAGCTCCATTTGGTCAATGATTAACTGACCATTTGATCAACTGATATAAGAAAGAAAGAAAGAAAAAGGTACAGTAGTATTAGTTTTTGTAAGAAAGGCTACAGAGAACTTATCTATTTTGTGTCTGGTCCAAAAGCCATTGGTGGATTTTTGAAGTCTGTGTTTCTTCTTGATTATGAGAGTTCTGTTTGAGATTGATAAGTTCTGTCATGCCTATCATGAATCTGAGATTTCTTTCAGGCCATGGTGTTGCCTTTTAGAAGTAAAGCTATTGGGGAATGGAAGAGATATCAAATCTTCAATCTAGCGTTGACATTTGGTTCAGGTAAGGAATCTCATTTAACATGGAAATCTGAAGAAATCTTTTGGTACTCTTAGTTTTTCAAGATAATGAATGGCTATAAGAACAAATTTCCTTTTGTGGTGTAATTTTGAAGTTTAATTTTCAGTTCAGTCATAAAGTGGAAAAGGATGGGAGTTTGTTTCTATCACCACCTCTCCTTCTGGGCCTGACCCCATTTTTGGATTTCTTTTCGACTCTACTAAGATCCTATATTCTGAGACATTATTTTCCTACGAATACAACAAAATTATCTTAGAAGTTACCATTAACTTGAATGGAGAAATAAATACTAAAAGGCAGCATTTCAACATTTTGATTCAGAAAAGACTAAGTAATAACATTTTGTTAGGGAAAAGGATATATATCGAATTAAATACACTAACAAACTGATTACACCTCAATTATTAGAAATAATACACTCAATGTATAATATTCAAACTCCAACAAAAGTCAGATGGTGTGACAATGCTTAGATATGAAAATAACAAAAATCCTAAAATAACCTACAAATCTTTTGAGACTCAAACCGTAGTTGAGACACCCTTGTAATAAGCGTTATCCTGAAAACAATCATTTGTTCTGTACGGGCTGCAAACAGACTATAACGGTCGTCTCAACAGGATACAACAACTAACTTCAATAGAATTGCAACTTCGAACAACACGGATCTGGCAAAACTTTTGGGTACTTACTCCAACTCAACTCAAGAACCGAAGAAAGGAAGGAGAGAACTCTTCACTTTGGAATGAGATGCTATCAATGAAGAACCAAGTTGTTATTTATAGGCTAGCAACTTAATAACTCTAAAAAATACAAAATCAAATCAAATAAATACAAAAATTGAAATATTTGTTAATTTTAACTCAATTGCGTTGTTACTTGACAAAAATCAAATATAACTCATTCAAATTGAAGAAGTTACAAATTTAACTTTTATACATATTAAATTTGTACATAAAACATCATTTTAATTTGAAATTTCAATCCAATTTGAAAGTTCCTAAATAATAAATTTAATCTATACAATTAAATTTATTTTTATATTTTAAAATTTAATGGTTTCACTTTCTTCCACTATATATATCCAACACATTTAAACCAAACAACTATGAAAAATCTAACGAAGTTCGTAAAGGTAGTGAAGATGAATGGTACTAAATTGGATAGTAGTAAGATTTATGAAATAAAATAATGTATAGTTGAATTACACGTCAAATGGTGAATGAAAAGAGCAGTATTATAATACTTAAAATCGAGAAGAAGAGGAAATGATGAGATGAATATCTTGTTCACACTATCAGTGTGTACTTTGAGATGCCTTTTAAGTGTAATATATCTTTTGCATAATCCTTTCTTTTAAAAAAAACACAATTAAGTGCATCATGGAACTTTTTTTTTCGTAGGTCCATAGTGTGTGTATATATTTTCTTTCATCCTGTAAATCTGTCTCATTTAGGTTTTATTTGGTAACTATTTTATTTTGTATTTTTTTTTAAAAAAAATCAAGTTTATAAACATTACTTCCACCTCCAAATTTTTTTCTTTCTTATCAACTTTTCACCCATGGTTTAAAAAATCAAGCAGAGAACTAAAAAAAAAAGTGGCTTTCAAAAAGTCAACATGCTTAATTTTTAGAAATAAAAATTTAAAATTAAATGGTTACCAAACAGGGCTTTAGTTTTTAGTTTTTGTTTTTGAAAATTAAGTCTATAAACACTACTCCCGCCCCCTCCAAATTTCATAATTTGTTATCTACTTTATCGATTGTTTAAAAAACAAGCCAAATTTCAAAACTAAAAATAGTAGTTTTTAAAAATTTATTCTTACTTTTGGAATTTGGCTAAGAATTTAACCATTGTACTTAAGAAAGATGAAAATCATGGTAAGAAATATGGATGAAAAAGGTTTAATTTTCAAAAACCAAAAATAAAAAATGAAATGGTTACCAAACGATGTCTTAATACTATTGATTTCACATCATTCTTAAATTCCATCAGGTGTAGTTGAGAATAAAGGACATGACATATTTGGAATGCTTTTGGAATAATCGAAATCACTTTTGACATGCTTAAAATCATTTTTCTTCTAAATTTGTGATGTTTGGAAATGATAAAAAAGTGATTTTGAAAACATTGAAAATCACTTAGAGGCCCGTTTGTTTTTTTGGGGAATGTAGGTAACCAAAGTCTTTAAATGTCTAAAATTACAAATGTTCGATATCTTAAGACAACAATTTTTGTTTTGCAGAAATATTTTTAAAGATATATGAAAATACATAGATAACATATGTTGAATTTGTAAGATTTATATAATGTTCCAAGAACGTTTTTGTGATAATTAATTTAATATAATTTGAAGTTATATATCATATTTGTTAGAAGAATGAGTGGTTTTCTTTTTTAAAAGACCATTATTTCATATTTAAAAACCATCCTTCTATTCCACTTTATTTTGTCTAACTTTTAGAAAACCTGTATTTTTTAATAAAAAGTTTGTCCACATTTATCTTTATTTCTTCTAATTTTTACCCTCTCCATGATTTTATTTTTTTAAAAGTTTATCTCTAGTTTTATTTTATTTTTTTTAAAAAATTAATCATTTTCCTCACCTTTTTCCTCTCCAATATATATTTTTTAGCTCTATCTAGTTTTTTCTCTACATGTTTGTCTTTTACCCCTTTTTCTTTACCTCTTTCTATGAGTTTTTTCCCTCCATTCTAAGTTTTTTTTCTTTCTTTAAAAAAAATCCTTTTAACCCCTAAATTTTAAGATATATGCATTTTTTTCAATTTGGCCTATTTAAGCTTTTAATTTTGAATTATAGATTTAAAAGATCTCTTTTCATTAATTATATTATTTTTATTATTTTAACCTTTTCTCCAATTAAAAAAATATTTAGGTTAATTCCTACAAAATATGAATAGGAAAATCAATTGCCTACAAAACAATTACTTTATTAGCTAATTTGAATAGGAAAATATGCTATAATTCACTAAAGTAGGGGAGGAAAAACAGAAACTACAAGAAAAACAAAAACGTTTCTCATCATTTTCTCTCTATCAGGGCCATTTTGCTTAAGCCACACCACATTTTTCATTAAAGTTACCAAAGTTTAGTCATTTTCTTTTTGAGGGAATTATCTAAACAATCCATGAATTTCGTATGAATTGGAGATAAATCTAATTTCATTTGAGTTGGTGATAAATCTTGACGATTTCATTTAGATTTGTCTTGGTTGCGATGAATTTAACCATTGCTCCAGTTGTCAACACTAGAATTAACTAAATTGTTTTTTAATTGAAAATGATATTAATAAGATAGGAGAATGAGGAAGAAGAGGACGAGAGAGGGGGAAAAGGTTACGACAATCGGGGCTTGGTTAGGGAGAGGAGAGAGAGAATATTTTTTTTCTTTCTTTTTAATTACTATTTTAATAATTATTATTTCATTTAAAAAATAAAAATAATCTAATTAATGGAAAGATGACATTTTAAACCTATTATTCAAAATTGAGGGATTAAATTGACCCTTTAAAAACCCAGAGACCAAATGCATCTATTTCTTAAAATTGAAGGACTTATATTTTTTCTTTTTTTCTCTCTCTTCAAAGTTATTCTCCATAATTGTTTTCTCATTCCTCCCTACTTTTTTTTATGTCTGTAATTTTATTTCTTTATCTTCAAATTTTCACTCTTTCTGTTAAATTTCTCTCTCTAATTTTTTCCTTAATGTTTAACACTTTTTTCTCTTTGAAACTAGTTTCTAGCTCTCTAGTTTCTCTCTCGAACTTTTACTTTTCAATATATAATTTTCTCTGTCTCTATTTTTTTTTTTCAATCTGAAATCAAATTTTTTTAAAAGATATTTTGATGATTCTAAAACTACCCTTAAAACAAACATTAACCATTTAAAACAAGTTTAATTAAAATTAAATAACATTTACAAGTATGAAACTAAATATTAATGTGATATATCACACTTTTACAAAAACTAATTATAGTTAAATAATCGAGCTCAAATATAATTGTGGTGCTATACACAATACTGTTTAGATGGAGGTTGTGTGTGCTGAGTTAAGATAATATTGCATACCTTCATAATATAATCGAATGGTTATGATATTTATAGAGTTGATTACCTTCTTTTGGCAGATGTCGTACTTGACGTGGTAGCGTAGATCTATGACCAGATTCTTGTGGTGGACGGAAAAATGGAATTGTTGAGAGTCTTTTCCAAACAATTCAAATAAAATTTATGATACCAATCTACACAATTTATGCTAATGAGTAATATAAGTGACAATACCTGGTCGATATGTAGGAAAGTATGAAAATTAGTTTCACAAAGCCAATTATTTAGTGAAAATGATAAATATGGAGTTTGATTTGAAATCGAATTAAGTGAGATAAAATATAAGCAATTGATTCTTCAACTTAACCGATAATACTGTATTAAGTGTCCTAAACTATTAATCAATATATGCATCCTAATTTAAACTATGTACCAACTAATAAGAATGTAATGCATCTCAAAATCAACCAAAAACATGCATTAAGTTTTAGGGTTAAATCATGATGATAGTTAGCGATATTGCCGGTCAACTACTTGATTTATTCTCTAGTTCTAAGCCACTCAAGACAATTATGTGACTCCAAAAATGCCACAAGACCGCACACCCACGAGATGAATCTTGCTACTTTTTGTAACCAACACATAATGATTATGGATTACATGTTAAGTCTAGAGCAATTAACATGCATAAACGATTTGATTTGTCACTCCTAACCATTCAAACAGACTAAAGAATACAAGCAACAAATAGAGATGCTTGTGAAATATAAAAATATGCATTAAACTTAGGATCCTCACATAATTACAAGTGGATTCATCCAAAATTTCTTATACTAAAACATAACTGGCCAAGAATACATATCGAAAGGAAGTAGTCAATACGTGTTGACATTGAGCTGGCATATACAATCAAAGGAATACAATCTGAAACTAAGAAAAGACTGAAAAGAATTAAAAATGACCTAAAGGAGGCTCCATAGCTTGGGTGGAAACTGTTGGGATTGGTGCCTTAGATCTTGTGGGTCTTGTAGTTTGTAAAATTTATACTCGAATTATTTATTTAATAAAATAAGAAGTTATTTTATTCGACACTTAGTTTGCATTAACCCAATCTAATATACTAAGATCCAAGATTATGTTATGTAATTTAAACATGTATGTGGTTGATATATGGGTGGATCATGTTTAAGTAATAACCTAAATGGTTTGTAGTATATGGATAAGGTTGGGTGCCTTATCTTGGTGATACTACGGATACAACCTACTTTGTAACTGTTACAATAATTGTAAAGTGTTACAAATGATGTGATCCTAATCGTTCATGTGGAGACGTGTGAGTGGAGGTATCTTCTACAAAGAGTTTTTATAAGACCGAACCGTGAAATGATTAGTCTCTCTTTATAATATCTTACTTGAAGAGATTAATATTTTAATAGGATGACCATCACCTTAATCCTGAGTGAGTTGTGAACATTTGTCTGTGGGAGCGATCCTTTGATCTGTATGGATGAGAGTGGCCAGATTCTCGATTCAATAAATTTATCATTTTGGGAATTTTTCAGAGTAGGAAGCTGGAAACACAGCTACATAAGATGGAATTCGCTCATTCCCTTCTCTAGGGAAAGTAGATGAGCGCTCCCTTAATAGTTGATTCTGAATCTTGAACAACGAGATCTCACCCTCTCATTGGCCCAATAGGAATTAGTTTATGTTGGACTATAAACTGTTTGTTCATTAGAAGGATCGATAGTACTTAAAAAGTTAGATGAAACTATAAAGGTAATTTGACCTAGCTGTAGTTATGGGCAATTCATGAAGATCGACTTACTATTGATTGGTTATATTCATGGAAACATAAATATATCTACACTGTGAAGAGTGCAACTGTAGGTCTTTAGTGGAGTGACTTGCAGTTAATGAATGTTGATTAATTCAATTAAAGGGTTTAGTTAATTAATCTTGTATCCTCGAAGCTTCTAATCTGTAGGTCCATAGGATCCCCTCACTAGCTCATTAAGTATAAAATAAAGAATAAATTATTTTAGAATAATTTGAATTGTTTAAATTATTTAAGGAAAATAAAGGTATTAATTATATTAATATAATTAATATAAAATATAATGTATGTTGATACACTATAGTATATAGTTAATTATAAATATGATTTATAATTAAAACTATGAAAGTAATATATATGAATGAGATGCGAATATTAATTAGGACTGTTTTTAAATATAGACAAATGAACCAAAATATTTACAAAATATAACAAAATTTTAGAACTATCAATGATAGATGCTGATAGACACTGATAGACTTCTATCAGTGTCTATCAACGTCTATCACTGATAGTTCTAAAATTTTTCTATATTTGACGTATGGACTATTTTGGAATCCTTCTTTTGCCGATTCGTATGCAATATTTGACGTATGGACAAAGATCGAGACTTGCAATATGCATACGAATCGGAAAAAAGAGAATTCCAAAATAGTCCAGAGTCTAAAATTTTTCTAGCAGTTTGTTTTGGACTAAAATGACCTCCACATGCATGCTCGTGACAAAACGACAAAACAAACTCAAACTCTTCATTAGGGACACATCTCCTATTTGATCTGAGCAAATTTTTCACAGATAAGGAGGATCTCATATAAAGTATTTAGAGTCACTTTTGAGTTTAGACCTTCTAGATGAAGAAGACATGTTAAAGGGAAACTTACCTGTCACAAGGTAATGTACCATGTCGGCGTACCATGGTAGGAAAGCAAATATCCTGAAAAGGTGTTCATCAGGAAAGTCTTCTCTAATTGGAATTAACTTTTCTTCTTGCATGATTTGGCTTAAGTGATCGGTCACTGAATTCTCGGATCCTTTTCTGTCTTTGATAGTCAATTTGTTGCAAAAGAAGGATCCATATTACAAATCTGGGCTTGGATTCTTTCTTCATCATGAGGTACCTAAGAGCGACGTGGTCAGTGTAAATAATTATTGGAAAACTAGGAATGTAAGATCTAAATTTATCTAAAGCAAAAATAATGGAAAGAAATTTCTTTTCTATGGTTGAATAATTGATTTAAGATGAATTGCAAGTTCTAGATGCGAAATAGATCACATGGCACTTTTTGTCAACTTTTTTTCCTAATACCGACCCAACTGCTAGGTTCCTAGCATCGCACATGATCTCGAATGGCAAGTCCCATCGAGGTGGTTGAAGAATTTGAGTTGATGTTAACTTCTCTTTAAGTGTGTCAAAGGCTTTCTTGCATTCATTGTTGAAATCAACTGTGGCATCTTTTTGAAGTAGGCTAGAAAAAGGAAGTGCAATTTTTGAAAAGTCTTTTAATGAACCTCCTATAGAATCCTACACTACCAAGAAAAGAGCGCACTCCCCTAATGTTTTTAGGATAGGGAAGGTTAGCAATGATATTTATTTTTCTTTTGTCTACTTCTATGCCTTTTGATGACACAAGATGTCCTAAAAAAATTCTACGAGAAGCCATGAAGTGACATTTTTCATAATTCAAAACTAAATTTGTTTCTATGCATCTTTTTAAAATCAAACTCAAATTATCTAAACAATCTTCAAAAGAATTATCATGCATAGTGAAGTCATCCGTGGAAATTTCTATGCACTTTTCTACATAGTCAGAGAAAATACTTATCATACATCGTTGAAACATATTTGGGGCATTACATAGCTCAAATGGAATTCTCCTAAATGCATATGTACCATAAGTGTATATAAAAGTAGTCTTTTCTTGATCTTCCTGTGCTATTGGTATTTGATAAAATCAAGAGAAATCGTCAAGAAAAACAAAAATATGGTTTCCCGGCGAGCCGTTTAACCATTTGGTCAATGAAAGGTATAGGAAAGTGATCTTTTTTTGTTACCTCGTTGAGTTTTCTGAAATTTATACACATTCTCCAATCGTTTTGTACTCTCATTGGAATCATCTCACCTTCTTCATTTTTTACAATGGTCATTTCGGTTTTCTTCGGTACCACAAGTATCGGACTTACCCATTGGTTATCTGGGACTGGGTATATTATTCCGACTTCAAGGAGCTTGAGGATTTCCTTGTGAACAATTTCTTTCATGGTTGGATTTAGTCTTCTTTGAGGTTGAACGGTTGCCTTGGATCCGTCCTCTAGAACAATTTTGTGCATGCAAAGGGAAGGGTTTATCTCTTTGGTATCATCCAAAGTCCAACCAATTGCTTTCTTGTAGTTCTTCAATGTTTCCACTAGTGAGCATTTTTTAGAAGACGTGAGTTCTCTAGATATGATCATTGGAAAGACTTTCTCTTCTCCTAGGAAAACATACTTGAGGTGTGAAGGGAGAGCCTTAAGCTCGATCCCTTGTACCTGAGATTTAACAACATCATTATTAGAAGAATAATCATTCAAATCAAAATCATTAGAAGTAAACAAAGAGTCAATCGAAGAGTCATCATCATCAAGATCAATGGAGGGCAAATTTTCATCAACAGAAAACAACAATTCATAAAAAATATCACATGTATCTATGGAGCAAAGAGACAAATACTCTTCTGGAAATTTCATGGCATCATATATATTGAATGACTTTACCTCTCCATCAAATTCTACTGATAAAGACCCTTTATCTACATCGATTCTAGTTTTTGTTGTTTTCATGAAGGGTCCACCGAGTAAAATATTAGAAGAAGAAGTAGAGTATGGTTCATCCATTTTCAAAATATAAAAATCAACTGGAAATATTAATTCACCAACTCTTAACAAAACATCCTCTACTATGCCTAGGGGTTGAATATAAAACCTATCAGCTAATTGTATGCAAACATTCATTTTTTGTAGGCCATTCAATTTTAGGTCTTCATAAACATGCAAAGGCATGACATTTATTGAAGCACCTAGATCTAGCATAGCATGAGTAATAATCCTTTCTCCTATCTTGCAAGGTAAAGTAAACATTCTAGGGTCTCTACACTTTTGAGGTATGTCCTTTTTCAATAAAACAGACACATTTTTACTCACAGCGACTCTCTCCTCCTCTTTCCCTTTTCTTTTCTTTGTATACAAATCTTTTAAGAACTTTGCATATCTAGGAATTTGTTGTATAACATTCAGTAAAGGGATATTAATTTTTACCTTCTTAAACATTTCCATTAGTTCTAAATCGGCATCCTCTTCTTAAGCTTAGCTAGTCTACTGGAGAAGGGGGCTTTAGATACATACGGTTCTACCTTAGGGGGAGAATAGTTACATACCTCTGGAAAGATGGAAACTTCCTTAGATTCATTTACCTTGTTTTCATGCTCATTTACCTTTTCTGGCTTCTTGGGAGATGATTGAACTAGGTTAGCACCTTGAGAGGAGGAAGGAATTTTCTTACCACTTCTGAAAGTGATTGCACTTACATTTGCATGCTTCATTTGAGCGGGGAGCTTACCGGATGATTTACTCTCCAATTTTCTTACCACAATTGTAAGTTGTGTGATTTGTGTGCCTAAGTTTGAGAAGCCTTGTCTAGTCTCTTGTTGAAAAGATTTGGTGTCTCATTGAAGTTGCTTTGTTTCTTGTTGAAGTTGGATATTGTCCTTTTGCAAATTATGGAGTTCCTGTTGAAATTTTAAGGAGTGATCAGCAAAGGATTTCACTACGTCTTCTAGAGACATACTTGAGGAGCTTGAAGAAGATTGGTTCCGGTTCTCGTATTGCCTTTGAGATCCCCATTTGAAATTGGGATGATCTTGCCACCCTTGGTTATAAGTTTGCCCATGGGGGTCATACTTTCTCTGAAATCCTCCAATGGCATTGACTTGGGCTTGTGGACAAGCCCTAGATGTATGTTCGGCTAATCCACATGCTCCACATGCTTTGACTTGAGGAAGGCCTCCTTGGGCAACTTGAGTAAAAAGGGAAATTAGATTATATATTTGCATCCTTAGCTCACTTACTTTACTAGATTGAGAAATAATGTTATAAAAACTCCTTGTGCCAAAATTCTGAGAGTTCTCTGTCATGGTTGATATGAGTTGGCTTGCTTCAATCGGCATTTTGTCCGCTAAAGCTCCACTGGTGGCCGCATCAATGTTGCTCTTCTCCAATGGAAGTAAACCTGAGTAAAAACATTGGATTAGATACTGTTCAGATATTTGGTAATATGGAAAAGAAGCACATAATTGTTTGTATCTTTCCCAGTATTCATACAAAGATTCTCCAACATTTTGCTTAATTCCATATATTTCTTTTCTTATGTTATGAGCTTTAGATGTCAGAAAGAATTTTTCTAAAAATTTCTTCTTCAAACCGTTCCAAGCAATGATGGATCTTGCCGGAAAGTAGTACAAGAAATCTTTAGCCATATCCTTCAAAGAGAAGGAAAATTTCCTAAGATTAAGTTGTTCTTGGGTTACCTCATGTGGGCACATTCCATCACATATTAGATGAAACTCCTTCATATGTTTGTGTGGGTCTTCACCGGGTTGCTTTTTGAAAGTAGGTAGGAGATGAACGACCCCCGGTTTGAGCTCAAATGGGATGGTCATCTCCAAATACACTATGCACAGAGGTTGTTGATTATAGTCTGGCTCCTCACAAGGTTTATTCCCTAGCTTCGCCCATGATGTTTGGTTGAGGTTGTTTTTCTTCTTGATGTTGGTTCAACTCTTCAAGTTCTTCTCGTTCTCTTCTTTCTCTTTCCCTTTGTAATCTCCTTTCCTTAAGGATTATATCTACAACAAAATCATAAAGTACACTCCGAGAGGAGTGAGTCATGCACAAAAGGAAATCTTAATCAAACTTACTATTTTTGTGTTTATATTTCTTATTATTTTTTTTCTTAAAAGGAATTCAAAATTCTAAAAGGTCAATTGCATGGTTCTCGGGCAGTGGCACCAATTTTTTCGGTGCTAAAAATATGTGTCATTAATTCTATCTAACCCAAACAAATGAAATTTATAAGACTCAAACTATGGCTAAAACTACCACTAACAATAGTGGAGTAAGAGGTCGATCCAAGGGAACCTCTATAAATTGGCCAAACTTGAACCTTGAATTAAAAAAGATAACAATTGGGGGGGAGGGGGTTGTTTGTAAAGAAACTAACAAAAAAGAAAATTTCAACGGGAAAATGAATATTGGGGATTTTTATGTAGATTTAGCAATTTCATCATGGACTTTAATAAAATTCATGCAATTAAGTTGTTCCATAGTTCATTAAGGAAATACCCTAATGCTCTAATTAGCCAATTAAACAATTAACTTTAGTTTAGTTCTTAATTTCTTCCTAAAGACATTCCACAATTAGTCCCTAAATTGCATTAAACCCATGGGTTTTCTCAACTATGACAATTCTTGAAATCAAAAGACTAAAAATTCAAGGTTGATTGTATGAATGTTCTAAATTAGTAGGTTCTTTCAAGAAAATAGGAAAAGAAGTCCAAGTTTTCTATCAAGATTACTAATTTTGCAACCTAATTACAATTTTGTTATAGAACCATGTAATTTTGCATAAAAAAAAATTGATCAAATTTGAGTTGTCAATTTATTTTTAATCATTTTATTCAAAATCTTAGCCAAAACATTCAAGAACAAGTAATTACATGAAGAAATTAAAAGAAAAAATCTCAAGAAAATGCTAATCTACATAATTCTCCATGGTTAAGAAATTACCTACTCATGAATTGGCAAAATCTTGAAGAACTCCATTGAGAATTGCATGATTGGTACAAGGAATGAAGTAATTTTGACAAAATCTCTCTAAAATTTATAAAGAATAGCTCTTAGGGTTCATGGGAATTAAAGATCTCTCTAAAAAAAATAAATTTCTTCTTATTGTTGAAGTCTAAAATTGAAGCTTTTATACTAAAGAGGGTCACAGCGTTGTGACCCTACGAAATTCGAGGTCGACGCTGGCTTGCACAGGCACGCACACGCTTTTTCTTTTCAGTCATTCTCCAGAGTGTTGCAACGTTGCGTAAAGCGTTGTGACGCTACTCTATTTTGCAACAAAATGGTGCTTTCTGTCTTGTAGCATCGAGGCAGCGCTGGACTATGTTGATTTGGGAGCGTTGTAACGCTCTGAGTATTGCTGAAATTGTTGTTTTACTTTGGCTGAGGAGTAGATCGGTAATTTGGCTTTGATCTTCTTCTTGAGTGATTCTTTTGGCTTATTTTGGCTCAATTTAGCTCCAAATTCTTCATGATGACTCCATTGATGTCGAGATCAGATTTTACCTATAAAATAACATTTTATGCAAAGAATTGAACTAGAATTTAGGGAATTAACATATAAATCATGGTTCTTTTCAAGACCTAATAGCGAGTTAGAAGAAAACTCTTTACATGTACGTGAGTCATGCCTTGAAGGCACAATGACAAAAAGGCCTTTAATTGAAAAAGGTTATAGAGGCAAAGAGCCTTAGAACTTCTACATTCAGACCTTTGTGGTTCGATGAATGTTAAGGTAATAGGAGGGCATGAATATTTCATCTCTTTCATAGATGATTATTCAAGATATGAGTATCTTTACCTAATACAATGCAAGTCTGAAGCTCTTGAAAAGTTCAAAGAGTATAAGGCTGGGGTTGAGTATTCATTAGATAAAATCATTAAAACACTTCGATCAGATGTGCCCGCATCACTAAGCCTTAAAATTCCAGATTTCAAACCAGTCATGGGCAGTTCCGTTTTTCACGTTCTATTCAGTTAACCAGCTACAATTTCGCTTGAAAATTGTTGAGAGTTTGAAATCTGACCCTCCCTAACCATTTTTCGTCTATAAAATGGATTAAAGCTCTCCACTTTTTGACATCAACTCTCCATCCCTGCCTTTCCATATATCTCACCGATACAACCATTTTCACAGCAGCCCTTGGGTTTTTCTAATAGTTTCAAGTAGATTCAAAAGCGAAAGTTCCTCTGAGGCGTAGCGACTCTAGGATCTCTCTTCCCACAAAAGGTGTGTTGAGGCACGTTTTCACCTTGAAAAAGGAGGAAATCATCCTAGGGAAAGATTTGAGGCATGAGAACTAACCCTGTTGGGAATGTCTTAGAACTTGTAGTTCGTAATCATGAAAACATATTCTATTTATTTAATAAAAGTATTATTGAAATTAAAATTGCATTATGTTATAAAATCCAATAAACGAATCCATGGCTATAGCATGAATACTATGACTTTATGTAGAGACATAAAAGAGGATCATGTTATAGTATATAGCCAAAAAGATCCATAAGTATATGGATGAGATTGGGTACCTCGTCCTGGGACACTATAGATGTGGCCTACTTTGTATATTGATACAAACGACATAATCCCAAAATTATTCATGTGGAGACATGCGAGTGGGGGCATCCTATGCAAAAGAGTTTTGCATAAGATCGGACCATGAAATAGTCACTTTTCTTTATAATGACTGTTTACTGTTAAAACTAACTATTTCAATGCATAGGTGAGAATAGTTCAACAACACTGCTCAACAAGCCTCCCATTTTGGGATAAGACCGAATAGATAGCTGGGGACATAGTCCTGCAAGATGGAATTCACTCTTACCCATTTTAAGGGTTAGCAGATAGGTTATTCCTTTAAGTACTGATTCCTGGTCTTGAACAAGGGCCCCCACCCTCTCATGGCCAAGAGGGACATGGTTTATTAGTTGGAATGTAAATCAATTGTTCAATAGAGGATCAGTGGGAGCTTAAGAAGCAAGATGTATTTATAGAGGTAAAACGATAATTTTGATCTAGCTATAAAATATTAACGACCTGTGAAAGATCAACTTACTGGTTATGGTTAAATCAAGTGAATAGAAAAATATCTACAGTGAGGAGAGTGCAACTATCGAGCTATAGTGGTGTGTCTCGGTGGTTAATGAATATTGATTAATTCGGGTTAAAGTGTTTAACCGATTAATCTCAAATCGTTGGAGCTCATGATCTATAGGTTCATAAAGTCTCTCTACTTGCTCGTAAAAGATCAAACCTTATATTAGAAAATTGAACGAATTTGAAGTGTTCAAATTCGAAATTAGGGTTTGAAATTTGAAATGTTCAATTTCAATTTTAAGGTTTGAATAATTATATTCGATATAATTAACGTTTAAATTTGTCGAAATTAAACGTAATTGGAGGTTTAAAATATTTAAATATTGATTACATGAATAGGGATTCATGTTTGGATTAGGTGTTTTATTAATTTAATATTTGATATTAAATCATTAATTAATTAATTAATTAAATTTGTTTAACTAATCATTTAAATTAATTCATTTATATTTTAAGAAAATTAATTTTTGGAAATTAATTTTCAGTTTAATTTAATTTAAGTTAAAAATTGAATTAAATTATACTTGAAATTGCAAATAGTGGAATTGTCTAACTTTTGATGGTTTTAATGGATTAATCCCAAAATCAACATCTAGCCCACTATGTTATTGCCTTTTGAAGTATCAAATTTGCTGATAATTTAATGCTTGCATGTGTTTATTGAATAAATAGTTCAATTTCAGAAATTGAACGGGGATGCATGCTGAGTTAATTGAAAATTCTGAGAATTGTGAAATTCTCTCAAACCCTCTCCAATCCCAACTTCTATTAAGCTCAATTGAGAGTTTCCACCACTCAATCCAAAGTTGAGAATAGTAGAAAAACTCCTCTTGGTGGTCTACTAGAGATTTGGAGTTCAATTTCGTGGAGTTCAGCAAAGAATCAACAAGAATTCTACAAAGGTATACACATATGAAACCTTCTTTCTATTAAATATGTTTTAAGCATGCTTTAGAACTCAAATTAAGTGTAATTAGAGTGCTTAATGATTCTATTTTCTTTTGCTTTATGCATGTTTTGAAGGAACTCTAAAACTAAAGAACCAATGAGCGGAAGTGGATCGTTCCAAGTTCCATTGAGAAAGAACACATACATTTACAGTGAAACAAACATAGTTATGCATAGAGAATAAATTATAGCATGCTTTTTAAGTAAATAAAAGGGGGATCGAGTATAATACCTTTGAAGAACTCTTTCTTCATGTATTTTCTTTGATCAAACTCGAACGTGTCCAAACAACATGAATGCAACGATCAACTGGAAGATCCTCGGTCACCAGCGAGTTGAACTCAATCCTCGAATACCAACGAGTAACAAGACACCACCACAAGATTACTTTGGTATTTTCAGTGTGAGAATCCAGGAGTTGTGGGCTCCGTATGATTTTGGATAGAGGAATGGAGGAGGTAAATGATCAAGTATGCGATCAAACGATCGTGTAGAAGAAGAAGCCTATCGTATAGACTTGATACTCGCTCGTGTAGAAGAAGAAGTATATTGCATAGACTTGATACTCGATTGTGCAGTATCTTAAGCTATCGTCTAGTATACTTGGTGCTATCGCATAGACAACCGATTAGGATTCCGATAGCGATTTCTGAGCTCTTTCGACTGGAATTGCACTAACTGATTTGAAAAAAAAAAAATTCTTTTTATCTCACAGTTACCATAAAACTGCAAATAACCACCCACTCAAGTCAGTTATTGAGAAAAAGAAAATTAATTATCATATAATTAATAAATTATAAATAAATATAATAACTAACTTATCATATTATATTTATAACCTATAGTTTTAATATTGCATCATATGCAACATATAAACCATAGTTCTTTTTCTATTTTATGGCATGTAATATAAATCACATTTATATTAATTCCTCAAAATAATGTATCAAATACATTATATCAATTATATCATATATAATTGAATCAATTTAATTATATCATATATAATCAAATTCTCTCTTGTTAATTTGAACACTTCAAACTAACCCAAAATCTGATTCTCAACTTGAACCCATCGAGCTACCAAGGGGACCTTATGGACCTGTAGCTTGAAGCTCCAATGGTACGTGAATAACTGACTAAACTCTTTAATCACGATATCCACCATCCGTTAATTGCCGGACACTTCACTAAAGACCGACAGTTGCACTCTTTGCACTACAGATATATTTCTGTGTTCATTGGATATAACCAATCAACAACGCGATGACCCTTCACAAATCGCTCATAAGTATAACTGAGCCAATTTACCATTCTATCCCTGTAGTTATATCTAAATCCTTAAGTACCACTGATCTCTCTAATGAACAATAAGTCATAATCCAACTATGACTAAATCCTCTCTTCCCAAGAGAGGGTGTGGCCACTATGTTCAAGACCCGGAATCAGACCTTAAGGGAGAAATTTATCCACTTACCCCTACTTCGGGGAAGGAGTGAATTCTGTCTTGTATAACTGAGCTCCCATCTCCCTAATCAAACGAATCCCCAAAATGGTAGATTTGTTGAGTTGGCAATCTGGCCTCTCTCATCCATACAAATCAAAGGACAACCCTCATAGGCAGGAGTTTTCAACTCACTCAGGATTCAGGTCGTGTCACCTATGGTCATCCTAGTGAAATGTAAGTCTCAATTATCAACGACGTTATATAAAAAGACTAATAATTTCATGGTCCAGTCTTATAAAAACTGTATAAGACCCTCGCTCGCATGTGTGCACATGAATTATCAAGATTAGATCATTTGTAGTACTTTACAACACTTGTAACATCTACAAAGCGGGCTGCATTCGTAGTATCACCAGGATAAGGTATCCCTCCTTTATCCATATACTACAGACCATTTAGGTTATCACTTAAGGCACGATCCACTTGTATGTCTCCACATACATGCTTAAGTTACATAAAATAACCACGGATCTTAGTTTATTGGATTGAGTAAATGCTCATAAAATAACACTTATTTTATTAATAACAATATGTTTACAGAGTTTACAAACTACGAGACTACCAAGAGAATTAGGACCCATTCCTTACATGTTTATCCTATCAATTTGTATCAGAGCATGATTTAAGCACTCAATTAACGTTAATTTGAGTTTTGTGGGTGAAATTCTAGCAATGCATGTATGGTGACTGATATGGTTTTTAATTCAACTTTGGCATTAGAATTCTCTTTGATTCATTTGTTAAATTTGTAATTGGCTCTTGGTTGAGGAGCTTTAATGTATACTTAAGGGTCTGTAATTTTATTGGAGTCAATAGAATTGAAAATAGGCTGTAATTAAAGATTCAAGCAAGCAAGGTCAAAAGCAAAAACTGCAGAATTACTGCCTTTGCAGTGTCGTGACGCTGTTCTTAAAGTTTCATGACGCTATTCACTTTGAAGCTCGAGGTGTTGCAATGCTGGGATGAGCGTTACAATGCTGCTCATCCCAACTTGGAAATGCGCATGCAATAGGACCAGTTTGCTAGAGTAGGCCGGTTTGACCGATTTTGGCTGCCAAGGGTCCAGTTCAACCCAAATTGGTCTGGTTCAGACCATTTTGGAGCATTGAAGGGCGATTCAGGTTTGGAATTTGAAGTGTTCAATTTCAATTTTAGGGTTTGGATAATTATATTCGATGTAAGTAATGTTTACATTTGTTGAAATTAAACGTAATTGGAGAGTTTAAAATACTTAAATATTTATTTAAATATTGATTACATGAATAGGAATTTATGTTTGGATTAGGTGTTTTATTAATTTAATATTTGATATTAAATTATTTTTAATTAATTAATTAAATTTATTTGATTAATTTTTTAAATTAATTCATTTCGATTTTAAGAAAATTTTGTTTTGGAAATTTATTTTTAGTTTAATTTAATTTAAGTTAAAAATTGAATTAAATTATAATTGAAATTGAAAATAGTGTAATTATCCAACTTTTGATGGTTTTAATGTATTAACCCCAAAATCAATACCTAGCTCACTATGTTATTGCCTTTTGAAGTGTCAAATTGGCTGATAGCTTAATGCTTGCATGTGTTTATTGAATAAATAGTTCAATTTTAGAAATTGAAAGGGGATGCATGTTGGGTTAATTAAAATTTTTGAGAATTTGTGAAATTCTCTCAAACTCTCTCTAATCCCAACTTCTATTATGCTTAATTGAGAGTTTTGACCACTCATTCCAAGGCTGAGAATAGTAGAGAAACTCCTCTTGGTGGTCTACTAGAGATTTGGAGTTCAATTTTGTGGAGTTTAGACAAGAATCAACAAGAATTCTACAAAGATATGCATATATGAAACCATATTTCTATTAAATATGTTTTAAGCATGCTTTAGAACTCAAATTAAGTGTAATTAGAGTGCTTTATGATTTGGTTTGCTTCTGGTTTATACATGTTTATCCTATCAAACCCAAGTTCATTTGAGTTATAATTGTTTAGCTTAGTTTTCATTTACTTCTTGTAGTTAATTTCTTTCCCATCCGTCTACCAATCGCACTACATTGCTGCAATGATTTTTTATTTAATAAAGATGTTTATTTTGTCATCTATTATGAACTAAATTCCTCTAGGGGTTCAACAATATGGACGGCCAACGGTCTTTATGGCTTAAGTAAAGTTGCACTTCACATCAACTTGATCATAAATTCTCTTTGTTGAATCTGGAGAGTTAGTATTGATAAATTAAATTGGCCACTTAATTTAATAATTAGGTGAAAGCTTTAGTACTGAGAAGGCTAGAGTGTAACCGGAACTTACAGAGAGATATGGGACTGAAAGCCTAGAAATAGGAAGGTCGCACCACCTTAGGAATAAGAGGCACCATAGGATGAAAAACTTGAACTTTAATCAATCTAGGATTCAGCTACCCATGGGAACATTAGGTAGTATCTGCTTAGACCTTCTAAAGGAGTTGTACACCAGATCGAATAGGAGTAGATTTCTGCCCATGTATATTTTACTGTCTTAGTGTGATGCAGCCATATCACTTTTGCTGTAAGGTTTGAAGGGTTGAAGCACAATTGGCCCTTGTTTGATACCGTTGTTTATTGTTTCTTTGCATTTTAACCCATTCACATCACCATTTATTTTTAGTTACCTATGGTTTCATCGAGTTGCAGCCTTGATTAAACTAAAGTTACTTTAGTACTTTACCTCACTCATCTGAAGTACTTTACCTCTCATACATTTGGTCGATAAAAAATAATTGTTAGCTGTCCAATTTCAAATGAAAGATTTGGTTGTGACACAGTTTGTTCTAGGGAACCAGATCATCATGGATCGTAAAAACAAAGTGTTGGCCTTGTCTTAGGCATCGTATATTAACAAGATACTTGTCAGATATTTGATGCAAAATTCAAAGAGTGGTTTATTACCATTCAAGCATGAAATTATATTGTCTAAGGAACAATATCTGATAGGACTTGTAAAGAGCTATGTTTTATATAATAATTTCCTCAATTTTACTTCAATTATTTCCTTAAAATGTCTATTTTGATAGGTAAATTTTAATCCCGATACAAATGGAATTACTTCGAAGAATTTGGAGCTAAATCAAGCCAAATGACACTGAAGAATCACTTAAGAAGAATAGCCAAGACAAATTACCACTTTGCCCCTCAAAAGGAACAAGTTAACACATTTCAGCAATGCTTGGAGCATCGCAATGCTCCCATAACACTAAGCTCGATGTTGGAGAACAGAATGCACCATTTTGTCTGCAAAACAGGGCAGCATTGCAATGCTCCAGAAGTTGACAAAAAAATAGAAGCGCACGTGCGTGCCTGCGTAACGCAGCATTGGACTTCTTCAGCATAGAGTTGCAACACTGCGACCCTCTTCAGAACAACGAGAGAAGGAAAACTCATTATTTTTGTTGATATATAGAGCTTAGATTGAAATTAGAGAGAAAATTTCACAAAATTTGTTCTTGAATTGAGAGATTTCTTGCAAAATTGACAATTCCCTAGTGAATTGCTTCATGGATTTCATCATATCTTCAAAGATTTATTTCAAGACTTCTCATTCCCATGGCTAGATAATTCTATTTCTTGGGAAATCTTAATTCTATGTTTAATTTCTTGAGTTCTTTTGTATATTTTCTTGAATTGTCAGCATTCTTGAATGTTCTTGAATTGTCAGCATTCTTGAATTTAAATAGAAATTAATGGAAGATAATTGACGCTTTGATTCTATTGATTTCATGAATGTAATTCTTGCTTGACATTATTGCATAATGATGAGATAGGGTACAAAAATTAAGTTTTCTTGTGTTAAATAGGAATTTTTGCAAATTTAACTCTTGAATTTCTTAATTTAGAACATTCATTCAATCATTCTCGAAAATTACTTTAATGTGTTTCTTGAATGTTATAATCATGATAACCCATGTCTTTAAAGCAATCTAAGCAAAGAACATGATAAATTCTATATAGAAGTGTTTTTGACTCATATTAGGACTAATTGATATGATTCATGTTAATTGGCTATATGGGTCTTTAAGGGTCTTTCCTTATTGGATTATGGAATATTGAGTTTTCCTTATCATTGTAAGATTAAACCTAGTAACAAGATTTCCAAGAATCTTTTTCTATCAACTCTCTTTTAAAAAATAGTAAGTTGAGTTACAAATTGTTTTCATGCTTCATTCTAGGATTTTTTTTTTTTTTTTAAAAAAAAAAACAAACCTTCTCCCCCCTCCAAATTGCTATCTTTTTTAATTCAAAGGTTATTCTCGACCAATTATAGAGGTTCCCTTGGGATCGACCTCCTACTTCCACTTTAATTATGTATTAGTTTTAGTAGTTGTTCGAGCATTATAAATTTCATTTATTTGGGTAAGATAGAATTAACGACATCTATTTTGCATCAATCAGTATCCTAAGAATCCTTAAAAGGTTGAAAAAATGAGACGAATTCCCTATGCATCGGTTGTAGGCAGCCTTATGTATACCATGTGGTATACAAGGCCTGACAATGTAGTAGGGATTGTCAGTAGATATTAGTCCAATCCAAGATTTGATCATTGGACCATAGTTAAGAACGTCCTTGAGTATCTTCAGTGAACGAGGGACAATATGCTTGTGTATGGTACTAAAAATTTGATCCTTACAAGATACACCGATTCTGATTTTCAAATTGATAAGGATTATAGGAAATCCTCATAAGGATCAGTGTTCGTTCTTAACAGAGGAGCTGCAGTCTGAGAAGCACAAAGCAGGCTACATTGATGACTCTCTACCATGGAGGCAGAGTATGTAGCTGCTTGTGAAGCTACTAAGAAAGCTATCTTGCTCAGGAAGTTTTTGACAGACCCTGAAGTTGTTCCTGACATGTCAAAGCCCATCACCCTTTATTGTGATAATAGTGGTGTTGTGGCAAATTTCAGGGAGCCTAGGAGCCACACGAGAGGAAAACACGTAGAATGCAAATACCATCTTATATGGGAGATCATGTATATCGGAGCACAATGTTGCAGATTCTAGGTCTATGGGACATGCATCATCTTGTCTAGGACAAACGGGAGATGTTATAGGGTATAGTGTATACCCTAGTTTATTGTATTATGTACCTTACTTGTTTTATACTTTGTATTGTACATCCCACTAATTTGAGGACAAGTGGAGATTGTTGGGTTTGGTGCCTTAAATCTTATGGATCTCATAGTTTGTAAATTTTATATATGATCTATTTATTTAATGAAATAAGAAATTATTTTATTCGACATTTAATTTGCATTAACCCAATCCAATATACTAAGATCCAAGGTTGTGTTATGTAATGTAAACATGTATGTGGTTGACATACAGGTAGATCATGTTTAAGTAATAACCTAAATAATCTATAGTATATGGATAAGGTTGGGTACCTTATCTTGGTGACACTATGGATACGACCCACTTTGGAATTGTTATAATAGTTGTAAAGTGTTACAAACGATGTGATCCTAATCGTTCACGTGAAAACATGTGAATGGGTTATCCTATACAAAGCGTTTGTATAAGATCGAACCGCGAAATGATTATTTTCTCTTTATAACGCTATTAATTCAATAGATTAATATTTCAATTGAATGACTATAGGTGACGCAATCTTAATCTTGAGTGAGTTGTGAACTTCTATCTATGAGAGTGGTCCTTTGATCTATATGGGTGAGAGTGACCAGATTTGCCAATACAATAAACCTACCATTTTAGGGATTTGTCCAAGTAAAGGGCTAGGAATACAACTGCACAAGATGATATTCACTCCTTCCCGTCTTAGAGAAAGTAGATTAATTGCTTCCTTAACAGCTGATTTCGGGTTTTGAATAATGAGGCCTCACCCTCTACTGGCACGAGAAGGATTAGTTTATAGTTGGACTATAAAGTGTTTGTTCATTAGAGGGATTAGTGGAAGGAGTTAGATATAACTACAAGAGTAAATAGTAATTTGACCCAACTGTGGTTACGGAAATTCGTGAATGGTCGATTTACAGTTGACTGGTTATATCCATGGAAGCACAAATATATCTACAGAGTGCAGCTGTAGGTCTTTAGTGGAGAGACCTGCAGTTAATGAATGTTGATTAATTCAATTAAAGAGTTTAACTAATTAATCTCTATCATCGAAGCTTCTAATCTATAGGTTCATAAGGTCTCTTCGTTGGCTCATTAAGGATAAAACAAGGAATAAATGGTTTTAGAACAATTTGAATTATTCAAATTATTTAAGGAAAATAAAGGTATTAATTATATTTATATGATTAATATAAAGTATGATGTATATTGATACATTATAGTATATAGATAATTATACATGATTTATAATTAAAACTATGAGAGTAATATGTTTGAATGAGATTCGAATATTAATTATATGAATGAGATTCATATATATAGTGTAGGTTTAAAGTTAATGAATGACATTCATATTCAAAATGTAGGTTATAAAAGAGATTTGCATTTTAAGATGATTAAAATGCAGATTAATGGTTAGTTAGTTAATTAATTATTATTTATATTACATTTAATATAATATTAATTTTAACTTCTCATTGTAGGGGAATTAGTATCTACACGGGGTGGGGAGTTATGGTAACTCCCCTCCCTCTTCTTCATCATCTGTTATTCAAAATACAAAGAGAAGGTTGAAGGTAGTGAGAAAAATATTAGATCTCTCTCAAGCAACAAAATTCTCTCAATCTCTCTGAAATTCTCTCTTCTGTTCCAAAACACAAAAATGATCCACCATTTCATTCCTTACCCGAGAATAGTGAAAACTCCAAGTGGTGGTGTCCAAAGAAGTTCACTGTACCTGTGTTCGTGTTCTTGAAGGAAGCTTTGCAATACGAAGAATTCGTGTGCGGAGATCATTTTGTGAGAGTAAATACGTGAAGAAAGATCTACAATGGTACGTCTTTCTCTTTCCCTCTTCCTCTCCATAAAGCATGCAGTATAGTTATAGATGTTCATCCTATGTTTCTCTGTGTTTTAAGTTTTACAAAATTGACTGTCAATAGCACGACATTCACACACTTCCATGAGGAACTCAATTCCTTTAGAAACCTTCCTCCTCTCCTAGTTGTTCAAAACCCTTGAAGAAAACATCACACATATATATAGAAGTCTCACTGGCATCGTGACAACCATAGGGCGACGGTGTGGTTCTATGGGCTTTCCTTCCGCAAAGATATTTTCCTTAATTTCCTGGCACTACTATGCCACATGATAGCACTGCAGCGCCATCCCCTTGCACAATTACTGTTTTCAACGCTTTGCCTAGCGCTGCATCTCGAGATCTTGTAAGGGAAATTTTGTTATTTTGTCCTCTTTCGTGCTCGAATTCTCTATTTCACTCCTAAATTCACCATGTTGGCCCGTATTTGCACTCGAAACATCCCAAAAGTCTATTTTACCCGATTTCCTATATAAACATTAAATTCCTAGAAACTAACCTAATTTAGATCGGAAAAGATAACTCATTTTAGGAGCTATCATCTTGCATCAACAAATGCATCAGTTGATCATCATCTTTAAGCCAAGTAAGACGTGTTAAAAAATCTGGCTCTGGTCTCTCTCGTTGGGAGCTTCATGAGCGTTTAAGAAGCTGGGTCTAGTTTAGTTGGGGGATCCATCTGTGATTGTTTTAGGGGATCAGTTCGTGATGGATCCGATGAGTAGAATGCTGGAAAATCTTAGCCTCATGGATGAAGGAAAAAAGAGGCTTGTAGCGGTTGAAGACAACGACATCGATGTCTTGGATAAATATCTTCAAAATGAAGTTGTTTGCAAAATCCTCACGATTAGGCACATTAATGGTGATATTTTTAAAGGAGTTATGCCAAAGATCTGTGGTCTTGGAGAACATGTCTCCTTTGAGAAAGCGGGAAGAAACCTCCATCTTTGCAAATTCTAGAATGCTAGAGATAAAAGTAGAGTGACTAAAGGAGGACCATGGTGTTTTGACAACGTTTTGCTTCTTTTTGAGCACCCAAGAGGGAACTACACACTAACAAACATAAACTTCAAGTATTGTTCCTTTTGGGTTCACTTCCATAAGCTGTCTCTTGTGTGTTTTAGTAAAAAAAAAAAATATGTTATTGCTTTAGCAAATTACATAGGGGCTTTTGAACATGTTAGAAAAAAACGAATTTAGACATTATGGAGTTGAAACTTTGAGGGTCAAAGTGAAAGTTGATGTTCAGCTCTCTCTGAGGCGTGGAACAAACATTAAATTAGGCGTTATGGCAGATAAAACTTAGATTTTAGTCACTTATGAAAAACTCCCCAACTTCTATTACATCTGTGGAAAGCTGGGACATGTGGTCCAAGAATGCAAACAAAAAGACAATGGGAACGAGGAACAGAGGTGTATAAGGGTTGGGTTGGGTTGGGGGGATGTTTTGGACCAACCCGAAGATTGGGGTTGGTCGGGTTGGCTACCCAAATAGAGTCTCCAACTTAACCCAACCCAACCCTTAAAATTCGGGTTGGGTTGGATTGGATTGTCGGGTTATTTTTTCTTTCTTTTATTATTTTATTACATTTTTTTTATTAACTTAAAATACTTAATTTGTATACAACACATACAAATAATTAAAATTCATAAAACTCAAATGTTAAATATCAAAATTTAAGATATCTATTACAACTTCATACAAACAGCATAAAAATATATATGAGTTACAATATTTATAAGTTTTATTTTATATATATATTACATAGTTGTATATATATATATATATATATATAATATTAGAAATTCAGTTTGGTTGGATCAACTCGAATTTCTAAAAGTGTAATCCAGACCATACCCACCCTAAAAAATATAAAAAATTCAATCCAACCACATCGATTTTTTTTTTTAAAAAAAACCAAACTCAACAAAAGGAGTTGGATAATCCAAGTTGTACGGGTTGTCGGATCATTATAACACCCATAATGAGAAAGATCGAAAATTTGGAGTTTGGCTTAGAAATACTTAAAGTAGTAACGGGATTTCCAAAGGATGAAAATAGAAGCCAAGAGATTCAAGTCTTATGGGAAGAAGGAGAGACAGAGGATCCAGTCTGAATAGAGTTGAATGAGTGATGATGAGAGCTAATGAAGACCATGACTTGAGTGAGTAGAAGTGAAGGGATGATGCAGAAACCCAAATCGAAAAGGAGGGAACTAACAAGGAAGCTAACATGAAAGGACAAACCACAACGAAAGTGAGGGAGAAAGAGGAAGAGATTAAGAATGTAGGTCGGCTGGAGTTTGAGGTTGATGGGATTCGAATCCCGAGCCGAAGCATATGAAAGTCTCACATCCTGCAAATCGATTTTTACATAAATAAAGTCAGTGTACTAAAACAAAAAATAGCATGCTTTAGAGAAAGGAAAGAATCATTCTCACCTTTGTAGATTCCCAAGCTCCTAGAACGATCCTCTCGATATTCCAACGAATGATCCCTCCAACGATCTTGAACATGAACGTCTCCTCGAACAATCTTGAACACAACCACGAGAATAACCTTAGTATTCTTAAGGATTCCAATAGAAGAATAGATGGTATTCAACTATTAGAAGAGGGTGAGGAGAAAAAACCTTTGGGAGAGTAGAGAGAATTTCTTTTTGTGGCTTGGGGAAAAATTTGCACAATAAATGCTTTCCCCAAAAGGGTCACAAGGAAAACTTTATATAAAGAAGGGTCAACCCCCTTCTCCAAGTTCTTTTCCTATTTGCTTGTACACAATTAATTAAATAACACTTATTTAATTAATTAGCACATTAATTAATAACTATTTATACATTGAATTCAATTTAATGTATATATATTCAATTATCATAAACATTGTATGTCTATGTGCAACACTTCTCTATTTATTAGTTAATTCTTTCTGAATCTAATTCACTTGAGTTAATTATTTGAATCTCATTCAAATGTTTCTTTGCAACTTAATTTGAATTAAGATCACATCCATAATCAATTACATATTAAACATATTAATTTACAATTTCCTCAAATTGATTTGAACAATTCAAATCATTCCTCTTTAATATCCTTCAATGAGCTAACAAGGGGACGTGGTGAACCTGTAGACCAGAAGCTCCGACAATATGAGAATAATTAGCTAAACTCATTAACCAAGTTAATCAATATTCGTTAACTGTGGGTACACTCTACTAAAGACCCACCACTGCACTCTTCTCACTACAGATATATTTTTGTGTCCACAGATATAAACCAATAACAACAAGTTAGTCCTTCACGGGTGTTCGTAACTCCAACTGGATAAAATTACCATTTTACCCTTAGGTTACCTCTGATTCCTTAAGTACCAGTGCTCCTCTAATGAACAACCTGTTTATGGTTCAACTAATAAACAAAAACTCCTCTCGGGCCAATGAGAGGGTAGCGCTCTTTGTTCAAGTCCCGGAGATACCGCTTAAGGGAACACTCATCTACTTACCTTGAAGATGGGAGTGAGTGAATTCCATCTTGTAGTATTATATTCCCAGCTCTCGACTCGGTCTTGTCCCTAAAATAGTAGCCTTATTGAGTCGGCAAATTAGCCACTCTCACCCATACGAATCAAATGACAATCCCTTGTGAACATGAGTTCATAATATACTCAAGACTAAAACTAAGTTGCCTAGGTCATCCTAGTGAAATAGAAACCTAACTAGTCAATGGTGTTACTGAAGAACTATGAGGTCTGAAGTGAAAGTGGAATTGTGTCCCAAGTTTGATTTTTCACACAAAAAAAAAAATTACAGAGAAAAAAAATATTCATTTTCAATAAATTTGCAGCAGGCTAAACAGAGGAGAAGAGATTAGGGTTCAAAGATACTAACCCTCGAAGTCCTGATATTTTCACAAAAATCCTTTGTAACTGGTCACAAACTCTTCAATTGAAATTCTTCAACAAAAACCAAAATGGACACCACCAATAGATAATCCTCTGTATTCTCCTTTACAGGTTGAGAATTACAGGAGTGTGTGGGCTTTGTTGATTTTGGAAGTGGGAGAGAATTTAGAAGAGAGTAATTTTTCACCGGGAGAGACCTTCACTGGAATCACAAACCGTCTGTGGCTTTAGGAGGAGGATAATCTATGTAACCTCACATTCTTCATATTTTCTAAAGAGAGAAACAAGGGGAGGGAGTTATAACTCCCTCCTCAATTAAATTCAAAAAATAATTTAATAAATTATTTAATATATATATATATATATATATATATGATAACCAACTTATCATATAGTATATATTAAACTATATGTTATATCGAATATAACACATAACCTATAGTTTTCATATTGTATCAAATACAATATAACCTATAGTTTGAATTCTCTCAATAATTTACGGTATTTAATATAAATCAAATTTATATTCAATTTAATTATATGAATCTAATCCATATAATTAATATTTGAATCATATTAAAATATTTATTTCCTCTCGAAATAAACTTTATATTATAATGTATCAAATACATTATATTAACTATATCATATATAATTAATTCCCTTAATTAATTTAAACAGTTCAAATTTATCAAAAATTAATTCTCAATAATCCTAGTAGAGCCACAAAGTGGACCTTATGGATCTGTAGATCGAAGCTCCAATGGTACTTGATCAATTAATTAAACCCTTTTAATTAAATCAATCAATTTCCATTAATTGTCGGTCACTCAACTAAAGATCGAGCCACAACGAAGAGCATTTCTTAACCTAACTCTATTATTCAAAAAGGGAATTTCACTCAACTGCACTCTTCGTACTACAAATATATTTTTGTGTCTATTGAATATAACCAGTCAACAGTACGATGACCTTTCACAAATTGATCGTAAGTATAGTTGGGTCAAAATTACTGTTTTGCCCCTGTAGTTACATCTAATTCCTTAAGTACTATTAATCCCTCTAATGAACAATAAGTCATAGTTCAACTATGACCAAACCTCTCTCGAGCCAAGAGAGTAACGTCACATTGTTCAAGCTCCAGAATCAGCCTTAAAGAAGTAATTTATCTACTTACCCTGACAGTAAGGAAGGAGTGAATTCCATCTTGTGTAGCTGTGTTCCCAGATCCCCAATCAGACGAATCTTCAAAATGATAGGCATATTGAGTCAGCGAACTGGCCATTCTCACCCATGCAAATCAAAGGACCACCTTCAAAACTCAATCAGGATTCAGGTTATGTCACCTATGGTCATCCTGGTAAAATGTAAACGATGTTATATAATGAAACTATTCCTTTTTTGGCCCGGTCTTATACAAACTTCTTTGTATAGAACACTCTCACTCACATGTCTCTATATGAATGATCAAGATTAGATCATTTGTAGAACTTTACAACAATTGTAACATCTATAAAGCGGGTCATGTTCGTAGTGTCACAAGGATAAGGTACTCAGCCTTATCCATCTACTACAGACCCTTTAGGTTATCACTTAAATACAATCCACCTATATGTCTCTACATACATGTTTAAGCTTTAGAAGATAACCTTGGATGTTTGTTTATTGGTTTTGTGGGTTAATGTTTCTAAATGTCGAATAAATACCTCAATTTTATTAAATAAATAAACTATTTGTACAATACAATTAAAAACTACAAGACCCACGATATTTAGGGCATCAACCTCAACAGTTACATCTAGTAGTTACTATTTCGCAGTCCGATCTTATGCAAACTCATTGCATAGGATACCCTCACTCGCATGTCACCTACATGAATATGTTGTATCATTGTGTTTATATTAAATACAAAGTGGGTTGTATCCATAGTGTTACCAGAATAAGATACCTAGTCTTATCCCTATACTATAGTCCCTTTAGATTGTATCTTGAACATTGATCTCTGTATGTCTCCGTACCCAGTCTTATCCCTATACTATAGTCCCTTTAGATTGTATCTTGAACATTGGATATTAGTTCATTGGATTTAGGGTTACTAAGACAAAATAGAAAACAACATAATAACATTTATTGAATTAATATCTATAACTCTTTATTGATGACGGTCAATTAATAACACTTACTATCTACGAGTTTTAAAGCATAAAATCCAACAAACTCCCACTTGAACTAAAACTCTAGTCAGTGGGTTGTACATGATATCATAATTCAAAAGTCGGGATTATGGTAAATAAATATAATAAACTAGTGTATCCATATAACCATTACACATCTCCCACTTGTCCTAGATTATATAATGTACATGTCTTGTAGACCTAGATTCTCTACATGACCCTCGAACACTTTAGCTGAGAGAGCCTTTGAAAATGGATCAACAATGTTGTACTTTAAGGCAATCTTTGTGACGATCACATCTCCTCGTTGCACAATCTTCTGTATCAGATGATACTTCCTTTCAATATGCTTTCCTCATTTGTGACCGTGAGGTACTTTAGAGTTGGCTATCAATCCACTGTTGTCACAGTATAAGGTGATGGGTAAGTTCATATTTGGAACTACTTCCAAATTGCTTAGAAACTTCCTGAGCCAAACTGCTTTCTTTACTACTTCACAAGCAGCTAAATAAGCAGTTTCCATAGTGGAATTTTGCAGTGCATCCTTGCTTGATGCTATACCATACTACAACTCCCCCATTCAGGTTAAATACTGATCCTGACGAAAATTTTCTAAAATCCTTGTTAGTTTGGAAATCAGAGTCGGTGTATCCTGTCAGGATCAAATCTTTAGCTCCATACACCAGCTTGTAGACCCTCATTCTCATAAGATAATTAAGGATCTTCTTAACTGCAGTCCAGTGATATAACCTTAGATTGGACTGGTACCTACTGACTATTCCCACTGTATAACAAATGCCTGGCCTAGTACAGAGCATAACATACATTAAGCTGCCCACAGGTAAGGCATAGGGAATACGTCTCATATCCTCAACTTTTTGAGGTGTCTTAGGACACTGTTCCTCAGACAAGTGAACTCTTTGCCTGAAAGGTAGTAAATCCTTTTTGGAGTTTTGCATTGAATATCGAGTCAACATTTTGTCGATATAAGTTGTTTGGGACATAGCCAACGTTTTATTCTTGCAATCTCTAATGATTTGGATCCCAAGTACATATTATGCCTCTCCTAAATCTTTCATTTGGAATTGGGCTGCCAGCCTTTCTTTAATGTCAGTAAGATACCCACATCATTTCCAATTAGTAGGATATCATCCACATAAAGTACTAAGAAAGCTACTTTATCGTTGATGATTTTCTTGTAGATACAAGATGCAGAAACCTGTGAAGGCCCTGAGCGGAAACAGGGATCGTCCCAGTTTTCAATATTTCACAGAAATGAAAATTAAATATCCAAATTATGCATTCAAAAAAGGTATTTATAACATGCTTAATTCAAGAAGGAAGAAGGAGAAAATAGGACTTACCCTTGAAGCCAAATAATTCTCCATTTAATCCCTCGATCTGATCACGAATGCTTCGATCTCGATCTCCAAGAACTGAGATCCCAAATGGCCACCACCACAAGAGAACCTCCTATATTCTCGGTTAGGGTTTGAGAATAAGTAGGAGTGATGGACTTTGTTGAAATTTTGGGAAGAGGGAGAAGAGCGTAAAATATCTTTGCATCAAATGCAAAAGGAAGACAAAAAATCATAAACCCCACAATGTCACATGTCTTAATTGAGAGAAAAAGGGGAGGGAATTATAACTCCCTCCTTTTATTAAATTCAAAATTTAATAAAAAAAATATATATTATATCATAATCAACTTATCATACAATATATATTAAACTATATGTTATATCAAATATAACATATACCTATAATTTTTATATTGTATCAAATACAATATAACCTATAGTTTATATTTTTCTCAATTAATCATGATAGTATGTATGAACAACATTTATACTAAATTATATGAATCTCATCCATATAATTAGTATTTGAATCACATTCAAATATATTTAATTCCTCTCAAAATAAACTTTATATTATAATGTATCAAATGCTTTATATTAATTATATCACATATAATTAATTTAATTAACTATATCATATATAATTAATTTCCTCAATTAATTTAAACAATTCAAATTAATTAAAAAATTATTCTTCATAATCCTTCGTTGAGTTACATAGGGGACCTTATGGACTTGTAGTTTGAAGCTCCAATGGTACTTGGATAATTAATTAAACACTTTAATTAAATTACCCAACATTCATTAACTATTGGTCACTCAACTAAAGACCGACAGCTGCACTCTTCGCACTATAGATATATTTTTGTATCCATTGGATATAATCAGTCAATAGTGTGATGACCCTTCACAAATTGCTCGTAAGTACAATTGGACTAAAATTACCATTTTGCCCCTATAGTTACATCTAACTCCTTAAGTACCACTAAACTCTCTAATAAACAATAAGTCATAGTCCAACTATGACCAAATCCTTCTCGAGCCAAGAGAGGGTGTGGCCACATTATTCAAGTCCTGGATTCAGCCCTTAAGAGAGAAATTTATCTACTTACCCCGACATCAGGGAAGGAGTGAATTCCATCTTGTGTAGTTGTGTTCCCAGCTCCCCAATCAGACGAATCCTTATAATGGTAGGCATATTGAGTCGGCGATTTGGCCACTCTCAGCCATGCAAATCAAAGGACCGCCTTCATAGGCAGGAATTCACAACTCACTCAGGATTTAGGTCATGTCACATATGGTCATCCTAGTGAAATGTAAGTCTCTACTATTAACGGCGTTATATTATGAGACTAGTCATTTCGTGGTCCAATCTTATACAAACTCCTTACATAGGATACCCCCATTCCAATGTCTCCACATGAATGATGAGGATATGTAGCTATGGATAAGAGAATTCTTATAGACTTAAGTATAGCAATATGGGAAAAAGTTTCCTCATAGTCTAGCTTTGAAGGTATGTACCTTTCCAACTACATCTCTCTTTCTTTTATAGATCCATTTACACCCTATCAGTTTGACCCCTTCAGGTGGATCTATAAGCTCCCATACTGAATTGGAGTACATAGACTTCATTTCAAGGTCCATGACTTTGACTCATTGGTCTTTGTCTACGTCATTCATTGCCTATTTATAGGACAACAGATCCTCAATGTCATCATTTGGTATGACAACCTGAGTTTTAGTTAAACCCAAGTAACAGTCAGGTTGTATCACAATCTTCCCACTGCGTCAAGGCACTCTCAACGATTGAGAATGACGAGACTGACCTGAAGTGTTGACTTCTTAATTAACTATTGATGAAGGACCAGCTGCATCAACAACCTTTGTTGATGCTTCAGTAGCTTCACTTAATACTATTTTGCTACATGGTTTATGATCTCTCGTGTGGTCTTCCTCTAAAAATGTAACATTTGTCAATAAAAACATCTTATTTTCTTAAATCATAGAACATACCACCTCTTGTTTCCTTACATCATAATCTTGCACGAGGTTCCAACTTCTTAGGATTTTTCACTAACACACGTGTAGGATAACCCCAGATTCTAAAGTAACGTAAATCGGTTTATGCCCCCTCCATCGAAAGGTGTTTTAGAAACACTCTTCGAGGGAACATTGTTCAAGATGTGAACAACAGTCTCTACTACATACACCCAAAACGAGTTAGGAAATTGAGCATAGCTCATCATAGAATAAACCATATCTAATAAGGTTTTATTTTTCCTCTCTGATACACCATTCTACTGAGGTGTACCAGGTGCTGAAAGTTGAGATTGAATTCCATGTTCTATCATATAGTCTTGAAATTCTAAATCCATGTACTATCCACCCCGATCAGATCGAAGTGTTTTAATTGTTTTACCTAATAGGTTTTCAACTTCACCCTTATACTTTTTGAACATTTCAAGGGTTTCCGACTTATATTCCATTAGGTATAAGTAACCATGTCTCGAGTAATCATCTATAAAAGAAATGAAGTATTCGTACCCTCCTCTAGCCTTTAAATTCATTGGATCACAAAGATCCAAATTTATGAGCTCTAAGGGCTCTTTGGCACTATAACCTTTTCCACTAAAATATCTTTTAGTCATTTTTCCTTCAAGATAGGATTCACATAGAGGTAATGTCATCTTCTAACTTGTTTAGAAGTCCATTCTTTACCAACCTCTCGATCCTATCGAGATTTATGTGATCTAATCTCAAATGCCAAAGGTACATATCATTATTACTTGGAGAAACTCTTCGCCTTTTTGTTTGAATATTCGCAGTTTTAAATATCTCATCATTTAAAAGTGCTTTTGATTCAGTTGGTTTTAACACATACAAGTTGTCTTCTAGTTTATCTTAACAAATAGTCACACCATTTTTCAAAATGAACGCTTCACTAGAAGAAAAAAAAAAGAAACAAAGTAGGATTTTTCAATTAAAAGGAAATAAAAACAAGGTTCCTCCTCATTTTGGGAACAATGTATAAGTTTTCTAAAAACAGAAATCTACTTCCAAAAAATAACTAAGCAGCTCCCACTGTATGAGTTGAAATGGTGTCTCCTATTCCAATCTTGATCGTCATTTCACCCTCCTCGAGCTGCTGGAAGGAACCAATTCCCTATAAAAAAGAACAAACGTGATTAGTGGCTCCTGAATTAAGTATCCAAGCATCATGGTCATTTTCCACTAAACAAGTTTCCAAAACTAGTAAATCATATTTATCTTCTTTCTCTTTTTTTTTTCTCAGCAAGGTACTTAAGGAAATTGTGTTTCCAGTGACCATCCACATTGCAGTGAAAGTATTTGCCCTTGTCAGCTTTAGCCTTGCCCTTACCCTTCCCAGTAGCGAGATCTTTCCCCTTCATTCCTTTCTTTTTCTGGATCTTCTTAGAACTAGAGTATGAAGGAACAGACTTAGTTCCTGAGGATGAACCCTTGTGGAACTTTCTGGAATAGAAAACATTTGTCTTTTCTTCTAGTGATCCCTTACCTTTCATAAGGGACTTATAAGTTTGTAACTCACTAAAAAGGGTAGTCATAGTGTATTGTATTTTGTTCATAACCGCATTCCTACGGAATTGAAGAAAACTCTTTAGAAGAGATTCTAAAATAAAGGACATCTGACTCTACTCATCGATGACCATTCCATTCATTTCGACAACATTGAACTGGACCATCAGGTCGAGAACATGTTCTCTCACTGATTGATCTTCCTTCATGCACACATTATAAATGTATTTGAGGGCCTCGTGCAGGATCTGAATGGGCGGTTGTCCAAAAATCTTCTGGAAGGACTCCATGATCTGACACGTAGACATCATGACCTCATGCTTCTTGGTAAGAACGTCAGGCAGACTTGCTAAGATATAGACTTAGGCCTTGTCATTGGCCTTTGTCCAACGGTCATAAGCATCATTCAAGGCTTGGGATGCATTGTGAATGACGACTGGAGGACATTCCTTCATCAAGATGAATCGTAGATCATCAATAACCATAATTTTATTTAGGTTAGGTTTTCACATCGCATAGTTTTCACCGGTTAATTTTTCGTTTTTAAGCAAGGAAATGATTGTAGAAGACATGCTGAAACAAATGACAATCAATTGACTGTATTAGTTATATTTGTCTTAACCATTACATAATTATCCAATAAATTTAGCAAAAACACATGTAATCATAGAACCCTAATTAAACTATTGGTTTTAGTTTTTGCAACGATACTTCAGAGGCTTAGAGTAACAACCACCAAAAGGTGATCAGCTACTTTCCCCTAAATTGAGACAATCTCAGTCAATCACTAATATCAGAATAACTCTTATTCCTATAGTTTTTAGCTACCGTTTTTTCGTTCGAGAATTCATTAACTAGTTTAATTCATCCCATAAGTGTGACCCTCTCATTTTCAGATCCCAGAGGTACGCTTCAACGGGCTATTGAAAGGAAAGACAACTGTTAAAGATTAACCTAAAAAACCTTATCCATTGTTGAAGTTTGTGTTGTTCCGACTTCTATGATTAGATCTTCCGAAGGGATGGTCGTTCCAGGATGACACGTTGATAGACCATAGGAATCTTACGGTGCAACATAATGGAGAAGACCATATGATATGTTGACACGTGTCCCTTATCCACTTACTATGAACACCTTCCCTATTCACCTTGTTATTAACCCATGCAAACACTTTTCGAAGGGAGGCCGCACCCAGGGCGACACGAAGCAAAGCATGGATCTCAAGATGTGAACTCCTAGGGACGTGAGAGCTGAAGTTTGATATATCACATATACCAATTTCCTCCCACTAAAGTATTCTAATATTTTTCGGGTTTTATTATATTTAGTTTAAAAAAACCAGCTAATGAATTTATCTAAATCCTTTTAATTTGCTCAATTTAACATTTATATTGAATGATTTATCAATACTTTATTTCATTTATTAAACTCTTAATAAAACCAATCATTTATTGCATGCTTATAAAATATTTGCCCAATTCACCTTTTAGGTCGGTTCCCAGGTGAAAGTGTTCCATTTCCTTCAGCTTAAATACCTACATCTAGACAGAACGTTTCTTAGACAAAGATCCCTTATGGGTAATTATTTTATAAATTTAATCTTGATTAAATTCATTTTAATCCTATTAAAATAAATTAAAAAGATTAACCTATTTCTAATCGCATTAGAAATAACTCCAAAATAAGTCTAGGTTGATCAATTTTAAACAATTTAAAAATTAATTTAGACCTATGTTTGTATGTAACTCTTGATTATAGAATTTAAACTATCTCATTAAACCGTTTTACTTATATTTTAATGTTTTATTAAAACCTATAAATTTGTGTCTAATGACATTGATTAAATACAATAATTATATTTATTTAAGTAATGTCATGCTCAATGCAAATTCCATTTTCATTTGATAAATATAACACTTATATAAACCATACATGAAAATCAAGCATTCACATACATCATTCGCTATGTATTATAAAAATTTTAATATAGCAGGATGCATATATCATGATGTACGAGCATGCTAATTTAATCATGCATCCATAAAATAACCCTTATATTTAATTATGATGCATTTACATGTTTATCCTAAAGTGGGTATTTTGAATCTATATGACATACAATATGTATATGAATTCAAATATTAATTTAAATATGCATCCAATGCATAATTAAATTAATTTAACCAACAAAAATCAGACCAATTTTGGCACCCTAATGCAAAAAAAATTAAATAAATTAATATAACTATTATATCAATTGAATTAATGGATATTAATTAAATAAAAAAGCAAAATTAGGTCAAATGCTTCAGCAGCTGCATCACTCCTCGCGTGCACGCCGCCATGATTCCGTCAAAGTTCGTACTTTCACAACGCCAAGGGGCAACGTCGTGATGATAGCAGCGTTGCAACACTGAAAGGCAGAATGCCTCTGTTTTGCCCATTTTCGTCTCCGAACTTGCCCCAAACACCTCTGTTTCTTTCAATCTCTTTAGCAACAGTTGCTCTATCAATCGATATGGACGTACATACTCGAAAAAAGAACTAAATTTGCCCAAAAATAAAACAACCCCTTATATTTTAGTAATATTAACAGTAATCTAAGTGCAAAAAAAAAAAAAAAATCCAATCTTGCAAACTTTTTTACAAAATGTAGATTTAATAACCCACCTTTAAACTGATTTTTGTTTCAAAAAATACGAAGAACAAAGATTCAAGAAATTGGACTCGTATACCAATTGATGGGATTCAAATCCCAATGGAAGCGTGTGAACGCCTTGCATTCTGCAAATCAATTTTTACATAAACAAAATAAATGTACTAAAACGGAAAATAGCATGCTTTAGTGAAAGGAAAGAACCATTCTCACCTTTGTAGATTTTTAAGCTCCTAAAACGATCCTCTCGATATTCCATCAAACGACTCCTCCAATGATCTTGAACACGAATGTCTCCTCGAAGAATCTTGAACCCAACCACGAGAAATAACCTTGTTATTCTCAAGGATTCTAATAGAAGGATAGATGGTATCCAAATATTGGAAGAGAATGAGGAGAAAAATCCTTTGGGAGAGTGGAGAGGATTTCTTGTTGTGGCTTAAGGAAAATTTTGCACAGTGAATGTTTTCCCTAAAACGACCATAAGGAAGACTCTATATAGAGAAAGGTCAATCTTCTTCTCCAAGTCTTTTTCCAATTTTTCCTTGTGCACAATTAATTAAATAATACTTATTTAATTAATTAGCACATTAATTAAATAACTACATATACGTTTAATCCAATTTAACTTATATATATTTGATTATTATAAACATCGTATGTCTATGTGCAACACCTTTATATTTATTAATTAATTTTTTGTGAATCTAATTCACTTGAATTAATTATTTGAATCTCATTCAATGTTTCTTTCCAACTTAATTTGAATTATAGATCACATCCACAATCAATTACATATTAATCATATTAGTATATAATTTCCTCAAATTGATTTGAACAATTCAAATCATTCCTCTTTAACATCCTTTAGTGAGCTAACAATGGGATGTGGTGGACCTGTAGATTAGAAGCTTCAATGATATAAGATTAATTGACTAAACTTATTAACCAAGTTAATCAATATTCGTTAATTGTGGGTACATTCCACTAAAGATCCACAACTACACTCTTCTCACTACAGATATATTTTGTGTCCATGGATATAGACCAATAACATCAAGTTAGTCCTTCACAAGTGTTCGTAACTCCCATTGAGTCAAATTATCTTTTTTACCTTGGGTTACCTCTGAAGTATCAGTGCTTCTCTAATGAACAACCTGTTTATGGTTCAACCAATAAATAGAAACCCCTCTCGAACCAATGAGATGGTAGGGCCATTTGTTCAAATCCCGAAGACACCACTTAAGGGAACACTCGTCTACTTACCCTGAAGACAGTAAAGAGTGAATTCCATCTTGTATTATTATGTTCCTAGCTCCCCACTCGGTCTTTCCCCAAACTGGTAGGCTTATTGAGTCGACGAACTGGCCACTCTCACCCATACAAGTCAAAGGACAATCCCTCATGAACAAGAGTTCATAATATACTCAGGATTAAGACTAAGTTGACTAGGTCATCCTAGTGAAATAGAAACCTAACTAATCAACGGTGTTATATCTAGTAGTTACTATTTCGTGGTTCGATCTATGCAAACTCATTGCATAAGATACCCTCACTCTCATGTCACCTATACGAATGCGTTGGATCACTGTGTTTGTATCAAATACAAAGTGGGTCGTATCCATAGTGTTACCAGAATAAGGTACCCAACCTTATCCCTATACTATAGACCTTTTAGGCTGTATCTTGAACATTGATCCCTATATGTCTCCACATATAGTTCAAGACTCATAAGGCAGCCTTGAATGTTAATTTATTGGATTTAGAGTTATTAAGACAAAATAGAAAACAATACAATAACATTTATTGAATTAACATCCATAACTCTTTATTGATGATGGTCAATTAATAACACTTACTATCTATGAGTTTTAGAGCATAAAACCCAACAAAAGTTCCACCTTAGCGGCGACCAGAGAAGAAAAAGACAAAGCAAAGTCAATTGGAGCTTATGGGCAGGTTACTGAGGAAGTTGCTTTCTGAGGAGAGGATCGTCAGAGAACACAAAGAACAGAGGGTAAGAGTCTGATGTTCATCGATTTGGGCCCCCCTGTAAAACCCGAACCCTAATTACTTTAATTAATGTGATGTCTTCTAATAAGCTAAATAATGCCATGTCTCAGGAAGGATAGAATATGGAATGCATAATAAGCATATGAATGAGACCATGCCATCTAATGGGGAGTAGTGCTGAAGTAATATTGTAAGTGAAGTTACAAAAGGAAATTTGCTAAATCCTAGCCCTTCATCACCATTAGTGGGCCAGGTGGCATAAGGAGGGTTCATGCTGGATTTTGGGCGGTAATATAAGCAAGAAGGTCGAATTCATTGGGTCGGTTTGGATAGACTAATTAGGCTATTTGTATAATTCTAGTGGCATTCGAAAGCTCTATGTGTTTATTTTCTATGGCTAGGCTGCTGGAATGAAAACTCGCCGGAATAAAGCCAGAGGGGCAAAATAAAGACGAAGGATTCGTTTCTTGGGTGAATCTAGGCCATCAGTGAAAAATTGAAGCTCCAGGACGAATTACAAAGCATTTTGAGCTAAAAATTTGAGGTAATATTGTTAACTCAGTTATAAACAACTTTATAGAATGAAACTTTTTAAGATAAGGCATGGAAATCGAGTTATATAATTTTGAAAGTTGAACTGGAAATTGTTGAACAAGCAGGCAGCTGTTTGAATTGGGGCCAATGATGATGTTTTGAATATCCAATTAAATGACGAAGAATTTTGAGCTGAAATTTTAAGTTAATGTTGCTAACTCAATTCTAAACATGTTTGTAGAAGGAAGTTTCTTCAAAAGAGGGTTGGATTCTGAGTTATGAATTTTTGAAGTTGTAATAGAGGATTTGGGCATAAGCAGACAACTGCTTAGGAGGATTAAGCAAGTAGCTCAAGAGCGAGAGTGAGCGAGAGCGAGAGAGAGTGAGAGTGAGCCAGAGCGAGAGTGAGTGAGAGTGAGAGAGAGCAAGAGGAAGCGAGAGCGAGAGCGAGAGGTGGATCTCACTAGGGACGGAAATCTCGCTGGTTTGCACTGGATCTCGTTGGCTTTGCGCTAAATCTCGCTGGAAAGTGCCAAATCTCGTTGGAAATGGTAAATCTCGCTGGGAATGGTAAATCTCGCTCATAGGGATGATCTCACTCATGTGGGTGATCTCGCTCATGATGAATTTCTCGCTAGTAATACTGATTTTGGTGATAGAAGTTCCATTAGTAAATGAACTATTTTGAGGTATTTTGCTGAGAATTCTAAGTAGTTTAATCGGGAATTATGTTCTTTCAGGAAAAGAAGAGCTAGGAGAGGCGTATAACCCGTTAAGAGGTCAACGAGCTATGAGTGACTATGTGATGACTTATTGTTTTAATGATTTAGAAACTATGATTTCTTGAAGATATTTCTCATGCTAAGTGTTTAAATGAAGTGCCAAGCAACGTATTCGTGAAATGGTTTCTCATGCTAAGTAAAGCATGATTTAAATATGTTATTCTATCCAAATACTTTCAGCATATTTAAGTAACTCCATTTTTATGATGATTTGAGCACTAAGCCTTAGTGTTCAACTAAATATTTATGACTAGTTTTACTTAAAACGTGATACCGAAGGACATTTGAGAAGGTATCCGCCCAACCAGATGCCGAAGGACATTTGAGAAGGTATCTGATCAACTTGGTACCAAAGGACATTCGAGAAAGTACCGAACCAACTTGATATCGAAGGACATTTGAGAAGGTATCTTAGCAGCTCGATACTGAAGGACGTTTGAGAAGGTATCAGAGCAAAAGTACCTAAGGATACTGAAGGACAATGAAAAGGTATCCTCGTCAAGTACCTAAGGATACTGAAGAACAATAAGAAGGTATCCTAGTCAAGTACCTGAGGATACTGAAGGACAATGAGAAGGTATCCTAGTCAGGTACATAAGGTATGACGACACTCAGCTATAACCACGTGTACATAGGTAATACAACGTCGAGGGATTGAGCAAAAGGGGTTCTCCCTGACTAAGCTTGACGTTGAGGGTTAGAACTAGTAGTTCACTCTCAACTAAGGATAAAGGCAGTCATATATTCTTCTAGATTAGAAGGATAGTTTGAAATTTCTAATGCTTATGAATGTTTATCAATGCATGATGTTTACTAATGTATGAGTTTTCCAAGTATGTTTTCCATGTCTAACGCATGCTAGTGGTTTTACATGCTAGTTCAATATGTTTTAAGCCAACTTATTTCACAAAGTATGAAACATGCGTTAGGGTTAAAGTTAAGGTTGAATGAAGCTTGACGTACTATGTTTTAAATACCTAAGGTTGCCAAAGTACATGCGTTGGTATTTCTAAACATAATGAATAGGGATACTGAAGGTAGGGAAGGTATCTGAATAAATGTACCTAAGGTGTTGACGGTACATAGCAAACTCCATGTGTATGTAGGTAGGTCTGAACGAGGTATGGGTCTCTTGGCCGATAATAGACATTGGGAGCTAGAGCAGTGTATGCTCGTTCTCAACTAAGGAACAATGATGATTATTGATGTTTACGAGTTGTTATCAACGTTTATGTTTTAAGGATGTTGCTTGAGATGCCATCGGTATATTTAAAGAGACCAACATAGGGATCTCTTCTAGCCATAGTTTAACGTGAACAGGTCGAAGTAGAGGTCTCACCTGGCCATGGCTTGACGATGGAAATTAGAGCAGTGAATGTTCATTCTCAACTAAGATTCAGGTTGTAGATACAATGGTTTAAAAGGTTTTATGTACACGTTTGCTTGGTATATTTTAAGTTCCAGTATTATGTTTTCAAGCTTTCAGTTTAAGCATGAGTTTTATGTTTTATTAAGTCACTCACTAGGCTTCTAGCTCACGTTTTCAAATGTTTTCCTTTCCAGGTAGCGGTCAGTTCCCATAAGACTTTTCTGCTGCTGCTCTGCCACTCAAAGAAACAGGTTAAAGGAAGCGTAATTGAAGATTGGTATTAACTAGTACACATGTGTCTGACTAGTGACTAGTATTCTAGATGGGGCTCACTAAGTTGTAATATTCATGTATGAATAATGCTGCAAAACCCTATAATGTAAATATGTTAAGTTCTTAGTTAATTTGAATGTATTCAGGGTTTTGAGCAATCTTTAACAGGTAAGATAGGCAGTAAGTGCCAGCAAAAGGGTTGATAACTGTTGTAGTCACCAATTTGTCCAGGTTAGGAGGATAATCTGGTGCGGGGTGTGACACCTCCTCTTCTGAATGTTAAAGTAGGGACAAAAAATGTTGGGCCACGAGCTGAGAATATTAGGTCAAAGCAAACCAACCAGCCTAATTGTTTAAATGATCAGAAGTCTACCTTTACAGAGAATGGGCTGGAGAAAATTCATGAAATTGGGCCAGGCTTTAAGACATGACGATAAGGAATATTCTGATTTTTCTACTAGAGCTGGAAAAGCAATTGAGAGAGGGAAATATCATCGAGCCAAAAGGAAAGAACTGGAAGTTCCTTGTGTTGGGGTTGGTATCCTAAATCTCGTAGGGTTCTATAGTTTATAATTGTATTGTACAAACATCTTATTTATCTAATAAAATATGTGATGTTTTATTTGACATTTAGTTACATTAATCCACAAACCAATAAACTAACATCTAAGGTTATCTTGTAGCTTAAACATGTATGTAGAGACATGCGGGTGGATCATGTTTAAGTGATAATCTAAATGGTCTGTAGTAGATGGATAAGGTTGCATACTTTATCCTGGTGACATTACGAGTATGACCTGCTTTGTAGATGTTACAATTATTGTAAAGTGCTACAAATGATTTGATCCTGATCATTTATGTAGAGACAAGTGAGCAGGGGTATTCTATACAAGGAGTTTGTATAAAATCAGACCATGAAATGACTAGTCTCATTATATAACATCGTTCATAATAGAGACTTACATTTCACCAGGATAACCATAGGTGACATGACCTTAATCCTGAGTGAGTTGTGAACTCCTGCCTATGAAGGTCTTCCTTTGATTTGTATGGGCGAGAGTGGTCAGATCGCCAACTCAACAAGCCTACCATTTTGAGGATTCATCTGATTGGGGAGCTGGGAACACAGCTACACAAGAAGGAATTCACTCCTTCTCCAACGTGGGGGTAAGTAAAAAAATTGCTCCCTTAAGAGCTGATTCCGAGGCTTGAACAATGTGGTGCCACGTCGTCTCCTGGCCCCAGAGGGGTTTGGTCATAATTGGACTATGATTTATTATTCATTAGAGGAATCAATGGTACTTAAGGAGTTAGCTGTAACTACAGGGGAAACACGGTAATTTTAGCCCAACTGCACTTACGAGTAATTTGTGAATGGTCATTGTACTGTTGATTGATTATATCTAATGGACACATAAATATATTTGTAATACGAATAGTGCAGCTGTCGATTTTTAGTGGAGTGCCTGATAGTTAATAGATGGTGAATAATTTAATTAAAGAGTTTAATTAATTATTTATGTACTATTGAAGCTTCAAGCTATAGGTCCATGAGGTCTCCTATGTAGCTCAACAGGAATTAATGAGAATCTATTTTTGGATTAATTTGAATTGTTCAAATTAATTTAGGGAATTAATTATATGTGATATAATTAATTTAAATTTAATTATATATGATATAATTACTATAATGTATTTGATACATTATAATATAAACTATATATGAGAGAAAATAAATATTTGAATATGATTCAAATATTAATTATGTTAATTTGATTCATATAATAAAATTTAATATAAAGGGATTTGTATTAAATATCGCTATTAAGAGAATTAAACTATAGGTTATATTATATTGGATACATATTAAACCATAGGTTATATGTTATATTTGATATAACATATAGTTTAATATATATTATATGATAAAGTAGTTATATATATATATATATATATATATATACATATATTAAAGTTTTTATTAAAGTTAATTTTATTTTTTTTTAAGAAATAATTTTTGGAACTCTCTCCCCCATTTTTTTCTTTTTAAATTGTGATAGTGGGAAGGGGTTGAACAGTTTTCATCATTTTCTTCCTCTTTGTGTTTTACAGAATAGTTCTATAATTTTTACACAATCTCTCCTAATTACTGAATCTTCTCATCCTCTGAACTTCTTAAATCCCTCATCCAAAATAGCTAGAGTTCACATCTCTTGGATTCTCGCCAAAGGATACAGAGGTTTCCGTTCGTGTGGTGGTGTCCTTTTGTTCGAGGGCTTTACAATTGGAGAACAGTCTTCAAAGGTAAGGGTTTATGAAACCCAGTTTAATCTTCTGTATTTTTTTTTTCTTTAAGCATGCTAAAATTATCTCTTAAATGCATAATTTGTATGTTGTTTGCTGTAAAATTTATATTCTGTAAATTTTGGGTTTGAGTCTGATCCCGTTTTCCGCTCAAGGACCTTTAATGGTTCTTTCACCTTGCCAGAAATCTATGAAGTACAGATACTTCATGTGAGGCAAAGAATCAGTATCAGACACATATCAGATACCGATACTTTCGGACACTTCCTAGAAACGTATCTGACACGCTATTGACGTATCTATACTTTCAGATACTTTCCAGATATGTATCTGACACGCGATTTGACGTATCTATTTCTATGCATACTTTTTTTTTTTTTTTTTGTAAGGAAAAAAGACAAGTAAATCATCTAATATTTCCTAATCTAAAATTAGGCAACCTATTTAAAAAGCTCACTACTCAAGTCCGAAACTAAAAGAAAAAAAAAACGAACCAAACCCTAGACTAGAATCATCTAATCTTCATCTTCACATTTGAGTCCCCACAAAGTCTACCAAAATATAAACCATTTAGATATCTTCAACAATAAGTTCTACGTTTATCTTCATACTTCTCTCTCTAATATTCTTTTTCTTCTTCTTTGCAATATGAATCACTTTTCTATTGCATTTTATTAACTATTATACTTCAAAATCTTAAATGTTGCTTTTTTTGTATTGTATTTCAGTGTTTGTATTCTATTTTGTGCTATTGTTACTAACTTGTATGCTAAATTTATCTATATCATAGATTTTTTTAAAGAAAAAAAATGTATCTTCAACATATCAGTATTCTCGTTTTTTAGAAATATATATATTAAAAAAAGATATAAAAAAATGACGCATCCTTAGATGTATCCGTATCTTAGTTTTTTAGAAATGGACGAATCGCCGTATCCGATCATATCCGTATCGTGTAGCCGTATCTGTGTCTATGCTTCATAGCCAGAAATGAAAATTAACTAAATGGGAAGAAATAGGCAGGGGAAGGATATCAGGACCAAAACATGGTATCATGGACTATGAAAGGACAGAGGTTCAGAAGAAGGGTAGATTTTTTTAACTCAGATGCAACGGGAGAGATATAGATGGAGGCTGATGTTCGGCCTCGTCAGACGTCATGATTATCCTATGCTAAAATGTTCGAGGATTGGGGAAAACCCGAATGCTTCGTGCCTTTAAATATGAGGTTAAAAGGGTGGTTGACTATGTTTTTGTCTAGACCATGTGCAGTTATGAGATTTCTGACAAGGTGAAGAGAAAGTTGGGTTTTGACTGCTATTTTATTGTCCCTAGTAATGGTAATAGTGGTGAGTTGATGATGTTATGTTGCAATAACACAAATTTCTCGATATCATCTTTTTCCTTTGGCCATATCGACGTTCTGGTGAATGATGAAAATGTGGTGTGGAGATTTACCGGTGTGTATGGACATCCTGTTAGAGAAAAATGAGTGGATACGTGGAATTTGATTGCTAAATTAAGTGAAGTTGTAAATTTTCCTTGGATCCTCAAAGGAGATTTTAACGAAATTCTGGATTCTCAGGAAAAGTCAGATGGTGCTACAAGAAACCAAAGCTAGATGAATATATTCAGAGAGGCCATTGAAAAATGCAATCTCAAAGATCTGGGTTGGTGTGGAAATATGTTTACTTGGAGAAGGAATACCAGTGTGGGGCTTATCAAGGAGAGATTAGACTGTTTCCTCATAAACAATTACTTACAGTCCAGATTCTCTACTATCTAGGTTAGTCATGCTAACTTTTATAACTCTAACCACAAGCCAATTTTTGTTGTTTTGTCTGCTGTAGGGAACCTCAATCAGAAGTCAAAATGGGCTAAATCAATTAGATTTGAGGAGGGGTGGACGCAATTCCAAGAGTGTAAGGAAATCGTGAGTAGGTGTCGGGCAAATTTCAGAAGAGAGAGTATTGTCTCCTTCTCTAGTAGGTTGAAGCACTATCTTGGTAATCTTGTGAGTTAGACAAAGAAAGACTTAAGGGCTCCCTAAAGAGTGTTGTTAGTAAAAAAAAAAAAAGCTGGAAGCCCTTTTGGGATCCCCTAATGGTGATTGGGGGAGAAAGCTCCCCTCTATTGAATTGGAGCGTGAGAAGCTTCTGGATGAGGAAGAGCTATACTAGAAAAGTAGATCCAGAGAATATTGGTTGAAGTGGGGAGATCGAAATACTAAGTGGTTCCACAGTAAGGCGTCTCACCGAAAAAAGAAAAATACGATTGATGGCATTATGGATAGCAATGACACTTTGGTGGTTGGAGAGGACAACATGGGCATTGAGGCAACCAATTTCTTCGATAATCTTTTCAGGTCTTCTAGCTCTTCGAGGAATGCAATCGAAAATATTACTATCCTTATCTCAAAAAGGATCCCTGACCACCTTTTGATGAAGATGGTTAAGTCTTTCATGGGGGATAAGATCGATATTGTTGTTAAGAATATGTACCAACAAAGCCCCAGGTCTTGATGAGGTCCATGTTTTATTCTATAAAAAATACTGGGACATTGTTGGAAACGATATGGCCAAGATGTGTCTTGGGGTGCTGAATGATGGCATTGATGTAAGCCCCCTTAACAAGACTTTCCTTGCATTGATCCCTAAAGTGGCCTAGCCCAAGTTTATGTCTGAGTACCAGCCCATCAACCTATGCAATGTGAGCTACAAAATTATAGCAAAGGTTTGGGCAACTAGATTGAAAAAAGTGCTTGATGAGATTATTTCTTAAACCCAGTCTGCTTTTGTGCCCGAAAGACTCATTACAGACAATGCTATCATGAATTTTGAGTGCATTCAAGCTACCAACAACAAGAGATCCAGGAAAGTTGGTTTGGACTGCTTTAAATCTTGACATGAGTAAGGCGTACAACTATGTTGAGTGGCCTTTTCTCAGAGATATGTTATACTCTATGGGGTTCAACCATTCCTAGGTCTGGTGCATTATGAATTGCATGGAAGCTGTGGTGCTTATTAATGGGAGACCCCATAAAAAATTCTCACCTCAAAGAGGTCTTCAATCAGGGGATTTCTTTCCTCATATTAGTTTCTTATTTGTACAGAAGGCTTATTCAATCTTCTCTATAGGGAAGAATCTCTCTTGCTTATTCATGATCTTCGTATTAATCGTCATTGGCCATCTATTACTCGCTTTTTCTTTTTTTTTTTTTTTGCAAATGACTGTCTTGTCTTCTTCAGAGCTTCAAGAGAGGAATGCAGGAGCATTCGTTCCCTGATCAGATGTTATGAATTGGCTTATAGGAAAAAAGATTAATCTGGACAAGTCGGAATGCATGGTTAGTAAGAATGTTAGGCCTCAACTTGCGACAAATATCTGCAGAGTATTGGAGGTGAGGAGAGCTGATTCCTTTGCTATTTATATTGGAATGTTGGCTCACAATAGTAGAAACAAAAACCGACTTTTCAATTGCCTCCATGACAGGGTGTGGAAAGTGCTTCAAGGTTGGGAAGAGAATCTTTTCTCCCTTGGTGGAAAAGAAACTCTTATAAAGTCTATTTCCCAAGTGATCTTAGTTTATACTATGAGCTATTTCAGGCTTCCTGAAGGCTTATGTGACGATTTCAACTGTGTCTGTGCGAGATTTTGGTGGAGCACTTTCGGGGATAAGAAAAAAGCTCACTGGATCAGTTGGAAGAAGTTGTGTGCGAGTAAGGATGCAGGGAGTTGGGTTTTAAAGACCTTCAACTGTTTAATCAGGCCATGTTAGCTAAGAAAAGTTGGTGAATAATCAAAAACCGTAACAATCTCCTCGCTCATATTCTTAAAGGCAAATATTTTAAGAATGGTGATTTTCGTAACACTCCTTTAGACAGTAACCATTCCTTAACTTGGAGGAGCATCATTTGGGGTGGGATTTATTTCTGAAAGGGTATAGATGGAAGGCGGGGAATGGGTCTAGTATCTACATTCATGACGATCCTTGGTTGTTTAGTGGAGGCTCGATGACGCCCATCTAAGTAAACAAAAACCTTGAATCCAAAAGGGTTTTTGATCTTATCAATTCTTATGGGTGTTGGAACTCTGGCTTTATTTCTAAGAATTTTCTCTCCTGCAATGTAAAGGCTATCTTAAGCATCTCGTTGAAGGGAAGCGGGGAGTTTGACTAAATAATTTAGGGTAAGGATCCCAATGGATGTTTCTTGGTGAAAAGTGCCTACTCTTTGGCTGTTAACTTAGAGATGGCTTCTCAAGCTTCTAGCTCAAATTTCTTTAAGATGAAATCCTTCTGGAAGTTGATCTGGAATCTTAAGCTGCGTTCGAGGTTTAAAGTGACTATGTGGAAGGCAGTCTCCAACTCTCTCCCCACGATGAGAAACATTTGTAAAAGAGTACATACTAACCCCCTTTGTTTATTTTGCAGGAAAGTTGTGGAGTCTGCTAGTCATGTTCTGTGGGGATGCAAATTTACGAAAAGCATTTGGCTCTTCTTTTTCCCTTTCTTATATAGTTTTCTTGATGGTCTCAGAGACTGTTTGAGTCCAGCGGACTGCTGGGTGAGGATCTTGAAGGTGTTTAAAGATACTGAGAGGGGTCCAACGATCATCCTTCGATAGGATGCGTGGAACTATCAAAATTTTATCTATTCTCGTGAATCTTCCCCTAATAGAAAGGCCCTTGTTGATCGAATTTCTTTGCATGTGAAGGAATTCGTCCAAGAAATAGTGAATCTCGTTGCCCTTGTAGGAGGGAGTTACAGTTGAGTCTCGTATAGTGGATCTCACCTGTCACTGGTTCATGGAAGCTCAATTCTGTTGCTTCGTGGGTTGCTTCTAAAAGAGCAAGCAGAATCAGCTAGATAGTGCGTGACTCCTCCGGAACTCCTATCCTTTCAGGTTGTGAGAAAGTCCTTAAGAAGTGGCCTATGAAACTTCCCGAAGGTCTAGCTTTGTTAAGAGGTTTGAATGATATTATTTCTATTTTTTATGATTCTTCTCTCCCCTTTTTTTTGTGGAGTCTGACTGTACTGAGCTCATTAACTCCATCCTTCACAAATATGTGGATTTGTCTAAGCTCAATTTTTTTGTGAGAGATATTGAGTTATTTGCTAGGTCTGCTCAGGTAGTTTCTTTTTATTGGTGCCCATGCTCTACGAATGGTGTGGCTCAGCATCTTGCTCGGCAGCTCTCTATTGGGAATTGTGGGGTTTGTTGTACTAATATCTCTTCTTCTCTCTCCAAGGAAGATGATAGGTTTGATTGTTATTTGCCGAATTGTTTTTCCTCCGCGCTTTGTGAAGAGGTGTATTGATGGTTCTTGGTTGGTTTTATCAAATTTCCTTTTCAAAATTTTTAAAAATAAATAAATAAAAAATTTTAAAAAATCTTTAAGCCAAGTAAGATGTTCAAAAAATATTGACCTTTAAAGATTAATTAATAGAATTATCATAAACATGACGACTATTCTCGAACTAATTACATTTATCGATATTTAACGTATAATTAAAATTATAATATATACATCAAGAAAGCACTATCAAGATGTTTCGTGTTAGTTCAAATTAAGGAAGCTTTAATTAAGCAAAATGCACATAATTATTCCCTAAAAGTTTAGTGTTCACATATCTTCTGATAACTTCTTGCAAAGTAAGAGCACAAATCAAAGAGACAAACTTTAACTTTCACTTTATATTCTCTCTTAATATTGCATGATCCAAAAGAGAGAAACCTTATAGATTTCTCAGTCAAAAGAAAATCTATGAACTTTGTATACCTTTTTAATATGGTTGGTTGCTTGATTGAAATTTCCACACACACACACCCTTTTCTTTCTCTCCTTCCTTATCTCTTCTCCTTTCTTTTTTTCCCTTCTTTCATTAGTTAGTATTTATATAAAAAAGAAAACATTAAAAAAGAAAAAAGAGAAAAGAAAACAGACACGACCAAAACCAAGTCTTACATGTACCTTCAACATCAGTCGGCATATCCTTAGGTTATTTCCTAAAAGGAATGGCTGAATAATGCTTGTGTTTTTTTTATTATTATAGACTCAGAAAAACTTCTTGTCAACTTTTTCTTTTCTTCTTCCTTTTATATTGTTGGTGGAAAATCAAATCTTTGCTCTTTTATTTATTTATTTATTTTTCTTATCATTTTCTATGTCTCTAACTTTGATGTTCTCCCATGTATTTGGCTGTCTAAACTAGCTGTCATTTTATATATACCTTGAACTTGGATTAGATATGTCTTTTCTCCATTTAGAATGGACAACACATTTACCTTATTGTGTTTGCTGAGTGTATGACAATTTTTTTATTAGAAAAAGATAAGATAATGGATCAGTAGATACACTAGAAAATCAAAATTATACTGACACTCTCATAACACCCTCATTATATATCCCAATTTTGGGATTCTAAATGTAACAATTAATTGAATTGTTTATTCTTTTTTCTTTCTCAATATTCTATAATTACCTATTTAGATGCACAAAATAAGAACATATTTATAATATTGAAATGTTTATGTATATCATTATTTACAAAGGACTGAGGTCTCATTTAATAATCATTTTATTTTATTTTATTTTAAAATTAACTTATTTTCTTATAATTTATTAATCACAAGTTTTCATCTTTTCTAATTAAATATTCGAATTCTTAGATAAATTTTAAAACCAAAAATAAGTTTTTAAAAACGATTTTTTGTAATTTTTCAAAATTAACTTGAATTTCGATAACATACACTTAAAGTATAAACAACAAAACAAATAAATCAATAGATAAAAATAGTATTTACAAAGAATAAAAAATTAGATGATTATCAAACGAATTAAACGTTTCATTTGAGTAAACATATAACGTAGATATATATTAAAGCTCTTTAATTTTTATTGGTAAAAGAGTTCTTGAAGCACAAAATTTGGAATTTGAGTGCATGTGCATGGATGTTAGTATATAAGCATTATGAAACATTTTGAGGAAAGATGGATCGCTAGAATGGAAAGGGGAAAAAAATAATTAGAATCACTACTCTTCAATGTCGTAGTAACTTCACATATTAGATTCATTATCGTCAATTAGCCTAGAAAAGTAGTCGATATAAAACATAAAAAAGGCTAAATACTTAGATTCTTTTTACCTTTTCATCCCGTTGAAGTGTCAAATTTTTTCCAACTTTTTTCCCCTTTAAATCTTTTTCCGCCGTTGATACTGAGCACTAACATTTGGTGGCAAATAATATTGGTTTTTTTTTTATTTTTTACATTGTAATATATTCTAGGGCAGTTGCATATATAGTAATAAAATCCAAAGTATTTGCAGATATAATACCATGTAAAAAGATTTGCAAAATTTAGATTTTGCTTTCGAAGTTATCAATGTTAGACTATATCAGTAGTAGGGGTCTATCAATAATTGACTACATCATTAGTAGAAGTCTGTCAGCGATAGAGTTTATCACTAATAGATTTTACAATATTTACAAATCTTTTAAAATGTTGCTATACACTTCATTATTAGTCCTAAAAGTGTTATCTAATGCAATTACACTATATTTTATGTATTGTGTTGTTATATATAATTAATCTTGTTTAAATGTTAATAAGTTTGGATATGCCATTCTAGCTATTATGTAAAAAATACTATACTCATTTATTACATGTTTGAATTGACTTTTTAAGCAATTAAGAACATTTTTTTTTTAACATAGCTAGAAATATTTTTTTTAAACACTTAAAAAACCACTCCAAATGGATTCTTCATATGACTTAAGTTAGGTTTTTTTTTTTTTACAAATAAAAAAATGGTTGAATATCCCATATTGAAAAAATATAGAGAGACATCATAATCGTATTAATAAAATATATGGGTTACTTTTCTAATTATGATTCATTGATTTTGAAATGAAGTCCATCAAAATAAGGGTCAATTAGGTTACATTAAAAAAAATTAAAGAGGCCTGTTCACAACATGCATCCGAGATATGGATTTGTATAAAAGGAATGTCAATCTTTTATAAAATAAAAAGAAGACAAATATGAAAAGAAAACAAATTCATTTAGATTTGGAGGTATTCTTTTTTTGTCAATTCAACGTAAAAAAGATATATATATATTTCGATATAAAAAGTGAAATTGATATGAGAGTAGTTGTTTTAAATAATACAACTATCGAAGATATTTTCAAGTATAGTAAAGTGTCACTATCTATTAGTCAGTGATAGTCTATAACTGACAGACAGTAATATTTTGCTATATTTGTAAATAAGTTGGCTAATTAGTATGATGTATATATTTAACTCAACTGAGCAAGATTTTTAAAACTCAAAAAGGAAGAGAGAGATTAATTAATTTAGATTAATAAGGTGAATAATATATATTACATTTCCATGTCGCATATTAAGTCGTCACATGTTATATTTTGATATACCCATCAAAGACTAATAAAAAATAACTAAAATGCAAATATTCCCTAAGTGACATTTTGATTGAAGCCTATGATTTTTATTACTTCATTCTCCTGACTTCCATACGTAAAATTTTCATGAAATTTTCTAAGAGAAATAATTGAATGATATTTTCATGCATGAATTCTCCTTCTCCTGCATGGGAACAGAAATCCGATAAAGGTCCGACAGCCGTGCGTGGAGAGCCACAAATTCCGACCACAATCCTTCATTTTGTCTTCGTATCATATAACAACGGTTCACCACTATATTCAGCTGCCTTTTCAGCTCCTGGTTCTTCACCTTCAGCCGGTCCGTCTGAACTGCCAAGTTCTCCAAATGCCTCTTCTTCCGCAACCTAGACCGTCTTGCGGACTCTCGGTTCGATATCATTCGCTTCCTTCTCCTCTCCTCGTCAATCAAAGGTACGTCTCGACACGAGCCTTGTGAACCGGAGTTCGACCCGGTTGGATCTTCGAGCAAAGACCAAAGCTCTTGGATTTCGGCCGGAGTGAACCTGGGTTCCTGAACCGGCCACCGAATCCCGACGTCTTCTTCAGAATAGAACATTAGGAAAGAGAACAAATGCCAAAGAGAGAAGAAAGTGAGTTGAAGCTCAAAAGAGGTAGGTTATAGAAGAGAAAGAAAGGGAAAAGGGAAGGAAGGAAGAGGAGGAGATGGGCATATAAAGAAGAGTTGGGGGGTGGGGGGACACCCTAGGGCCCATGAAGGCAATGTAAATAAAAGTTTTCTTTTTCTGAAAAATACTTATTTACCCACAAATCATTAAGATATTTGTTGGAATGTCTTGAATATGTTAACGAGGACTTTTTTTTGTTAATTATGATTTTGGTCCTTTGGTTTAGAAGAGTACTCTATATAAACTGTCTAACTCTATTAGTGCTTTTGAATCTGTAATATGATACTTTTATCTTTAATAATAAACTACTTTTTCCTTCTATTCATGGACATAGCTAATACATTATTAGTGAACCACATAAATATCTGTGTTAGTTGCTCTACTCTTTATGTTTGTTGCATTTAGTCGATTTCTTAACAACATTCCATTGACTTTGTGATCTAACGCCGTATATTTTCATCAGCTAACTTCAATTATATTTAATAAATAAATAAACCATACTAATAATACACCATATCATAAAATAAATAAATAAGATGTATAAAAATCTTACATTGTAATTTTTGTATACGCAATTCTTTGAAAAAAGTAATCTATTGACTTTTTGACAAGTATTTTAATAAATTAGTGCTAAAAAGGTTGTAGTAGAATCTAGGAGCTCTACATATGGCTGGTATAAAGTTAGTGTATTAATCTATTAATTAACCTTTTATTAAAAAAGTTTAGGGGTAGAGACAATGAAAGGAAAAACTACAAAAGTTTATAATAAAAATTTGTTGTAATTTAAGTAATTAGGTGGGAGATTATCTCTTATCCTTCTTCTTCGGTAACAAATAGGACCGATTAAATTAAAAAGTTTGAAACTTTAGAGGACGAACGCACATTTGTCCCCAAAAAAAGGCAGAGCCGATTTGCTTATCTTTTTTTATGTGCTTGCTGGTGGAAAAGGGGATAGTTTATATTAATTTTGGTAGTGGGGTCTGCAATTTTCTTTTTTTAAAAAAAGAAAAATGATTTAATTTAATTTAATTTAATTATTTTCTGGATTTCTCATGAGAGAGAGAGAGTTAGAAGATGAGGTCTTAGCTTAACCACGAAGGATAGGATAAAACGTAAGATTAGACGACAAAAAAACTTTTTCAGAAATGGGGAAAAAATTAAAGAAAAAAAGGGGGTGGTGACCAAATATGAAACAATTAAGTTTTAATTAGCAATAAACCCAATATTGTGCCCATGATCGTCCTCAAACTCCATCAAATGCAAAAGCTTGAATTTTTAAGAATAGTTTTTGTCAGAGAGATTTAATTAATTATTCAAAAAGTTATTGTGAGGTGCTGCAAATTAAAATCTAAGCTACCCACAGTTTAGTAGTTAAATGTCGGAGACTTGTTTTTTCTGTGTGGAGGAGCGACAGAGACAAGAAATTAAAAGAAACTTGGGCGGTTTTTTTAGTTAAATTTGACGTTGGACGGTTACGGAGGATCAGTTCTTGTTATTGCTGGAGGGTTTTTTATTTTTTTATTTTTAAGTAATATTTCAGTGCACACCTAACTCTACCCATTTCATACATTTCTTCAGTGATCGTTTGTTTTTTTGAAAATGTAGATAACTGAAATCTTAGATGTCCGACATATTTAAATTATCATATTTATTTTGTATGAATATTTTTGTAGATATCTAGAAATATTTTGATAATTGTATTTGTTTTATAGGATTTCTACTCGGAAATATCTTAAATTTACATAAAGTTCTAAGAATACCATTACGATTATTTATTACTTTATAATTAATTTGATATAATTTGAACTTATATAACATATTTGTTTTTATCAATTTGAATTTCTTTTAAAATTAATACAATTTATATTATTTTTATATGTTATTTTTCTCAAAAAAAAATAATATATCATAGTTTAAGATTTTTTATAAAATGAATATTAATTTAAATTTATTTCTAAAAAGTAATAAGAATTATGATATAACTAAAAGTATATGATATACATGGTTGACAATATTTATTTTAATTATATAATGCACATGAAGAATAATATATGTGTAAAATAAAATAAAAAGAAAGAAAAAAAATAAAATGGGGATGCCCTCAACTCGAGAATCTGGAAAACCCATGTTTCAGGAAGACATTCAAACTCTCTAGATGCCCTTTGTCCGGGCATCCTAGAATATCTGGGAATCTTTAGATGTCAGGGCATCTCACAATACCGCAAAACAAACACGGTAATGATACTCACTTCATGGGAATCTAGGATACCCACGAAACAAACGGTCCCTTAAGTACATAGTAAAAAAAAATTAAAAATATATATCTTTTTAAAAACAAAAGTTTTTCATGTGTCAAAAATTGATTGAATAACTAAGACTTCATTTGGTAATCGTTTAATTTTTTTTTGTCTTTGTTTTTTAAAATTAATCCTATATCATCTACATTTATTATAATGATTTGCATCTTCTTAGGTACAATGGTTGAATTTTTAGCCAAAATCAAAAAATAAAAACTACTTTTTGAAAACTACTTTTTTTAGTTTTCAAAATTCGGCTTCGTTTTTTAAACCATTAGTGAAAAGTAGATAACAAAGAAAGAAATTTGGTGGTGAAAGTAATGTTCATAAGCTTAATTTTTACAAACATACAAAAGATAAAAGGATTGTCAAAAGAAATCTACATAAGATGCATAAAGATAGGTGCAGTCAAAGATGTATTATGTATTTTTTTTAGTGACATTAATTAGTGTAAATAAATGTGAGTGGAGGCTAACATGCATGCAGAGCAAAGTTGGGTTTGTTCTTTTTTTTTTTTTTCAGCTGAATTTAGTAACGAAGTGTATGAGGCTATTTGTATATTTAACAACACAAAACCATTGCCTTTTCCCCTAATTTTTTCCTTCTTTTATCAGTTGGCTTCATGTGCTGCAAAGTCTGTAATATATAATGCATTTTTTGGATAGGGTTTCTTGTTTTCTTTGAAGAAGGGTTCTGAAACAAAAACAACCTGGTTTTAAGATTTCTACAGTATTGGATGAGCAAATACTTTAGTGCATTAATTCTAAAAATAAATAAATAAATTGTCATAGGACACATTGTGGTTGAACAATTTGAATGGATTCGGATGGACAATTAAAGATGGATACAAATACAACCTAACATGCACTCAAGTTATAGGGATTTTTACATAAGAAGTCTATCTTTGGCCATATATTTTCATAAATGTCTTTAAAGTTGATTTTTTTCATAAAGGTATTTTAGTATTATTTTTGGACAGTTTTACCCTTTTTATATTTATTTATATTCATTTTATATTTTTTCCTATTTTCGAAGCTATTTTAATGATTGGGAGAGAAAACACATTTATTGTAAAGAGGGAAAATACATTTAATATAATTTTTATCATTTATCAATTGAGAAAGAAATGCATTTATTTTAATTTTTTTTCTATTTTCTAATTTTAAAAAAATGCATTTAATGAATTTTTATTTTCTATTTACGTTGGTTTTCACTTATTGGGTTTTTTTTATAGATTAATGGTTATTTTAAATATAAAATAGAACATTTTGACGGATTCATGATTATTTTAAATATACCTTAGAACATTTTGTTAGGTATTTGAAAATATTCTAACCAATATATGAAATATACTAAAGTTTATAAATTAGAGATTAATTCAATGTTTGACATAAGTCACAGTATAAACCAATATATGAAATATACACAGTATATAAATTTTTATAAATTTCATTTACAAAATACAATAAGTCTAAATAAAAAAACACTTGTTTATATCAAATAAATGAATACATATACTACAATATATATCAAATTTCCTACAAAAGCTAAAAAAGTACGTATATATATCACAGTATATATAAAAAATAGGAAAAAATAAAGTTCATCTTCATATGGGAGTTTATGATGCATAACCCTCCATTTTCATCTCTTCTTCTTCAACCATTGTCACCACGGATCTCTCTCCCCACCGTCGTCGATAGGATTTTCTCGCCCCGTCGTGCCGTCGATCGAGTTTGCTTAACCCGTCACCATCGATTTGCCCCACGTCACCCACGCCATCAATTCATCTCGAGTCATCTCGTGTTGGGCCATCAATTCGTCCCACGTTGTCGTTTACTGCCTACAACTCGCACCACCGAAAGGAGAAAAGAGAGGAAGGGGAAGGAAAAAAGAGAAGGAAGAGGAAGAAATTATATGAATTATGGAGGAGAGAATATATGAAATATATTATTGGGGAGAGAGAATATATGCATGGGAGAGAGATAAATATGCATGGGAGAGAGAATATGCATAGAGGTGAGAGAGTATGCATGGAGGAGAAATAAATAAATAAATTATATATATAATATATATATATACATATAATATATATATATATATATATATATATATATATATATAACGTAGGTAAGAGCTAAATTATAAATAACCACTAATATTAGTGAAAATAGGAGGCTAGTTTTTTTTTTTTTTTTTTTTTTGTAAAAAAGAATATTCAAAACGTAATATGTGTTTATTCTTTAATTAGGTCTTTTATGTAGAAATCCCCAAGTTGTGTTACTGATTTTTTGGGCTGTCAACCGTGCCTAATTAAAAGCCTAGTTACTAGAATGTATTAAATGTACCATTTTTTCGTGAATAATCTAATGTGTAGAGATATTACATAAAAATCAGGTCCAAAAGTCTATTACACCCCAACATAGTTTTGATGGTTTTTTTTTTTAGAAAAACGAAATACGAAAAACCACATATGAAAAAATAATAATAAAAATACACGCTTTAAAGAGGTTTTTCCAAAATTGTTTCTTTCCAAACACAACCACGAAGGGAAGTTCTAACATTTTAAAATTTCCATGTGTGAAATCTATAGAATTAAAAAAAAAAAACAAAAAAAACGATATATAATAAAGCATCCTACATCAAGTATATTATATATTGTAATATATGAAATAGACATCTCTCAACTGAATAAATAGTTATGTTGTTTGAATATATCATTTAATATATTGTATTATATATGGTGAATAAATCACAATATATAATGTAACTTACAAAACCAGTAATTATATACATTGTAATATACTAAATATGTTAGAATAAATTCTTTATATCTATATTGAATAGATAAATCCTAGAATCATTTATGTCAAATTGTTAAAAATAACATACCGGATTTCATTGCAAAATTGATGATAGCTTCAAGATGATGATGGAAGACTATGGTCTTCCTCAACCAAAATTCCGAATGCCCTTAGTGGGATCTCTCTCTAGATGGGATTCAAGAAAGACCGAGTGCTTATTGTTTTGGTATATCGAGGACCATAGCCCTAAGGTCTCTTTATATACTAGCTCAATTAGGATTCCCATTAAACCCTAATTAACTAGGAATGGGCTTCTACTCATTAAGTCCATACTCAATTAGGAATCTAGGGCCTTAATTAATTAGATCAGGTCCAATCTAATAAAATAACCCAATGTGATAAATTATTAATCTGCATACATAGCCCATACTTTAATTAAACATATTATTATTTAAATATGTCTAACAATCTCCCACTTGGGCTATGTATATGTACCTAATATAATTAAATCACATAAACCTTAAACGCGCATAAACAGGTTATTTCAATAATAAAATTCCTCTTTAGTTCAATCTAGTCCATCTCCTGTATTAGCATGGAATCAAGGTGGCTTTCGTCACTACCCTTGTAACTAAACCTTCCTTGATCACCAATTCCAATACATTCAATGACATAGATCAAGTATGGATGGATAACATGGAAACTACATGTAAAGTGATATGGATCATGCCTGTTTCCAACTGGTCCAAATTCCTTAAT